>NW_026712258.1:7276998-7841998 GCF_030504385.1 Musca domestica
CGTATGGCATCGAATTATGTGGTGGCGAAACGGAGTAGATGATATCGAATAATTTAACGCGGTCACACCAAGTTAAAGATAATTGCTTTTTTAAAAATCGCTAAAAAATCACGAAAAAGAGATCTCATTGATCTCGAATTTAAAATAATAGTAAATTCTATTGACAAACTTTGTAGGATCTTTAAACTTTTGCTGTAAAAAATCAGCGACATTGGAGATTTTTTACTATACCTATATGAATAACTCCAGGACCGACATCGTGGTTCGCTGGAAGATGCGAACACTTTAAACAAACATTACCGAAAAAGCCTAATGCTATCATAACTCGCGGATAGGGTACAATCCGATTTCATATTTATATACCATCGTATGTTCTAAGCTATTTTTGGGGTCTTCGCCACTTTTTTTCATATTTTGGCACTTATTTGGCACCTTTTTCTATAGGTAGAGAACCTTCGCATAAAGTTTGAAATTTTTGGAGTAGGGCCCATATGGTCTTGACCACATTCACTATTGATTTGGCTAAAAAATTGTATTTATGCTACCCAGGGGTAGGAACCATCATACATAATTGCCACATAGGAATTTATTAAAGTAAAGTCCCCACATTGGAGTATCCCCAAGTTCACTTTCACATCTAATGTGTGGTCAGAAAAAAAGAATTGTGTTCTATTGAATTTGTAACAAAAGAATATTGGTTGGGACGTAGATTTGGAATGTACATCTATATGAAGAAATTATGAAAACATGAACAAATTAAATATAAGAAAGTAGCACGAGACCGAATATCTACAAATGTAGAATTTTTTAGAATAATAGTACCCCTTCAAGTCCACTTTTTGGCGGACAAACAGAACGACATGGTTAGGGGACTTATGAGGACTCTATTGCACAATCGGAGGTTCTAAACGGGTTTAAAAAAGTAATTAACTTTGGCTATTCTTAAATCTTTCAGGTGTACAAAATACATTCCAAATTACTGCTCATTTGACTGGAAAATTTTGCTACGATTTTTACCATACTAAAAATTATTTGATCCCTAACATGGGAATAGATTGGATATATACTTTTAAATGGATTTGTATAGCACATCCACAATTTGAAGTCCACGTTTTAAATATTGAAGAAGAATTAGGCTGGCACAAATAGATATATATATATAGTACCCCTTCAAGTCCACCTTTTGGCGGACAAACAGAATAAAACGGAATGACAAATTGAGTAAATCATGTAATGTTATTACTCAAATAGAGCTCTATTGACAACATCACCTGAAAGTAACATAGGCTATATACATTTTTGAAATTCCACTTGGATGTGGAGATATGCCATCAGAATCGGAGGTACCTTCCACAAAATTTAGATTTTGTAAGCACATATCTATTGATCGACTACAGATACAGTCCCAAATTTGGAATACGTAACGGAATTTGGAACAAAACTAAATTTGTCAAATTTTATTGAAATCGGTTCAGATTTGGATATAGATCCTATATATATTTTCGGCCGATTTTAAGCAATTGATGCACCAAACACGATATGTATGACCAATTTTAATGAAATTTAAAATAAGTAAATACACTGGTGGCCAAAACTAAAGCAAAGTAAAGTTACAAGGAGAATGAATGCCCTGTAACTTTTTTTAAAAAATAAGAAAATTAGAAAGTGTTTCTTATTTTAAATAAGGCACTTATTCACTTTTTAAAAACTTAAAACAAAAAACCAAAATTCACTTTCATACAAAAAATAATGTATGGTAAAGTCAATTAACCCAATTTTGGCTTGGACAAAAGAAAATCAACTCTGTCGTACATTCATATGATTGCTGCAATTTCAGTTGTTTTTGCTGCTATATTTATATAACATAAATATTATTATATATTATATTTATATTACATAAATATTTCTGTGATTTCTCGTATACTAAGTCAGTTTTATGAAATTGGATCAGTAGTAACAGTCTATAACGGTTGAAGGCTGTGAAAAACTTCAGCCCGTACTCTTCAACAAATTGTGAGAAAAATAAAAAAACAACCATTTAAGAGTTCAACTGAATTGGTGAGAGAGCTATCATTGGATATAAGCTTGAGATAAGTGCCTAGACGAGAAGTGGCAGCTGGTCTGCATGCCCGTAAGCCATCAAAAAAGCGATTTGAAAAAATCGAAAACCAGAATGGCTTTCGAAAACGATAATGTTAATTGGAATCCAGCTCAATGGAAAAATATTTTATTCTGGGATGAGTCTACGTTTAAAAAAAAGACTAAGACATGAAAAAAATTACGGTGAGAATACCAAAAAATGAAAAACTTAAGCCGCAGTGTTGCAAGGGTATAGTGAACCATGAGGGAGGATCAAAAATGGTGTGGCGCTGTTTTCTTTCTATGGACTTGAGCCTATCCATGAAATAAAGGAAGTTATGGATCGGTTTGTTACAAACATGTGTGGACTTCATGTTGTTCCCTTTGGCTGAGGAAAATATTGGGCTTATTGGGCAGCATGACAATGGTCCTAAGCATGCATCAAAACTTCTTAAAGATTGGTTGCGGGATGTCAAAAATCGGTGTTTTGTCATGGCCGGCACAATCACCTGACCTAACCCCCATAGAAAACCTTTGGAGTATGGTAGACAGGAAGATCAAGCGAGAATCGGAAACAACTAAACACAACATTTTCCAAAGAATTTGGGGTGTCTACGAAAGCATACCCAAGGATCTAATTGAGCAAGTTATAGATTCAATGCCTCGTATGTGTGCAGCTGCTATCAAAAATGATGGGTATGCTATTATTATTATGCTACTAGCCAAAATTTAATTATTTTAAAATAAAAATCAAAAAGTTGCTTTAGTTTTGACCAAGCAAAATTGGGTCTTTTTAATTTTCTATATTTTATTTTTCATTCAAAATTATTTCTGTATTTTTATTTTAAGGTTTTTTAAAGTGAATAAAGTACCTCATTTAAAACTGGAAAAATACGATGTGTGTAATATTGTGCAGTATATATATATATATATATATATATATATATATATATATATATATATATATATATATATATATATATATATATATATATATATATATATATATATATATATATATACTGCACAATACTTTCTATACACGTTATAGTATACATTTGCCAATCGACCTACTTATATAAAAATTTTTATTCTTACACTCCCTACCGAATGTAGTACTTTACATACACTATATAGCAAGTATTTCCAAAAATTTCCTTTGACTAACCCACAACTCTCTTCATAGCATATATCAAATTTACTATCTGGTCTGTTTCAGAATGGGAAGAATGTAAATGTTTTTACTACGATAAACGAGCTATCATTTCGTACTTTTCGTACCTGTTACATTACGGGTTTCTAAATGCACCTCTCTATCTAACCACTACACAGTGGCGCCTGTACCAGTATTCATAGTTCTGGTTCTATTCCTACACTCTATGTGAAGTATAGTACCAAGTAATAAATACTGTGTAAGTAGAACAGTAGGAATTTCCAAATTCGACTCCTTATCTAAACGCTTCGCATTCACAGTTGTCCTAATACAAAAATTCATAAAATATAAAAACTAAACAACATCAAAGACCCTAATTCAGAATTTCTCACTTCCAGCTCTATCCAACAAAATTAATACCATTCAATATCATTTGCACTTTTTGGTACGTTATTCAAAATCCGCTTTCACACATTATACCAATCTCACAAAAAGTGAACGTAATACGAAATTTCAGGTTTCCAGCCCTATCTCTTTCTAATTTACTACTATACTATTTTCGAATGCTCATTTATAGTGTTTTTATACCTCCACCATAGTATGGAGGGTATATTATGTTTGCAATTCCACAACGAAATATACATTTTATATCCAAAAACGAATATACATTCTTGATCAGCATAAAATTCTGTCCGTCAGTGGAAATCACTCTAGCTTCCGAACAAATGAAGTAGGTTGATAAAATTTTAGTCAAATGTATATTATGTCTGCAGGACTTTTAGTATTTAGTATTTTAGTATAATGGTACCTACCATTATATTCTCCGGAATTGTTTCAAATTTGGTATTTGAAGTTCGTAATGGATACTACAACGTGATTATTTCACCGATATTTTCTTTTCAAGATTCGCATTTGAGTATTGTAATGGCAATTTTTCATACAGTGAAAATCGGTTATCGTAGTAAAAACATTTACATTCTTCCCGTTCTTATACAGACCAGATAGTAAATTTGCTATATGCTATGAAGAGAGTTATGGGACATTTTTGGAAATACTTGCTATTCGTGTATGAAAAGTACTACATTCGGTAGGGAGTGTAAGAATAAATCTGAAAATATAAAAGTTTGTATTAAGATCACTGTGAATTTCTTATTTTTATATAAGTAGGTCGATTTGCAAATGCTACCTATAACATATATAAAAAGTACTAAATTTGATAATATAGCAGAAAAAGAGCTAGATTTGTGCATTTTGGTACTAAGAACACTGCAAAATATATGAAATATATTTATTTTTTGAAATGGAAGAAAAATACAAAGCTACATATATCTTTTATATATCTTTTTTAGAAAGAATCAGAAAAAAGTACGATTTTGTATATACGTAGCCTGAACTAAGAAATAGTGGCATTTAATTAAAAATCACATATATATACACTTAATATAAATTCCTTTTTACGCATACGAAGTAGCGGACATTTGCTAGTAATTAAATATCTTGACATCGTCATAAATAGACATAAATACATTGGACTTTTGCATAACATTTGTCACAATGTAAATAATACCAGTCCAAGGTGGCTCCCTGTGTAATGTTACAACGATTTTATTGGAAATGCCTGTACCAAATTTAACCATTTGGTGTACATCAAAGAATTGAGATTTTATCCTTTTCAGTAATAGATTTGAAAAGTCAATAGAGCTCGGTTTGAGTAATAACATTACATGATTAACTCAATTTGTCATTCCGTTTGTATATTCTCGAAATAATCATGTTAGACGCTACAAAGTAGGATTCGCTATAGATAACAAACCCTATATCAGAAAATTTTATAACCCATCTTAGGATATTTTTGAGATTCCAAATGAAATCCCCAATCGAATTTACTGGCATTTGCAGTTTTAAATGGAACTAGTTCGAATATTGAATCCCGACACTTTTATTTTTAAAGATTTTTACATCATTGCGGAGGTTGTGATTTAAACAATTAAAAAACTTATTTGAAATTTTGAATTGCGAAATTTGGTAAATTATTAAGTATTGTATCGAGAATAATTGGCATTAAAATTTTAAGTTTGAGTTCAAGACTTAAATTTTAGAGTCTTAAAGTTGTTTATTTTTATCCGTTTTGATTATCTATTACAAATTTATAGGTCTATATGCGGCGTCTATATGCTTAGGGGCAATATCCTAATATCAAATTAAATTAGTGATAGAGTATTTCCGCCCAGATAGCATGTAATCCAAGACTCGACTTTGTCTCCACAGTTCTTTTTAATCGGCATTCTGTTGTTGTTAAGTTTTTACGAACAGACGAAATTTGCTGTGCTTAAACGTTGTTTAAATAATATTACATAAAAATCGAAATTGAATAATTATTTTTTTTATCGTGCGTTCTAAGAGGTCAATTAGTATCACGGTCTGCACTAGAGAATATATGAAGAGGTTATTTAACTTTTAATCGTTGCTTAATTTATACATCATTATCGCATATGTGTTTCCATCGAAGAAATGTAATTGAAAGAAACCACTTAAATTTCGGAAATTCGAATGAGCCGGAGGGAGATTATAAAAGTGCCACACACGGCCAAAGAAGTCAATTGCAATTTCGTGGGCAATTCGTTCGTACTACCTGGATTACGCGTAGTTAAATTGTTGATTTGTGACTTTTTAGTGCTTTTCTAAAGCTGAAAGAAATTGAAATAAATAAATACAGTTACGACTCAACGGAAATCCTTAAAGGACACCTATACTAACATGTCGAATATGAAAATATTGGGAAAAGAATCGACCGTGTCCTCGCAATCAAGATTGTCGCGTATTTACCCCGAAAATGATGGAGATGACATAGTTATAGCGGGCATGGCCGGAAAGTTTCCCAATTGCCATAACATCGCGGAGTACGAGCATTGTCTATATAATAAGGTTCGTGTGTTAAATAGAGTTTGTGATAACATTAAAAAAAACAGAATACCGAATGAACAAATGCTGTTGACGGCAAACCAGGACTGGACTGAAGTAAAATGCAACGATATATAATAATACCAAAAGGACAAAATAAGTGTGTACAGTTTAATAATTATAAAAATTTAGATTCCGAAACAACTAAATAGTATGCATTATAAACAATGTACAAACAATATTTACATGAAATTAATTAATAATATTGTTACTATGCTTTGAATTTCCAACAAATTACCATTGTTAAAGATTGCCTTGGCTTTGATCACATCGTATATAAATTAGATTTATTTTTTTGTTCCTCCTTGATTTTCACTACGGAAATGCGAAATAAATAACATAGCCAAAGTCCGCTGGCTAGCATTTTACGTTTGTACATTGCCACTTCGTGGAATAATTAAAGTGGACTGTATATGAAAATAAGAATGTGTCTATAGTCTATACATGCCAGCGTACGTGAAGAATATGAAAAGTTGCTTAGGGGACGGCATATAAAACATCTCATACTCAAAAAGTATCATAACGCAAACTAGTAAAAAAATAATTTAGATCGGCCGGACCGAGCATTTAATATGCCCCATCAAGTGAACAGTAAGCCTTTTTAAATATATTTCTATGTCATAGGTATCACCGTTTCCAACTCCGAAATTCCGTTGAAAATTGTAATTAAAATCATCCAAATACCAAATATCGGGATGTAGCATTATATGTAGGGTGAATTTTGAAAATAAATAAATAAATAAATTTTTACAACATTATGAGTTGGTAAATTTACAGATATGGACCTGGCGTGTTTAGGTAATACGGACGTATAAAACTTTTTACCATAGTGGGGAAGATGAATATTTTTGTACACTATCATATAAATGTTAGTGCTTTACCTGTTTGGTGAAAAACTTCGACTGAGTGCATCGAATTTTAGATATCGCTGTCATATGAAATTAATTGGGAATCAAAATTTATCCGGTTACCACCAAAGCATAAAGAATTCTTTTTTCAATCCTTTTTAACGATAAATGTCATCGCTTTAACAAATGATTATGTTAAATATTAGACATTTATTTTGGTAGATTGAATCCATTTCGTGCGAAGACTTTAAATGTCTTTGTTTCGTGTTAGGACAGTTAATCGATTTACATTTAGATATGACAATCATAAAACAGTACCTCTGTTGTTTAGCAATGTTAAGCGATTTAAACCGCTTAGGCAATATGTAATTAATTGGGAAAGTCTATGGAATAGAATTTTGAAATCCATTTAAAGTCTTTGCTGTTGTTTGGTATTTCAAGTCACAATATGACGATAATAAAAATTCCCCTGCAACAATTTCCAATATTGTTCAACCCGCCGATTTTCGGTCCTTGCCAAATTTTCTGTTCTATGGAAATGTCAAATGAAAAATGTTATGAAGGAAATATTTTGCATTTCATATTTTCATAGAATAAGAATCCAGGCCCAGGTTTTGAAATACGCCACATATAACGGTAAGCTTCTAGACATATTTCTTAGCGTTTTGGAGTCGAAATGGGTAGAAGATTATTTGTAAAACATTCTATACAGTCTTAGTAGACCAGACATATAGCGGTTGATTTCTTCTCGTTGCATTTAATTTCCTTTTCCTGTTAAAATTTCCCATGTAGATCGACATGGTTGACGATGATGAACGCCGTTGGCGTCACTTCAATCCAGAAATTCCAAAACGTTCTGGTAAAATTTATAATTTGGACAAGTTTGATGCAACCTTTTTCGGAGTGCATTTCAAGCAGAGCCATACCATGGATCCGCAAACAAGAATTTTAATGGAAACTGCTTATGAAGCTGTTATCGATGCCGGCATCAATCCAAAAACCTTACGCGGCAGTAGAACTGGCGTCTATATTGGAGCATGCATTTCTGAATCGGAAAAAACCTGGTTTTATGAGAAAGTTTCATCGGGAGGTTTTGGAATCACAGGCTGCAGTCGTGCCATGATGGCAAATAGGATATCGTACAGTCTTGGATTGCAGGGGCCATCGTTTCTGATCGATACCGCCTGTTCGAGTTCGATGTATGCCCTCGATTGTGCCTTTAGTGCTATTAGAAGCGGTGAAATAGATGCGGCCATTATAGGGGGATCCAATCTGCTGCTACATCCATACGTCACACTTCAATTTGCTCGGTAAGCTAAATACACACATACATTTCATTCCAAGATACCCAGTACGCCTTCTTACAACTCCTGTATTACGAGCGATTTTCTAAACGTCACTACATTGCATTCCCATTTTAATGTTGTTTTCAGGCTTGGTGTTTTGGCTCCCCATGGGTATTGTCGCCCATTTGACAAGAACGCGTCTGGCTACACTCGGTCGGAGGCCATCAATTGTCTCTTCCTTCAGCGGAAGCGTGATGCTAAACGAGTCTATGCAACAGTCGTCTATTCCAAGACCAACTGTGATGGCTTCAAACCCGAGGGAATTACATACCCTTCAGGCAAAGTGCAAGAGCAATTGTTGCGAGAATTTTATAGCGAAATCGATGTTGCGCCCAGTGATTTAGGGTATTTAGAAGCCCACAGCACGGGCACTGTGGTAGGTGATCCCGAGGAATGCCGTGCCATTGATAATGTCCTGTGCAGTCAGCGAAATGAACCTCTGTTAGTTGGTTCGGTAAAATCGAATGTGGGCCACTCGGAATCTGCTTCCGGTATATGTTCGTTGGTAAAGGCTTGCTTTGCATTTGAAACCGGCAAAATTGCACCCAACATTAATTTTGAGGAGGTTAAACCCGAAATAAATGCTTTGGCCGAGAAACGTTTGATTGTTGTTAACGAGGTAATGGAGTTACAAAAGCCATACATCGGAATCAACTCCTTTGGATTCGGGGGTGCAAACGCCCATGCCGTTTTGAAGGCATATCACAAATCAAAACCAAATAATGGTTTACCGGACGACGACTTTCCACGTCTGGTCACATGGGCTGGTAGAACCGAAGAATCGGTAAATACAATATTTGATGAACTGCTGAAGAGGCCCCTGGATGCAGAATTTATTGGACTCTTGCATAACATCCAAAAAGAAGATGTACCTGGAATGGTATTCCGTGGTTATGGTGTGTTCAGTAAGAATGGCAATGAGGCAGCAATTGCCGAAGTGAGAGATGTCCAGCACTACTCCGGCATTAAGCGCCCAATTGTATGGGTGTTTAGCGGCATGGGATCACAATGGACTAAGATGGGATCTGCACTGATGATTATACCGCAGTTCCGCAAGACCATTGAACGATGCCATGCTGCACTACTTCCGATGGGTTTGGACCTGATTGACATTTTGACATCCGACAACCCCTCCGTCTTCGAGAACATTCTGCATTCATTTGTTGGCATTGCCGCTATTCAAATTGCCTTGGTCGATGTATTGCATTCCCTGGGACTGGAACCGGATTACATTATTGGTCACTCAGTTGGTGAGCTGGGCTGTGGGTACGCCGATGGTGGATTTACACCCGAACAAATGATATTGGCATCATATTACCGCGGCAAAGTAAGTTTGGACATTGAAAAAATAAAAGGGTCCATGGCAGCTGTGGGTATTGGTTACAAAAAAATTGTGGGAATTCTACCGCCTACCATAGAGGTGGCATGTCACAACGGATCCGATTCATGCACTATTTCGGGTCCGTCCGAAGACGTAAGTAATTTTGTTGCCGAACTTAAAGCAAAGGATATTTTCGCTAAAGAAGTTCCATGCTCCAACATCGCATATCATTCGCGATATATTGCCCATATGGGGCCCCATCTGTTGAAATACCTGAAGGAAATTATTCCAGAGCCTAAAACAAGGAGTTCTAAATGGCTTAGCTCCAGTGTGCCTAAATCCGAATGGGACCAACCCGGTCGCAATTTATGCTCCGCCGAATACCATACAAACAATTTACTGAACAGTGTCCTGTTTGAAGAAACCTTTGCACTTCTCCCGAAGGACGCTCTCACAATAGAAATAGCTCCGCATGGCTTGTTACAAGCCATATTGAAGCGTTCAATGCCTAAGGGTGTACATATTCCCCTTACTCAGCGAGCCAATAAGAACAATGGGCTCTTCTTCTTGACGGCGCTGGGCAAGTGAGTTCCTATCTATCACAATATATCTGTCCGATGTTTACCTTCTTGGTTTTCGTGTTATTCCAGGCTCTTCTCCAATGGTTTGACATTTCCCGTAGAGAATCTCTATCCCCAGATTGAGTTCCCTGTTTCACGGGGTACGCCTGGTATAAGTTCCCTAGTCCGTTGGGATCACAGTGAAAACTGGTTCGTCACAACCTACGAGAACATGAAAACGAAAGCGAGTGGGGAACGCATGTACACGATCAGCTTGTCAAGCGATGATGAAGAATTCATCGGCGGCCATGTTATTGACGGCAAGATCCTTATTCCAGCCACATGTTACCTGCAGTATGTGTGGGAAACCTTTTGTCTCATGTTCCACGGTCCAAGTTATATGGACATTCCAGTAGAGTTTGACGAAGTTAAATTTTTACGTGCCACTCACATGGTTCCAAACCAGAACGTAAACCTTACGGTCATGATCCATTACGGGACTGGAAATTTCGAAGTAAGTATAAAACCGATGTAAGTTTTTGGTGCAGATAATACCCAATTGTGCCCTCATTTAGATTACCGAGTCGGGAACATTGGTGGTGACCGGGCGCATTACTGAAGTTGAACGGCCTACCATTCCCAAGCCAGTCGATATTGTACCGGAAACCGACTACCCAATGATGTCGACGAGGGACTTTTACAAGGAACTGAGATTACGCGGCTACCACTATAACGGGGCATTTAAAGCGGTCAATGAAGCCCGTGGGGATGGGCTTTTTGGGAAAATAGAATGGAAGTACAACTGGGTGACATTTATGGATGCCATGTTGCAGATTCAAATTTTGGGAACTGATTCGCGATCATTGCTACTGCCAACAAAAATTCGTAAACTGCGTATATATGGCGTACATCACTTTGATCTGATGTGCAAAATGGACCCAGACAATCGGGTCTTTGACGTTTACGTCGATTCGAAGAACAACCGCATTGTCTCGGGCGGCATTGAACTAATAGGTGTACATGCTAGTCCTGTACAGCGACGCCGTCCCCCAGGCATACCCGTTTTGGAAAAATACCAATTTCTACCCCATTTCCCCTCACCTGTTTTGGCAAAGTCTGACGCCGTCCGAGCTTGTGTTCAAATCGCTCTGGAAAACACGCCCGCATTGAAACTAAGAATTGTTGAGGTGGACACCGACGGCCGTGATTCTCTGATAACTGACTTTTTGGACTCAATTGAAGATCTGCCACAAGTAACCGGCGACTATATGCTACTCTCAAAGAGAACATTCCCGGATTTGCATACATCTGTGCACGTAGAAGATGGCAAACTGTCATCATTAAGTAATTGCTATTTCGTCATAATCGGAGGCCTGGGCGGATTGGTGAACGAGTCCACAATCAAAATTGCCGGGAAGTCACTGATTGAAAACGGGTTTATGGTGGTACGTGAGCGCACAGCCTCCAACATCGACAGTCTTGTTATTCCAGATAAATTTAATCTGATTGCTGCCATACCTTTGGACAACAACGAAGAAGTTATTTTGCTACTCCAATATAGGCCGAAGAGTGTGAATATTGTGGAACCAGTTCTGATAGAAGTCAGCGAATCTGATGATGAATTCAATTGGGTGACAAAAGTTCAACAAGCTTTGTCCACCAAAGTGCCGGTCGTCCTCTATGCCATTAACGAGAAGGTGAATGGCCTGATTGGTCTTGTTAATTGCCTCCGTAAGGAACCTGAAGGGTCCATTGTTTCGTGTTTCTTTGTGGATGATGAAAATGCGCCTAAATTCGCTCTATCGGATAGTTTCTATGCGAGCCAGCATGCGTTGGGTTTGGCTGTAAATGTGTATCGGCATGTGAGTACATAATATTTTTTTTTCTAACTGGATGAACTAGTTTGTGTTTCTCACTTGAAGGGCAAATGGGGCAGCTATAGACACCTTCAACTTAGCTTGAAGGAAGAACCTGAGTGCAGAAAGGATCACATTTTTGGCAATGTTATACATCGCGGAGATTTGTCGTCATTGCGTTGGTTCGAGGGACCTCTGAATCCTGCCGATGCTGAAATTAAAATTACCTACTCGTCGATTAATTTCCGTGACATAATGCTTGCTACGGGCCGCCTGGCTGTGGAACTGTATGGTGCTGACCGCCTAAACCAGACCTGCGTGCTTGGTTTTGAATATTCTGGAATAAATACCAAGACTGGTAAACGCATTATGAGTATGGTTGTCAAGGGTGGTGTGGCATCCTACGTGGACAAACCATCCTCGCTAATATGGGAAGTTCCGCCGCATTGGTCCATGAAAGAGGCAGCCACTGTCCCAGTTGTCTATATTACGGTTTACTATGCCTTCTTTATGTCCACGGACATCAGGAAAGGCAAAAGCATACTAATCCATGCCGGCACCGGCGGTATTGGTATAGCTGCTATACGCACGGCCTTAGCCTACAATCTAGAGGTATTTACCACTTGCAGTACGCCGCAGAAGAAGAAATTTTTGCTGGACACCTTCCCTCAACTACAAGGTAATCTGGCGTAATCCATCGTCTGACTAATGCTAAGCCGAAGCACCACTTTATTTTCAGAATCTCACATAGGGAACTCCCGTGACACCTCCTTTGAGGAAATGATCCAACGTGAAACTAATGGCAAGGGAGTGGACTTTGTCCTCAACTCACTGTCTGAAGATAAGCTGCTGGCATCGATTCGTTGTTTAGGTACGTGTGGACATTTTTTGGAGATTGGTAAATTCGACATGGCCAATGACAGTAAACTAGGTATGAGCTGTTTCCTCAAGGAACTGACATTCCACGCTGTATTGGCAGATCGTCTGCTGTTCGCTTCAGTCGAAGAAATTGCTGTGAGTATACTTTTAAAATGCAATACGAATAAGCTGGGAGTTGTAGAGATTTAACATGGATTCCATTTGCATGCAGCACCTGAAAAACATAATTGACACCGACATTGCCAATGGCATCATTCAACCCCTGCCCGCCACCGTATTTCCAGCTCACGAAATTGAACAAGCATTCCGCTACATGGTAGGCGGTAAGCACATAGGTAAAGTTTTGGTGCAAGTGCGAGAAGATCCGGACGAGGAGTACACGCTACCAGTGAAAGTTCTGAAGCAGGTCTATTTTAAGCCAAACCTTAGCTATGTTATTCCCGGTGGCTTGGGTGGCTTCGGACTTGAGTTGGCCGATTGGATGGCAACACGCGGTGCCAAAAAAATAGTGTTGAGCTCAAGAAATGGATTGTCAAAAGATTATCAATCCTATCGAATTGCGTAAGTACGGAAGTCCTTCAAGCGTGGATCGGCCATGAACCGCAGTTTACTATATCCAACACCACTCTCGAAATATTGGGTCAGACCCTCTGGATATTACAATCCGATCAGTATATCTCGACGAACTTCTCGATTTAGCTATATGTATCAGTCCGTCTGTTCGCCCATTGTAATTTCTAATCAGTCTCCAGGTCGCAATTATGGACCAACTGTCAAAAAATTTATCATGGTGGTCTAGGTCCATCAGGATATCCACCTATATAACGATGATCGCAAATAGTTAAGGGATGAAGTGAACCAAAAACACACTTTTTTCCTTATTTTGTCGTCATCCTACATGCCACAATTACGGGCCGGTCGACGCAAAATTTTGCAAGATGTTAGAGTTTAGGAACCGAGAAGAAACTAATAATATTTAGCATTCTGCCTCAAATGTTTTTGTAGTCGTGAAAGTAACTTTCCGAGGGGATCGCAAGTGCTTATCCTATACGAATATTGATGACCAACGATATTATCTTCAATTATTATTTGTTATCATAGCTAAATATATAATAAAGACTAGAGGGTGGATTCTCTCATTTTAGCCAAAAGGGTTTCGGATCTACAGAAACCCTATTGTAAAATATAGTGGTACAGGGCACCGGCTGATCGGCCCCGCCCTGCTACAGATTTTACTTATTTGTTTCTTTTTCCTTCTTTCAGTTTATGGAAAACGTATGGATGTGAAATTCACGTAAGCACCCAAGACATTACCACTTATGAAGGATGCGTGAACTTGCTTGCAGAAGCTGAAAAACTTGGTCCAGTCGGGGGAATTTTCAACCTGGCAGTGGTTCTGCGCGATGCCATTTTCGAAAATCAAACCAAAGAGATGTTTATGGAATCGTTTGGCCCTAAAGCACGGGCGACCAAATACTTGGATGAACTTTCGCGTAAAATGTGCCCGAAATTGGAGCAT
The DNA here is from genome assembly GCF_030504385.1 of Musca domestica. Lineage (NCBI taxonomy): Eukaryota > Metazoa > Arthropoda > Insecta > Diptera > Muscidae > Musca > Musca domestica. Next base: position 7,291,521 of record NW_026712258.1, read on the forward strand.
TTCGTTGTTTTCTCCAGCGTTTCCTGCGGTAGGGGAAATGCGGGGCAAACGAACTACGGCATGGCCAATTCTGTTATGGAGCGAATTGTTGAGAAACGGGTTGAGGCTGGTTATCCAGGAAAGGCAATTCAATGGGGCGCTGTTGGTGAAGTGGGCTTAGTTGCAGACATGGCGGAGGATAAAATTGACATGGAAATCGGGGGCACCCTGCAGCAACGTATTTCATCATGCTTGCAAGAATTGGATACACTTCTTAATGCACCCGATGCCATTGTATCGAGCATGGTAGTGGCTGAAAAGAGGGCAGCACGATCGGGTAGTGAGAGTATCATTGAAACAGTTATGAACATAATGAGTATTCGAGATATTAAGTCCATTTCCATGGGAACTACTCTCTCCGAGATGGGAATGGACTCCCTAATGGCGGTTGAAATTAAACAAACTTTGGAACGAGACTTTGATTTGGTATTGTCTCCGCAGGATTTAAGATCCCTGACATTCCAGAAGTTGGCTGAATTCGAGGAAGCTCGCAAACGCGAAGACGCTGAAACCGTAAAGATGATATTTACGTCGGACAGCCAAAATTATGGCATTGAGCTTTTGCTACGAAACTTGGGCGACGAGTCCCACTGCGACAAAGTGACATTACCATTGGAAACAGCAGCAAATGCCACTAGACTTCAAATGCCACCCTGTATTATTATTCCTGGTCTAGAGGGAACTGCTGGTATGTCATGGTACAAGATTGCCAGTGAATTGAACACGAGAGCGCTTCTGTTACAGTTACATAGTTTTGCGGAAATGACATCGGTGAGTGAAATAGCTGAGGCTGCTTTTGAACACGTCAAGAGCGTGCTGAAAGTCAATGAGCCATTCTACATGATTGCTTATTCCTTTGGCTCATATGTGGCATTGCGGTTGACAGCTCTGTTGGAGAAGGCAGGCTTCCGCGGTAAATTAATGCTGATAGATGGTGCCCCGCATTTCCTCACCAAGTTGTGTCTGCTCCACATCGGCGAAGACTTTTCGGACTTGGAACTTTACGATTTTCTGTTCACCAGAATAATTACCCAAATATTCCCGGACACTAAAAAGGAATCGATCGGAGTAGAGTTCCATCAATTGCTGACACTGGATCAGAAGATGGACAAATTCTTGCAGTATGTCGAAAATCAGGACATTTATTCCAAAGACTATTCGAAGACCATAGTCCAAGCCATGTTCCGACGCATCCGCATGGCTGCCAAATGTGATCTGGCTTCACTTGAAAAGTTGAATACGCCTATTACACTCATAAGACCAGCAGAGGTATCGTTGCAGGACATCGACGAAGACTACTGTCTGCAGACCCTTACCAACGAAAAGGTAATCGTAAAAGTCATAGAAGGAAATCACACGACCATGCTGGATAACCCTCTTCTGACCCACTACATCAACGACTTTGATCCGTCCATTGACGATGACAAGAATTTCGAGGGTTATATTCGGGACACGAAATCGGTCCGAGTTGTTTAATAATAGGTAATTCCTAATACTGAATGAATCGACATGAAACCCATGTGCTAAACGAACGGATTGTATATTCAATATAATAATCTCTTTGTGAACAATCAAGCCTTATCGAATAAATAAAATTCAAAAATATTTAAATATACTCACAGCATTTGATTTACATATTTAATTTTTTATACCACTGTCATAAGATAGATTTGTAATTTATCACTCGGTAAATGATGTTAAAGTCTTGGTCTGGTCTGGTCGCCTTTCCATGCTCGTACTTTAGTCCGTCTACTGAAGTGATGGCCAAAAAATATAAATTCCTACCACCGCGGGCATGGGAAAAGTGAAAGTAAGTACACACACACTAGATACATCCCCGTGTAGCTTCATATGGTTGACGCATATGCCATTCGTTTGATGAGAGGCGCGCGGGCAAGGAAGTCACTACCAGGCAACTATTTGAGTAAACTAAAAAATAAAATTAATTTTAATGAAAAATATCAATGAAAATGCACAATGAGTAATTTGTCATCGTATTACTTTGAATAAATTATATAACATGAGAAGGCATTCTTACTGTTGACATAGAAAATATGACAGTTTGAGAGGGCTAGACTTACTACTTAAAGACTTACTTGTGCCTAACGTTAATTTCTGAGTGTAATTCTAGTGGTTGTCGATCGATAAATATCAATGGAAATGCACAATAAGTAATTTGTCATCGTATTACTTTGAATAAATTATATAACATGAGAAGGCATTCTTACTGTTGGCATGGAAATTATGTCAGTTTGAGAGGGCCAGTCTTACTACTTAAAGACTTACTTGACTTTCTGTTGTACTGTTATACAACCTTTCCTGCAGTACAATTCATATGCGTGCACTATTTTTTATACACTTGATTTTAGGAAAAATATTTTTTAAAAAAATTGTCCGATTAGTCTTTTATGAGTGCTTGAACTATTTTTAGTTTTCGAAATACTCATGTCAGACCCACCAAAGTATGTATATTCTTGATCAGCGTAAAATTCTAAGTCGATTTAGCGATGTCCGTCTGCCTGTTGTAAACACGCTATCTTTCGTATGAATTGAGATAGAAGGCTAAAATATTGCACACATGTTTATTTTTCCAGTAGGCAGGTTAACTTCGTAAATGGGGTCCAGGTCCACGTTTTCATATAGCTCCCATATAACGGAACCTCCCGATATTCGGTATTTTCATGATTTTAGCGACATTATTCACTGGAATTGTTTCAAATTTGGTATTTGAAGTTCGAAATGGATACTAAAACCTAGGAGAGAATATTGTCCGTGGAAGTCCACGTCTTCGTATAGCCCCCATATAACGGTACCTCTCGATATTCGGTATTTTAATGATTTTAGCGACATTATTCACCGGAATTGTTTCAAATTTAGTATTTGAATTTCGAAATGGATACTACAGCCTATATATATATATATATATATATATATATATATATATATATATATATATATATATATATATATATATATATATATATATATATATTTATACCCTACACCACAAGGTGGTCAGGGTATTATGTCTTTGTGCATTTGTTTGTAATAGGCAAAAGGAAACGAGATAGACCCATAGTTCCTTTTGATGATCTTCATAGAATCACATTCCGAGTCGATTTATGCAAGTCCGTCCGTCCATCTGTCCGTCTGTTCATGTCTGTCTGTCTATACAGATGGATTTTTGTACAAATCATTGGAGATAATCGGTCAACATTTTGATATAGCTCCCATATATATCTTCGTCCGATTTGACTTTATTGTGCACTAAACGTGTAATATCAGCCCGAATAGTATGGAATTTGGCACGTACGATCATATTAGGCCTGAAAATAAATATGCGAAATTTGATTGAAATCGGTTCAGATATAGCTATAGCCCCAAATATATTTTACATCCGATTTGTTGTTTTTGTCCTCCGCAGCCGTAATATGCACTCTGTAACAACAATATTTGGGGAAATATATCAAATACAGCTCAGAAATACCTTTGCTAAATTTTATCGAGATCGGTTCAAATTTGGATATAGCTCCTGTATATAACTTCGTCCGATTTACCTTTGATTGTGCACCAAACGTCTAATATTTGCCCAAACTGGATGAAATTTGGCACTTACGACCGAATTGAGTCTAGAAGCTAGTACGTCAAATTTGGTGAAGATCGGTTCACATATAGCTATAGCTCCCATATATACTGTTCATCCGATTTCTCATATTTGTTACCCACAGCCGGAATATACACTCCGTAACAACGATATTCAGGGAAATTTATCAAATACAGCTCAGAAATATCTTTGCCAAATTTTATCACGATAGGTTCCGATTTGGATATATCTCCCATATATATTTTTATCCGTTTTCAAATTAATTGTGCACCAAATGGGCAATACATGTCGAATTTAAAAGATACAAATGCTTCCGCATATTTAGTCCTTTGAACTTTAAATTATAATTATAATCATAGCGTGTATGATTGAATTCTCCCTAGAAACTTTTAATTGTTATGCGCAGCTCTACTAAATTAGCAAAGTGGTGTAGGATACCATAAAGTCGGCCCCGCCCGCCTTTAAGACTTTCTTTACTGGTTTAATGTTTGAATTTGTTATACCCTCCACCATACATAGTATGGAGGGTATATTAAGTTCGTCATTCCATTTGTAACTCATCAAAATAATAATTTTAGACCCAACAAAGTATATATATTCTTGATCAGCGTAAAAGTCTAAGACTATTTAGCCATGTCCGTCTGTTGTAATCACGCTACAGTCAAAACGAATTAAGGTAGGAAGCTAAAATTTTGCACAGATCCTTCTTTTGTCAGCAGGCAGGTCAAGTTCGAAGATTGGCTATATCCGTCCTCGATATCGTATAGCCCCCATATAACGGTACCCCCCGATATTCGGTATTTTGATGATTTTAGCCACATTTTTGAAGGGAATTGTCTGATAATCCACACAAGGAGTTCCATGTGGGTAAATTATCCCTTGGAAGAGAATTATCTATATAGGTCCACGATATTGTATAGTCCCCATATAACGGTACCTTCTGATATTCGGTATTTTGATGATTTTAGCCACATTTTTGAACGGAATTGTCTGATAATCCACACAAGGAGTTCCATGTGGGTAAATTATCCCTTGGAAGAGAATTATCTATATAGGTCCACGATATCGTATAGTCCCCATATAACGGTACCTTCTGATATTCGGTATTTTGATGATTTTAGCCACATTTTTGAACGGAATTGTCTGAAAATCCACACAAGGAGTATCTTGTGGGTACTTTATACCTCGGAAGAGAATTGTCTATATAGGTGCACGATATCGTATAGCCCCCATATAACGGTACCCCTGATATTCGGTATATTGATGATTTCAGCCACATTTTTCAATGGAATTGACTGAAATTCCACACGAGGAGTTCATTGTGAGTACTTTATCCCTTGGAAGAGAATTATCTATATAGGTCTACAATATCGTTAGCCCCCTATATAACGGTACCCCCGATATTCGGTATTTTGATGATTTTAGTTACATTTTTCAACGGAATTGTCTGAAATTGTACACAAGAGGTTCTTTGTGAGCAGTTTACCCCCTGACATATATAGATTAACGATATCGTATATCCCCCATATAACGATACCCCCGATATTCGGTATTTTGATGCTGAAAATCCACACAAGGAGTTCTTTGTGAGCCCTTAAACCTCTGAAAGGTAATTGTCTATTTAGGTCCATAATATCGTATATCCCCCCATATATCGGCACCTTCCGATATTAGATATTTTAAAGATTTTAACAGAATTTTTAATTGATTTTATTTTTGCGTTTTTACTTGTTTTATTATTATTATTTTTTTTTTTTTTTTTTTGAACCAATATTCGTATATAAAATTTTGAATGGATATAAAATCAAAAGCGGTAGCAAAGCGCACCGGTTTCAGCTATTTAAAAATATAAGAAATTTCAATAACGATAAAGTACGCACAGTGTATTTAAAAAAATCCGATTTTTTATATTTTATCAGAAAGTGGGTTTATTTTTTCTTCTAAACACTAATTACGTTGCAATTTAAACATGTTTCATTACACATTTTAAGTAAGTCATTGTCATACACATTTTAAGTAAGAACAATGTTGGCTTGTTTATTTTGGATACCATAGTATTTTGTTGTTTCAAAATGGTCAGGCTTAATCACATTACTGTTGTTTTTATAAAAACCACGTTTGTTTATTAGTGGAGAACGATGGCAATGTTTACCAGGGGGTAGGGCAGGGGAAACCTAGGTTTCGTAAAGATCCACCAATCATCATCAATCCTTGTTTTATGTCTGGGATATTCTGTGTGGGAGGTTTACTCAACTAGAAATTCGGTCCACGTTTCCAATGATTGTTTGCACAAATTTAGATAATATGGAAAGCCAAAAATCTCCACATTTTATTTCGTTTTTTTTTTTTTTTCAAATTTATTTTAAACTAGCTGGCCCGGTCCGTGTTGCCGGCCCGTACTTTTAGTCTCAGATCTGACTTATGTAACAGACACAATTTTTATTATAATTAATGATTCCATAGTACAGGGTATTCAAAATTCGGCCTGGCCGAACTAACATCTTTTTTACTTTGTTATAGTATATGTATACATAGAATAGTTCAATGACGATTAAACAAGTGTTCGGTCTCGTGCTACTCTCGAATATTTGTTATTTTTTCAATATTTTTTATTTTTATCGGCACTGAACGACAGGCAAATATGATCATTTAAATGGTTTAATATCATACTAAAATGTACAAAATATTCTACCAGGGAAACGGTAAAAGTTGAAATTCACAAATTTCTGATAAACAAAACTGTGTAAAGTAAAAAACCTACAAATTCACACAAAAGTACTTAAAAGTACCAAACATTTCAATATTTATATTGTGCGACTGATAAGAGCTATATGTGACCAATTACCTGTTCGCAGAACTTTTGTTCAACACTGACAAGCAATTGCTTCCCAGACAATTAAGTTTTTAATTTGAGTTCATTTACTTTTTTGTACATTCGAAAACCAAAATTGTATTTGTCTGACATTTGACTTGCAATTGTTTGCTGAACAGGCAGCAAAGTAGTGTACGAGAAAAGTTTTTAAAAATTCGTACTATATGGTACGAATCGGTAAGTGGAAAAACTTATAATCTTCTATTCAAAAATGAAAGGATTTCGTGACAAAAATACATGAAATCGGCTATACCCAAACCTCAACCGATTTCTATATAATTTGGAAAATTTGTTTTGGTACCAAATTTCATCTCTCTATCCGAATTTCATTGGAATCGGACATACATATTGCTTTGGGTTCAACAAATTTCCCAAATTTCATTGGAGTCGGACACACGTATCGTGTTTGGTGCATCAAATGAACGAAATCGGTCGAAAATGTATATGAGAGTTATATCCAAATCTGAACCGATATATAATTTGATATAAATATAATAATTATATACGTAGTAAACTGTATATTTTCGAGAGCTGGATTTTACTACATTTGCAACCAATACTGAAGTGTTTTTTTGTAAGTTTTAATTAATGTATTTATTGAAATCATTATTGATTTCGTTACCAGTTTAAAACCCAATTCAACAGATTTGTTCTTAAATAAAAGTGTTTCTACGTACTATGTATTATATTTCCCTTCCATGTTTATAGTAAAGTAGCTGGGCCGGTCCGGGTTGCCGGCCCGTAGTTTTTGTCTTTTATGGATATTTGTCAAAGCATAATTATTCACAGATATGACTGATATAAGTGTTCACGTACTGGTCGATTAAAAGTGTTTTAAAATACCTGTACCCATATTTAAGCCGTGGGCAATATTCAAACCGTTGACTTCAAATTTGAGGATGTGCTATACAAATCCATTAAAAATATATATCAATCTTATCCACATGTAAGGGATCAAATTAATCTTTAGTATGGTAAAAATCGTAGCAAAATTTTCCAGTCAAATGAGCGGTAATTTGAAATTTACTGTATTTTGTACACCTCATAATTGAGGGCTGAATGATTTAAGAATAGCCAAAGTTAATTATTTTTTTAAACCCATTAGCTCCTCCGATTGTGCATTAGAGTCCCCATAAGTCCCCCTAACCATGTAGGTCTGTTTGTCCGCCAAAAGGTGGAATTGAGGGGGTACTAAAATAAAATTTGTAGATATGTTGAAATTTTTGTATAAAATTTCCACCCCAAATATACATTTTTAGACAAATCCTTTGAGATATGGTAAAATCAGGAGGTACCTTTTTATAAGCACTACTCCGAAACATCGACCTACATTGAAAACTTTCTTCTACCCCTTATAATCCAATATGACAAATAGAGGCCAAATCAAAAATATAGCTATTTTATACCCATTACCGTAAGATGGGAATTAATTTTATTTGCCATTTAAATTGTAAGTTGGAGACCCCATAAAGTCCATATATTTAAGTATAGTATAATTCAATGACGATTCAACAAATATTCGGTCCCGTGCTACTTTCTTATATTTGTAACTAGCTGAACCCGGTGCGCTTCGCTACCCCTTTTGATTTTATATGCATTCAAAATTTTATTTACGAATATATGTTGGATAAAGAAAAACAAATTTAAAAATTAAAAAAAAAATATTGCACTAATTTAATGCGTTAATAAACAAAATCATTACAAAGCAGTAACATGACATGCATACACGAAGGGTTTGTCCTTTGGATTTATTTATTTCATAGCAAATACCAAGCGTGCAGGAAACTGCAATTTTTTTAAGTAGAGTGGTTTTTCTATCGCAATTAGTGACTTCGAGATAGCAACATACTTCGCCGTAATAAGCGTATTTCAAATAAATTGTTGTGTTGTTTTTTACTGTTAGCCTAAGGCGTTGTGGGTCAATGGTTTTTATTAAAATCATATCCCAATCTGATCCGATTTAAATATAATTTTAAAAAAATTATTTTTACACAAAACTCCGCCACACCTTTCATAATTCATTGAAATTGGTGCAGCAAATGCTTCAAATCGGCCGAAAATATATATGGGAGCGATATCCAAATCTGAACCGATTTCAATATAATTTTACAAATTTATTTTCGGATTAAATCCCGTCACACATTCCAAATTTCATTGGAATCGAACATTCATATTGTGTTTGAGGCATCAAATGAACGAAATCGGTCGAAAATATATATGGGAGCTATATCCAAATCTGAACCGATTACAATATAGTTTGGCAAACTTATTTTTGTTCCAAATTCCGTTACGTATTCCAAATTTGGAGACTGTATCTTCAACCAATCAATAGATATGTGCATATAAAATCTAAATTTTTGGGAGGTACCTCCGATTCTGATGCTATATCTCCAGTTCCAAGTGGAAATTCAAAAATGTATATAGCCTATGTTACTTTCAGGCGATGTTGCAGTATATATGGAAATTTTCAGGAAAATCTATTCAGCGGTTTTCAAGTCCATAAATTAAAAACAAACAAACAAACATACAAACATTTTCCTCTTTTATAGATATAGATTTGGGGGTTACAAATTCAATAGAATACAAAATTTTCTTTTCTGACAACACATTAGATGTGAAAGTGGACTTGGGGATACTCCAATGTGGGGACTTTACTTAACTAAATTCCCATGGGGCAATTATCTGTATGATGGTTCCCTACCCCAAGGTAGCACATATACACTTTTTTAGCCAAATCAATTGATGAATGTGGTCAAGACCAATATGAGCCCTACTCCAAAAATTTCAAATTTGATTCGAAGGTTCTCTACCCCCTTAGAAACAAAGATGCCAAATAAGGGCCAAAAAAATGAAAAAAGTGGCCAAGACCCCAAAAATAGCTTAGAACATACGATGGTTATATAAATATGAAATCGGATTGTACCCTTATCCGTGAGTTATGAAAGATATATATATATATATATATATATATATATATATATATATATATATATATATATATATTTTTTTTTTTTTTTTTTTTTTTCAATTATACTTACAAATATGCATTACAAGTATAATATAACTAGCTATAGCTACAATGGCCTTAAGCTAAGTAACGTATGTACATGAAATTCATTTTAGTAATAAATTATATAACTTATAATATAAATAAAATATTTGTTTTATATGGAATTGTAAAGGTTAATTTTCTTTAAGAAACTAATTAAATCCATTATGGGGGTTTCATTATGAATGTTACGTAGTATATTAAGAATGTTAATATTGGGAAAAGCGGTATTAACAATATTTTTTTTAACCCTCCACCATACTATGGAGGGTATATTAACTTTGTCATTCCGTTTGTAACTCCTCGAAATACTCATGTCAGACCCAACAAAGTATATATATTCTTGATCAGCGTAAAATTCTAAGTCGATTTAGCGATGTCCGTCTGTCTGTCTGCCTGCCTGTCTGTCTGTCTGTCCGTCTGTCTGTCTGTCTGTCCGTCTGTCTGTCCGTCTGTTGTAATCACGCTATCTTTCGAATGAATTGAGATAGAAAAATAGCTTAGAACATACGATGGTTATATAAATATGAAATCGGATTGTACCCTTATCCGTGAGTTATGAAAGATATATATATATATATATATATATATATATATATATATATATATATATATATATATATATATATATATATATATTTTTTTTTTTTTTTTTTTTCAATTATACTTACAAATATGCATTACAAGTATAATATAACTAGCTATAGCTACAATGGCCTTAAGCTAAGTAACGTATGTACATGAAATTCATTTTAGTAATAAATTATATAACTTATAATATAAATAAAATATTTGTTTTATATGGAATTGTAAAGGTTAATTTTCTTTAAGAAACTAATTAAATCCATTATGTGGGTTTCATTATGAATGTTACGTAGTATATTAAGAATGTTAATATTGGGAAAAGCGGTATTAACAATATTTTTTTTAACCCTCCACCATACTATGGAGGGTATATTAACTTTGTCATTCCGTTTGTAACTCCTCGAAATACTCATGTCAGACCCAACAAAGTATATATATTCTTGATCAGCGTAAAATTCTAAGTCGATTTAGCGATGTCCGTCTGTCTGTCTGCCTGTCTGTCCGTCTGTCTGTCTGTCTGTCCGTCTGTTGTAATCACGCTATCTTTCGAATGAATTGAGATAGATGGCTAAAATTTTGCACACATGTTTATTTTTCCAGTAGGCAGGTTAAGTTCGTAAATGGGCCATGTAGGTCTACGTTTTCATATAGCTCCCATATAACGGTAACCCCCCTATATTCGGTATTTTGATGATTTGAGCGACGTTATTCACCGGAATTGGTTCAAATTTGGTATTTGAAGTTCCAAATGGATACTACACCCTAAGATAGAAAATTGTCTGTGCAAGTATATGTCTTCGTATAGCCCCCATATAACGGTACCTCCCGATATTCGGTATTTTGATGATTTTAGCGACATTATTCACGGGAATTGTTTCAAATCTGGTATTTGAAGTTCCAAATGGATACTACACCCTAAGACAGAAAATTGTCTTTGCAGGTCCACGTCGTATAGACCCCAATATAACGGCTATATTCGGTATTTTTAAAATTTTAACAGAATTTTTTAAGGATTTTATTTTTTGAAAATTTCCAAATTCGTTGCAAATGGTGGAGGGTATTAAAAGTTCGGCCCGGCCGAACTTACTGCTTTTTAACTTGTTATATATTCACAGTTTAGTAATAAGTGATTCATGTCAAATATGTTAGATTTGCAAAATTTACATTCTTTTTTTAATTCTTTGTTAATTATATAATCGTGAGTCACGCGAGGGTATCCCAATCGTAAACGAAGGATCTTAATCTGGACATATCTGGATAAATTATTATTATTAAGATATGCCTTAATATGAGTGTGATTATTGTTAATAATTTTGTACCAGTCAGAAGAGTTATTCCAAATGGAAGTCCTCTGACTGTAAAAGTATTTATTTATAAACTTCTTTATATCATTACTGCTTAAATTTTCAGTGGTTGTTAGTGGAAAAATGAAAGCTTGCTTTGCTACAAAATCTGCGAACTCATTTCCTTTGATATTTGAATGTCCTGGGACCCACACTAATACATACTTATCATTGTTAATTATATCCGAATCATGGAGGCATAAATGTTGGTGTACAAAATACTTTGTACATACTTTTGAGTGCGATTGAGGCGCTGGGAAAATGTAGCAATAAAAAAATGTTCTAAAATTAAATATTTCCCAGCCGCCATAAAACATCACATGTGAAGAATTCGGTGATCTTTTGCGCTGACGCATACGATAATGTGTGAGATAATAAAGGTTATGACCCACACGCACAGATATCGATGCGCTCAGTAGATGTGCAAGACCACTTGAATGAAATGACAAGTAGCCCTGCAATGTTCTCCATTCAATATTAGAATAGATAAGAACAATTGTGTGGCTGCGACGAGGTTAAGTTAGATTAGTTTCAGTAGTACTAAGTAGAAAAATATTTTCATAATAAAATCAGAATTGAAATAACACCCTAACGAAGCGGTCGTGTTTCTTTTCTCACCGAACACAGAATAGAGTTGACAATCGAAGAGGGAGATTGGACTCTATTCTCTTTTACATTGGTCCTTCGAGCCGGATCCAAAATAGAATTGAATCAACAGCCAAACCATTCGGTTGGTTTTCTTTTCTAATTCATGGTTCTTCGAAAAATAAAGAATCGACTCGAATTGGTTTGAGTTATCCCCCACCAGTGCACAGTGGTCGCTGCCATTGGCCAAAATTCAAAAAATGAAAATCAGATATTTATTGTCAAATGTGTACACATGAACTCTTAAGAGGTTAAGCTTTTTAGAAAACATAATAATCTTGCCTTCATTCTAACGGGACACTTCGAAAATAGCATCAAAAAAGAGAAAATGTAGTTAGTTGCTTTCAGTGGGATCAGTGAAAAAGTGGAGTAAAAATAGATCTGTGTTACAAAGTACATTTTAAAATGACAAATCTTGGCATTATTATTGAAAAGCAAGGTATTGACTTATTTTTAGTGCAGTAATTTGTGTGTTTGGTAGTTGTGTATAATATAGACGATGTGAGTGTTCTGAGTGGCCTTTAAGATTAATTTTGAAAATGAAATTGGATTTCAGTTAAAGTTTTAATTGTTTTCCCCCCTGAATCCTCCAATGTGATTTCTTTTACGCCATTAGTAATGGTCCTAAGATTCTAGAAGTGCTAATTTAACTTTCAGATTTTATCAGATTTGTATGTTATGCCCAATATACTGAAGTGACTTCGCTCCAATTTTGTCAGTTCTATGGTGCTAGTGTTTTTGTTGTTTGGGATTGATAAGGATATAATTGAGGTGTGTTTAATAATGTTGCCTGCATTATCCTGCATTTAAGGCCTCTGCACTGGAAACGGCTAAAGAGTTAACAAATAGAAACGGCTAAAGAGTTAAAAAATAGATATCCATGGCACTATCTTCCACCCGCAGCTAATAACATTTTAATACATGCACCCGACATTATAAATTTGTCATTGTATCGATTGGAGAATTATAGGAGGTGGCCGTGGAGTCTAGAAACAAAGATATAAACAAGTTTCGACTAAATCATACCCTAAAAAATTCTCGTGTTTCAACAAACTCAGACCTTATTAACCGCCTTCTTCTGAGCTCCGACCCTTTTATAACGGAACAGCGAACGTTAACAATCATTAAAAATGTATATTATTAAAATCTGCATTTGATTTACTTGAATAACACTGAAATTTATAAATATCCATTGGTAACTTTGATTTAATTTTATATAGAATTGTTTATTTTGTTTACAAAAAAAAATTGTCTATTTTGTTTACAAAAAATAATCAAATTTGGGATTGATTTGTATAAAAAATACCTCTATTTTTGGAGGTACCTTTACAGGGGGACTCTACCTGAAGGCGGGCCGTTCTAAATAATTTTCAGTAAGACTATTTTTTAGCTCTTTAGAACGTAAAATGCAAAATAACAGAAAAATTTAGTGTAGAAATGTGACAAAATTGGGCAAATAACCCTTATTCGGGAGGTACGTTGTAAGGCGACCATGCCAAAACATGCATCGACCATATCCATTTTGTCACATTTTTTATTTTTATCCCATCAAGGTACCATAACCAAAGAATCATATTGATATCTGCACTGAAAGTATTTTTGGTCGCTGTTCCCATACGACACCGACCACTGTGCAGTGGTAAGAAACTCAGAAAAGCCAAAAAAGAAGTAGGTGTTCTTCAAAAAGGAGAAGAACTTCTACTAAAAAGTCCGCTGAGACATTTTAAATGTAAGACCATAGAGGCATTTTAAAAATAGCCGAAGGGATTAATAAATAAAAAAGCCATAGAGGCAGAAAAAAATACAAAAAAGGCCCAAAGGGCAAAAATTATAAAATACGCCATAGGGGCAAAAACAAGCAAATTTTCAAAAAAAAAATAAAATCCAATAAAAATCTTTAAAATATCTAATATAGGAAGGTGCCGATATATGGGGGGATATACGATATTGTGGACATATAAAGACAAATCTATGTCTGCGTGTAAAGTACTCACAAGGAACTCCGTGTGTGGATTTTCAGACAATACGATTGGAAAATGTGGCTAAAATCATCAAAATACCGAATATCGCGGGGTACCGTTATATGAGGGCTATACAATATCGTGGATCTATATAGATAATTCTCTGCCTAGGTATAAAGTACCCACAAGGAACTCCTTGTGTGGATTTTCAGACAATTCCGATGAAAAATGTGGGTCAAATCATAAAATACCGAATATCGGGAGGTACCGTTATATGAGGGGATATACGATATCGTGGACCTGTATAGCCAATTCTCTCTCAGGGGGTGAAGTACTCACAAGGAACTACTTGTGTTGATTTTAAGACAATTCCATTGAAAAGCGTGGCTAATATCATCAAAATACCGAATATCAGAGGTTACAGTTATATGGGGGACATACGATATCGTGGACCTATATAGACACTTCATTTTGAGGAGGTAAAATGCCTACAAAAATGTGGGTAAAATCATCAAAATACCAAATATCGGGGGGTACCGTTATATGGGGGCTATACGATATTGAGGACCTATATAGATAATTCTCTGCCGAGGTATAAAGTACCCACAAGGAACTCCTTGTGTGGATTTTCAGACAATTCCGTTGAAAAATGTGGGTAAAATCATCAAAATACCGAATATCGGGGGGTACCGTTATATGGGGGCTATACGATATTGTGCACCTATATAGATAATTCTCTGCCGAGGTATAAAGTACCCACAAGGAACTCTTTGTGTGGATTTCAGACAATTCCGTTGAAAATGTGGGTAAAATCATCAAAATACCAAATATCGGGGGTACCGTTATATGGGGGCTGTACGATATTGTGGACCTATATAGACAATTCTCTGCCGAGGTATAAAGTACCCACAAGGAACTCCTTGTGTGGATTTTCAGACAATTCCGTTGAAAAATGTGGGTAAAATCATCAAAATACCGAATATCGGGGGGTACCGTTATATGGGGGCTATACGATATTGTGCACCTATATAGATAATTCTCTGCCGAGGTATAAAGTACCCACAAGGAACTCCTTGTGTGGATTTTCAGACAATTCCGTTGAAAAATGTGGGTAAAATCATCAAAATACCGAATATCGGGGGGTACCGTTATATGGGGGCTATACGATATTGTGGACGTATATAGATAATTCTCTGCCGAGGTATAAAGTACCCACAATGAACTCTTTGTGTGGATTTTCAGACAATTCCGTTCAAAAATGTGGGTAAAATCATCAAAATACCGAATATCGGGGGGTACCGTTATATGGGGGCTATACGATATTGTGGACCTATATAGATAATTCTCTGCCGAGGTATAAAGTACCCACAAGGAACTCCTTGTGTGGATTTTCAGACAATTCCGTTCAAAAATGTGGGTAAAATCTTCAAAATACCGAATATCGGTGGGTACCGTTACATGGGGGCTATACGATATTGTGGACCTATATAAATAATTCTCTGCCGAGGTATAAAGTACCCACAAGGAACTCCTTGTGTGGATTTTCAGACAATTCCGTTGAAAAATGTGGGTAAAATCATAAAAATACCGAATATCGGGGGTACCGTTGTATGGGGGCTATACGATATTGTGGACCTATATAGATAATTCTCTGCCGAGGTATAAAATACCCACAAGGAATTCCTTGTGTGGATTTTCAGACAATTCCGTTGAAAAATGTGGGTAAAATTATCAAAATACCGAATATCGGGGGGTACCGTTATATGGGGGCTATACAATATTGTGGACCTATATAGATAATTCTATAAAGTACCCACAAGGAACTCCTTGTGTGGATTTTCAGACAATTCCGTTGAAAAATGTGGGTAAAATCATCAAAATACCGAATATCGGGGGTACCGTTGTATGGGGGCTATACGATATTGTGGACCTATATAGATAATTCTCTGCCGAGGTATAAAATACCCACAAGGAATTCCTTGTGTGGATTTTCAGACAATTCCGTTGAAAAATGTGGGTAAAATTATCAAAATACCGAATATCGGGGGGTACCGTTATATGGCGGCTATACGATATTGTGGATCTATACAGATAATTCTCTGCCGAGGTATAAAGTACCCATAAGGAACTCCTTGTGCGGATTTTCAGGCAATTCCGTTCAAAACTGTGGGTAAAATCATCAAAATACCGAATATCGGGGGGTACCCTTACATGGGGGCTATACGATATCGTGGACCTATATAGACAATTCTCTGCCGAGGTATAAAGTACCCACAAGGAACTCCTTGTGTGGATTTTTAGACAATTCCGTTGAAAAATGTAATGGTAAAATCATCAAAATACCGAATATCGGGGGGTACCGTTATATGGGGGCTATACGATATCGTGGACCGATATCGTGACCTGCCTGCAGACAAAAGAGAGATCTGTGCAAAATTTTAGCTTCCTATCTTAATTCGTTTAGACTGTAGCGTGATTACAACAGACGGACAGACGGACGGACAGGGCTAAATCGTCTTAGAATTTTACGCTGATCAAGAATATATATACTTTGTTGGGTCTAAAATGATTATTTCGATGAGTTACAAACGGAATGACAAAGTTAATATACCCTCCACACCTTTTTTGGTGGAGGGTATAAAAAACCAAGAAGGCAATAAAAAAAGTTTTGAAAAGAGGTCAAATAGTCCCAATTAAAACATTTAAATTAAAAATGAATAAAGAAATTGAAGAAGATATCAACACTTTGGCTATTAACGTCGACGTCAGCCTTTGAAAAGGTGAAACACGTCGCGGCATGGAAGGTACTGGTAGAAAATACATATTACCAGTTACGACGGTACTTGAGGGTACACCAAAAATATCTTCCAACCCATATGAAGACACTACCCTGTGATGTGGATATGTGTATGTTATCGGCAATGAAGCTTTTAGCAACCCAGAGTCGCAATTACACAGACTTAGACATCGATGAAGAAATCGAAGATTCGTTGAAACCTCCATTACGATGGATACTCTCGCTGAAATGTGACTATTTAACTTGGGAAGAGCGAGTGGAAGAAAACAGACAACTTAACTATGTCGAAACAAAGGAAGATTACGACAGAGAAATAGAAGATGGTTTGCAAAAACAAATGCAAGCCTATGGAAACAATTTACAATCTCTGCAGGGACAAGCAAGCGAACTGCGTTCTCAACTAACAATCGAAGTGGATAAAAGTGAAATGATATTGAGAAATGCGAAGGCCCACGAAAAATTTATGCTCGCCAAATCTGAAGAAAACCTGCGGGCCAAAGATGAGCAATTCGAAGAAAAACATCGTGTTCAGAAAGATCAAGTGCGACATCTGAAAACGAAGTTAGAGAAAGTCAATGAAAAATTGGCTAGCTCGGAAAGAGCGCGGCAAGTCTTGGAAGCTGAGAAAGATGACCTGTCCAAGCAACTAGCAAGTGTAAGAAAGGGACATAATGCTGTTAATCTAAAACAGATTCGATGTTTAGAAGGAAATATTGTGAAGTGTTTCCCGCCGGCAAATCCTCATTTTGAGGAACGAAAAGAAGAAGAAGAAGAAGAAAATTCCACCCTGACCAATGAAGAACTCGAAAAACATAATTATATTGGTGTAAAGGGAAAAGGAATAAAGGAGTTACGCACAGAAAGTCCCATCAGTTCCAACGAGTATGGAAATGAATTTATCGAAGAAGTGGGAAGAACAAACAAAGTTCTCTGGTTCCAGTTCCTGAAGGGTTTTGCCTTAGCGGAATCAATAGCAAATCATCAATGGCCGTGAAAGCAGAAGACGACAATGCAGAGCGTACCATGGAGCCATTGGTAATTCTTTCCGACGTGAATGATGGCGGCCTGCATCAATGGACTATAAATGCGGTATGGAGATTGAAGCCGGCAGATAAAGGTGGTGGCATTGGCAGGAAGGACTGGACAAAGAAATGGAGTCATTTCCTGGAAGCAGTTTCTTAATTGAATATTTATATTGTTTGAGCATATATAGTTTCCTTTTCATATTTTTATATTTAAATATTTTAAAGTATACATTTATTAAACTTTATAAAAATACAGTCCACTATTAACATACACATTTTAAGCCGCCCGGGAGAATGTACAAAATACTTTGTACATACTTTTGAGTGCGATTGAGGCGCTGGGAAAATGTAGCAATAAAAAAATGTTCTAAAATTAAATATTTCCCAGCCGCCATAAAACATCACATGTGAAGAATTCGGTGATCTTTTGCGCTGACGCATACGATAATGTGTGAGATAATAAAGGTTATGACCCACACGCACAGATATCGATGCGCTCAGTAGATGTGCAAGACCACTTGAATGAAATGACAAGTAGCCCTGCAATGTTCTCCATTCAATATTAGAATAGATAAGAACAATTGTGTGGCTGCGACGAGGTTAAGTTAGATTAGTTTCAGTAGTACTAAGTAGAAAAATATTTTCATAATAAAATCAGAATTGAAATAACACCCTAACGAAGCGGTCGTGTTTCTTTTCTCACCGAACACAGAATAGAGTTGACAATCGAAGAGGGAGATTGGACTCTTTTCTCCTTTACAGTTGGAATTATTTGGGTTCGCTGTACTGTCCAGAGCTGATAATGAGTCTGATACTATAGCAAATTTGCCTTTTACATCTTTAGTATATTTTATATGGCTATTATTTCGGCAGAGAAAACTGATAAATATTCCGATAGGAGTGAAGACTTAATAACTTCATCTTTGGTTACTATGCTGTAACTGATACAGTTATGGGACTTGGAGCCATCAGTATAAATGAATTGATATTCTTTGTATTTCTCTTGAATGCTGTGGAATTCATTGAAATAAATTTGAGGGATTGTATTTTCCTTGTAATATTTTCGAAGAGATGTATCTATTGGGTAGGGCTTCACACATTGCGGGTTTTTGCGGTTATATGGAATGCAATATAACTCACAAAAGTTTTTTATACGCGTTAGAGCGGAATTGATTTTGTTGAATTTTTTTGTTTTGGAAGCTTTTTTAAAGAACTCCAAAACTGGCGAATCATCATTTAGTAAGATGGTTTTAAAAAGTTTTGCTGTCGATATTTCTCTATAATTTTCAATTGTCATGAGATTTGCTTCGCATAACATGTTAGCTATTTTTGTAGTGCGGTGTGCTCCTAATGCAGTTCTTACTGCGGAATTAAAAATGGTTTTGATTTTATTTAAAGTCGATTTTGCGGTATATCCATACAAGAAAATTCCGTAATTAATTTTTGATATTATGAGAGAACGGACAATTGATATTAAAGTGTATGTGTTGCATTGAAATTTTTTATTGGATAAACATTTAATTACATTTAGTGTTGTCTGAAGAGATATACACAAAGAGTCAATATGCGAATTCCAGTTATATCGTTTGTTGACAATAATTCCAAGGATTTTCAGCGCTACTACTGACGGAATCGTGTGACTGCTACAGATTAAATCTGGGTGACAATCATGTTTGCGACATATATGTAGATGTTTGCATTTTTCCAGCGATAATTGAGCACCTGAAAAAACACACCATCTTTCTATTTTTGGAAAAAGGTTACCAACATTGACTGTTGAATATTTCTTGTTTGACAAAATTTTTATTATTATAAAATCATCGGCATAGGAAATAAATTTGAGTTTTTTGTGCGATTCCAACAGTTTTGTTAGTTTGTTGTAGGCAATTAAAAATAAGACCACAGAGAGTGGAGAACCTTGAGGGATGCCATTGTACAGATTTTTTTGTTTCTGAAAAGTGGGAGTTAACCCTTACTTTTATTTTTCTATTATTCATATAGTTCCTGATGTAGTTATAAGTTTTAGGTCCAATTCCCCATTCTTCAAGTTGACAGAGAATAGCATGTATACCAATCCTGTCAAAAGCTTTTGAAAAGTCAAGGGATACTATTGAAAGGTGTTTGTTTGATTTTAATGAGCTGTTTATCTGATAGTCTAAAAATATCAGAGGATCGGCAATAGATTTACCCTTTTTAAACCCGAACTGAAAAGGACTTAGAAGGTTTTTAACACAAATAAACCACCATAACCTTTTAGCAATGATTTTATCAAGCACCTTTGAGCAACATGTATTTAGGGATATAGGTCGATATGACATAACGGATAATTGATCGGAATTAGGTTTTGGGATTGGTATTATTAGGCTGTTTTTATAAATTTGCGGAATGAAAGAATTCAAAATGTTGTTATAAAGTATGACTATACGCTGTTTTAATTTCATTCCTAGGTGTTGAATCATATGATAGTTAATTCTATCAATGCCTGGAGTTGTTCCTTTGAGTTGATTGAGAACAATTTTTAGTTCGAAAATGGTAATGTCATTTTCAAGAAAACTGGAATGTTTGTTTGGAACAAGAAATCGAGGATATTGTGAGCACATTTTCTTTTGTGTTTGAAATTCAATAGGGAATTTAGAATCTTCTGATGAACTCGACCAAAAGTTGCAAAAAAGATTAGCAATTTCTTCTGGATTAGTGATATTAACACCATTAGGATTAGAAATGCAATGAAAGGATTTTTTTTTTTGCTTTATACCACAAAATCTGCGAATATTACTCCAAATTCTTGCTTTTGGGCTTGATGAATTAATTTGAGCAGTGAATTTTTCAACAGACTGTTTTTAGAGAGTTTTAATACTCTCTTAAAAAGAGCATTGGCTCTACGGTAATTAACGAGGTTTTCATCTGTGATATTTCTTCGGAATATATAAAATAGTCGATTTCTTTGACGCTTGAGGTCATCAAGTTTGCTATTCCACCAGGGGACAAAGTTATTTTTCGAAGGAGTTTTAAATTGAGGTATTGATTCATTAGCAGCCTGTATAATAATTGTTTGAATATTAGCTGATTCTTTATTAATGTTGGTACTGTATGGCCTTTCTGCATTAAACTTTTCAGATAGATACTTGAAATGGTCCCAATTTGCATTTTTGGTATTAAAAGCTGGTTTGAGTTTATGTTGATTTGTGGAATTGTTTGTTGAGAAAAGAGTGATAAGTATAGGAAAGTGGTCGCTTCCGTAGAGATCGCTTTCAATTTTCCAATTTGCATGTAGTGATAATAAAGAAGAAATCAATGTAACATCAATATGTGTAAACGTTTTGTGGGTGGAAAAATGTGTTGGTGAACCATTATTTAAGATCGTTAAATTTGATTGTGTTATGAATTTAGCTAGAATTTTCCCTCTAGAATTGGTCGTTGTGGAGCCCCAGAGAGGATGCCAACTATTCATATCACCCGTAATAAGCATTGGATTTTAAGATGAAAAAAGGTTTACAAGATCATTTAAATTGAAAGATCTTGCCGGATTTAAATATGTTGAATATAAGTAGAATGTCTGACGTGAAATCACTTTTACTATCACTGTATCCATATTGTCAACATAACCTATGAACTCATGGGGTATGGATTTATGAATTAATACGGCTGAGTTTTTTGAGTTGTATAAATAAAAATTAATAGGAATTGGAATGTTGTTGTGTTTTTTGAAATGCGTTTCTGGCAATGATATTATATTAGGTCTATGCACTTTTATCAAATTTTGTAATTCAGCATAATTATTACAATAACCTTTAATATTCCATTGAATTATTTTTAAACCCATGCGAATATAAACAAACAAAGGAGAGAATGAATAAAATAAGAGAAACTTAACAATTATTTTACTCAAAAAAGAAACAAAATTGTCTTAAACATTGTAGTTTTAAATGTCACTGTCAATTTCGCTTTCAGCATTGTTTGTTCACAATTTTTTGTTGTTTTTTATTGGGGAAATTTTATTTTTTATCTCATTTCTCATTCGCTTCGATGTGTTCTTTGGGAGAATTGTGACATTCGTTGACTTCTTTGAGTTAGCAGATGATGTTGTTGCTTTATTTTCGTTTTTTCAACTATGTTTTGTTGGTTTTGTTATGTTGTTGATCGTCATATTTGACGAGATTGCGTGTTGTTTGTGCAAATGTTTCTTTGGGTGACGTTGTTTGTACTTCTCTAATGCAGTCTTGTTGTCACATTTATCGATTGTTTTTATTGTTTGGTGTTCTTTGAACTTTAAAAACACGGGACATTTCTTATTGAGGACGGAGTGGTTGTTTTCACTTCGATTCTCTTTGCTGCAGTTTGCACATTTTGTTGTTCTTGTACACTCATCATCGTCGTTTAAATGTTCTTCTTCGCCACAGTTAAAACATATTTTGTTATTGTTGCAAACATTTATTGTATGTCCATAGAGAAAACATTGGTGGCATCGAAGTGGCATGGGTATGTATGGACGTATAATGGTCCGTTCATAACCTACTAGCTGGCCCGGTCCGCGTTGCCGGCCCGTAGTTTTAGTCTTTAATGCAAATTTTGCATAGCATAATATTTTACAAATCTACCTCATAAAGGTGAACAAATTTAAATATAATATAAGATTCGACTAAGTAGAAATAAATAACTATGGAAGGAGGGCAAAATAATTTCTGAATAGTCAAAGTTAATTACGCTTTTACACCCATTACCATAGCACATCAAATTGCGCATGAGAGTCCCCAAAAAGTATATTTTCTTGTTCATAGTAAAATTCAATGACGATTAAACAATACCCGCGTTGTTGTCCGCCAATGGGTAAACATCACTATAGATCGGCAGGCCTGAGGACTATATGGGGACTGTACCAAAATATTTACGTATGTTGACATTTTTCTGTAAGATGGTTCTCTACTCAAAAAGTAGCCTAAATACAGCAAATAATGGCCAAATCAGTTGAAAAACGTGGCCAAGACCACGGTCACAGCTGAAATCAGGGATACATTTATATAAGGGTTATACCAAAACGTGGCCCAACCAATATTCTCTTGGGGGTTACAAATTCAATAGAATACAAAATTTTCTTTTCTGACCACACATTAGATGTGAAAGTGGACTTGGGGATACTCCAATGTGGGGACTTTACTTAAATAAATTCCTATGTGGCAATTATCTGTATGATGGTTCCCTACCCCAGGGGCATAAATACAATTTTTAGCCAAATCAATTAATGAATGTGGTCAAGACCAAAATGGGCCCTACTCTGAAAATTTCAAACTTTATGCGAAGAGGTTCTCTACCTCCTTAGAAACAAAGATGCCAAATAATGGCCAAAATATTAAAAAAGTGACCAAGACACCAAAAATAGCTTAAATCATACGATGGTTATATAAATATGAAATCGGGTTGTACCCTTATACGTGAGTTATGATCATGACCGGCAAAAAAAATTATGATCATGACCTGCAAAAGCCATTTAAGGTATCTTGAATGTTTGGGAAGAATTTCTGGAAGGATAGAAATCCTTTTCTTACTAAGAATCCCATTCGCTCTACTATTTTCCACCCTTTATATTTGGTATTTTTCTGATTGTACATTGGACGGATTATTGTGACAGGAAATAAGTAGTTCCACGCTTTGAAATGAGCCCCATTAGGCTTTTTCGGTCATTTTTGTTTGTTTAAATGTGTTCGCATCTTCCAGCTAAACCACGATGTAGGCCCTGGAGTTGAAAGGTAGATGTCAGTTAACATCGTATCTCCCACTCATTTCATTTTTTGGTGAAAATTTGTATATAGTGAAAAATTATTCTTTATTTTGTTCACAAAAAAATTTACTGAATTCAATTGGATAATACAAATTGAAAAAAATGACAAAAGAAGAATAACACATTGAAAAAATCTTCAACTTGTTCGCTGATTTTTTACAGCAAATGTTTAAAGATCCTTATATAGTTTGTCAATAGAATGTACTTCTATTTTAAAATTCGATTCCATTAAATTATTTCGACATCATCTATTCCGTTTCGCCACCACATAATTTGGTACTACATTTCCATGTAACTCGCCATCAATTTCATTTCTCAAGAAATCAAGTCAATTAAATAATTTGGTATTAATATTTGAATTCAAAAATAAAAAATAAAAAACACTACAAATGTACATTAGAAAAAAGTAAGTCAAAATGCAAAAAAATCATGCAAAATAAAACATTACTATTGTACATTTCAAAAGTCAAAATGAAAATGTTAAAATATCACATTTTTACGCGATTTTTTTGGATATTATCCTTTTCGGAGAGGAGACAATTCCGAATTTGTATGAATCGTTAAAATCAGTCCAGCGGTTCTTAAGTTATAAGCGTAGTAACTAACACAACTTTCTTTTATATATATAGATGTTAATAGTCTCTGGCAGGTTTACTAAAGAAAAGGTTACAATAATAAGACCGGTCTCCACCAGCGAATCATTAACCTTTTTTTAAAATTTTTTTAACTTCCGTAACGTTTTGTTGCTTCAGTTCTTTTAATATTTCTTCTACAGGGATTCCTCGAAGATCGTTATTGTAAATAACACCTTTGCTGTAATTGAGATAATTGTGCTCTTTCACTTCTACTCGTATTTCATTATTGAGAGACACAAGTTGGATAAGTTTTGTGGCTTGAGTAGCATTTTTAGTTTTCACTAAAAGTTCTCCGCTTCGAATATATATATATATATATATATATATATATATATATATATATATATATATATATATATATATATATATATATATATATATATATATATATATATATATATATATATATATATATATATATATTCGAAGCGGAGAACTTTTAGTGAAAACTGCCGAGATGCCGTTGGCTTTCCATCCAAACCTAAGTACTTACTTATGGGCTGAGGAACGCGAGTTACCTACAGCCACCAATAAACAACATTATTATTAAGTTCATTATTTTCAACCACAACCTCATTTATTAATAACATCATTATTATTAACACCATTATTATTAACATCATTATTATTAACATCATTATTATTAACATCATTATTATTAACATCATTATTAGTTACAACATTGTCATAAGCACCAAAGAGCTAACACCAATATTGTTGACATTATTTCGTCAGCAATAATTCTCCACTTCAACATCACAATAACAACACTAGTAATAAAACTATGACGGAAATAACCCAAAAAGAAATGTTTACTTTTACTGTACCCAATACAAATTTTTAGCTTAAGTATTTTTCTTGATAGCTCTAGATTTTATGTTTCTTTGTTCTTTGTTAACTCTAAGAAAAATCAATAATTGTAAAATCACTTAAATATAAGAATTTTTTTGAATAAAGCATCAGTTGTATTTGGCATCTAAAACAGAATAATTCTTGTTTTCTTATTTTTCGGCGGTACGGAAGTTAACTGGCGCAGTCGTACGGCCATTGTTGGTGCGGTCTTTCTCAAGTGAAAAAAAATATAATTAAATAAATGTATCCTTAAAACAGAAAAAAAAACCAAAAAAAAAAAAAAAACAGTGACAAGTTAATTGTGGAAAAAACAGTGAACTATCCTTTAAAGGACATAAAAAAAATTTTTTTTTTTTTTTGAGAAAAATTTGGTGAAGGAAAAAATATATTAAATTAATTAGGCTTGACGGTATATCAAGTAATCCTTAAGGAGAAAAATCGTGCGCCAACAATCGGAAAAAAAAGAACCTACGTCCGTACAACCGAGAAAATCAAGTGCCAATACAATATAGTATTTTGTTGAAGGAATATCAACAATTTACTATAAGAAGAGAAGGAATATCTCTTAAATAAAAATATATATTTAAAATCAAAAATAATATTTTGTTGACGGAATATCAACAAATATAACCATCCAGAGAGAATTAATATCTTTTTGGTTGGAATAAATATTTAATAAAATTGTTGAAGGAATATCAACAAATTATATCTTAAATAAAAAATATATATAAATTCATAAATAATATTTTGTTGAAGGAATATCAACAAATATTACCATCCGGAGAGAATGAATATCTTTTTGGTTGGAATAAATATTTAATGAAAATCGTTGAAGGAATATCAACAAATAATACGGTCATAGTGGATCAGATCAGATAAAACAAGAAAAAAACCAACTAACAAAAACAAATAACAATACAGTGAAGATCAAAAAAAAAAAGGAAAATCAACTAAAAATAACAATTAAAAAGTTAATAACATATAACAATAACAACAACCGTAACAAAAAACGAAAAAAAAAAAACTAAAAAAAAAAGAAAAAAAAAAAAACAAAAACAAGCAACAATTAAAACAACAAACAACAACTACAAGTGAAGAACAAGAAATAGTCCTGAAGCAGTCCATATCTACAAGCAACTTATACAGGTCTCATCGGAGGAAAGAAGCAGATAAAAACCTTGGAAATCAACAATGAAATTATTTATTATGATAATACTAGGGTAATTATTTTAAGAAAATTATAATATTTATCACTATTATATTACTTTATAAAATATAAAACAGAAATAAGCAAAGAAATATTTCAATTATAAAGAAAAAGGCTAATCAAAATATCTCAAATCAATAAAAAGGGTAATTATATTAAATGCGAAGACTAAGACCAAGACCATATTCTATTCGATACTTAACTGCAATACCGGAACAACAAGAAATGACTACCGTTAATGACATTAGTGCCCCTCAGGCGCTACAATCTCAACAACCGTCACAATCCTCTCAAGCATACGAAACATTAAAAATTCCAGATGCCGTAAAAGATTTACCAACATTTAATGGAAATCCAAGGCAACTAAATGATTTTTTAGAAAACGTTGAAGAGATTTTAAGAATATTAGCGAATATCGATGGTTCTAACCAAGCAACAGTAGTGCTTAGAGCCATCAGAAACAAAATAGTGGGAGAAGCTAATGAAGTACTTAATTCATCCGGTACTCCGTTAGTTTGGGAGGTAATTAAAGCGAATCTAATACTTAAATATTCGGATAAAAGGAGTGAAACCTCCCTTGTGCGTGAACTCCACAATTTACGACAAAATAATCAGACTGTGCAAGAATTTTATGGTTCAGTTATAGAGCTACAGGCAGCAATAAATAATAATATATCAATTCATGAAACTAACAAACATGTCATAAACTCGAGGCGCGAATTTAACGCTAAAATGTGCTTAGATGCATTCTTAATAGGCCTCCGAGAACCCCTTGGCTCAATGATTAGGTCTATGAGACCCGATTCATTAGATGAAGCATTAACATTCTGCATTCAGGAACAAAATATACAATATTCAAGAAGACTTACTTACAACCAACCATTCTACCAACCAAGGTATAGACAGAATACACGGAATTATGCCCCTGCTCGTAATTACCAACCAAATATGAATAACACACATAGATTTACACACGGACAAATTCACCATTACGCACAAAACAATATAAATAGATTCCAAAACACGGTTAATACTCAGGGAAGAAATCAATATAATCCAATAACTAATGCATTTTCACAAAAGGGACCTCAAGCACCTAATGGAAATACCTTTTCTCACAATGGGTCCGGACAGAGCAAATTCAGCAACTTCAGGCAGCAACAGCTTACGACCAAACCCTTACCACCACCAGAACCAATGGATGTTAGTTCTGGTTATAGTCATTTAAGAAAACCTATGACTACACAAACGAGACAGACATCGTACCTAAACAACGTCAATGTGTCTCAAGCTTACCATAATGATCTAGACGGATATTACCACGGACAAACACATGACAATGACTTCGAACAAAACTACACTTATCATCAAAATGATGATAATGACATGAACGATCTAAAAGACCAACAAAATAATGGTATTAGAACGGAATACGAAAATGTAATAGTTGATAATGAAAATTTTCATATGAATGCCTACCCACACCAACGGGATACTTAGATATTAACAAACATGGACACACATTACCCTATATTAACATATCCTCCCCATTTGGTAGACCCCTGAAATTTTTAATAGATACTGGAGCATCGTCATCATTCATAAACCCAGAATTTGTAAATGACGAAGAGTGTATGACTTGCAAACCAATTACAATCACAACAATTTTAACTAAACACTCACTGGACAAAAAAATTAAACTACCCTTATTTACGGAATTCAAACAAAAAGGAGATACAGAATTTTTTGTCTTCAAATTTCACAACTATTTCGATGGACTAATAGGATTGGACATATTAGATTTTCTCAAAGCTAAAATAGACCTAGGTAACAAAACTCTAGTAACAAGTCAAGCCATCATACCTATTCATCTCAAACCCAATTTTACTTCTGAGAAATTCATTATTCCAAGCTCTTCCAGAGTTGTTATTAATGTACCGGTAGACACACAAAATGGTAGCTTTTTTCTCCCAAGGACTTTTTTGGGTTCCGACCTCTTTATTTCAGAGGGACTGTATCATTCTAAAAAGTGGTACAGCCTTGTGGAAATAGTTAATACTTCTGGACATGATAAAATTGCATACATTGAACAACCAATAAAGACGACACCATACAACGACCAGAATTACATCGAAGTTAATAACTTCAGTTTAGAACACAACTGTATGAATGATAATCATGACATTTTAGATTCGATAAGGACCGGTCATCTTAATAAAGAGGAAAAACAAGCTTTGCTGAAGGTTTGCAAATGCTTTGAAGATGTGTTTTTCAAGGAGGGAGAACAATTGACATTCTCGAATCAAATCAAACACCAAATAAGGACAACTGACGACAAACCCATTTTTACAAAATCATACAGGTACCCTTACATACACAAAGAGGAAATACGCAAACAAATCGATAAAATGTTGCAACAAGGTGTAATTAGAAGAAGTTTTTCACCATGGAGTGCTCCTATATGGATCGTACCAAAAAAATTAGACTCGAGCAATATACAAAAATGGAGACTTGTTATAGATTATCGCAAATTAAACGAGAAAACTGTTTCTGATAAATATCCCATACCCAACATAACTGACATATTAGATAAATTGGGGAGAAGTCTCTACTTCACAACTTTAGATTTAGCTAGCGGTTTTCACCAGATCGAAATGCACCCAAAAGATATTGGTAAAACAGCATTTTCTGTCGATAGAGGTCACTATGAATTCGTAAGGATGCCTTTTGGATTAAAAAATGCTCCATCCACTTTCCAAAGGGTAATGGACAATGTATTAAATGACTTGATCGGGACAGTCTGCCTTGTATATTTAGATGACATAGTTATATATTCAACTTCCTTAGAGGAGCACATACAGCACTTGAAAAAAGTACTCGGTAAATTACGTACAGCCAATCTTAAGATACAACTGGACAAATCAGAATTCCTAAAGAAAGAATGTTCTTTTCTCGGACATGTTATTTCCACTGATGGTATTAAACCCAACCCTGATAAAATTCATGCCATAAAAGCTTTCCCCGTACCAAAAACACAAAAACAAATAAAATCATTTTTAGGACTACTAGGTTATTACAGGAAATTTATTCAAGATTTCTCGAAATTAACGAAACCCCTCACAGAATGTCTTAAGAAAGGGAGAAAAATAATATTAAACGAGAGATATTTGAACACATTTGCTACTTGCAAAAATCTTTTAATGAACGACCCACTGCTCCAATATCCTGACTTTTCAAAACCATTTAATTTAACCACCGACGCTAGCGACTTTGCTTTAGGAGCAATACTTTCCCAAGGACCAATAGGTAGTGACAAGCCTATATGTTACGCAAGTCGTACATTATCGAATAGCGAAATAAATTACTCGACGATAGAAAAAGAATTACTTGCTATCGTATGGGCGACAAAATATTTCAGGCCATACCTTTTTGGAAGGAAATTTAAAATAATTACCGACCATAGGCCCCTTACATGGATCATGAGTCTAAAAGAACCAAATTCAAAATTAATCCGCTGGAGATTAAAACTAGAAGAATATGACTATGAAATTATCTACAAAAAAGGAAAATTAAATACTAACGCAGACGCACTAAGTCGTATTAAATTAGACAATCTATCTGTAAATGAACATGTCGATATAAACACTAATTCAGTTGATAACATCTCAAACCATGGTACACAAGGAACAACAATCCATTCCTCCGACGAAAATGTTGACGATGGAATACCGATATCAGAAAGACCAATTAACGAATTTAATATTCAAATTATATTTCAAACTCAAATCGGTGGCTCACCAATAACCTTAGAAACAATATTTAAAAATAAAATACGCAAGACTATACGTAGAGAAAAGTACGACGAACAAACATTGACTAACATTTTCCAAAATTATAGGGTAAGTGTGCCTAAGTTCGGCATGTCCCAGTAGTCGGCACTTTTTATTTTTAAGCCCAAATAAATGAAACTATTATAACTAAATGTATTTTGTTTACTTCAAATATGTTGTCAGCTACCTTTGTGTACAATTTCGCTAAGAAAAGATGATTTATTTTAATAAAAATTAAATTTTTGTCTGTGAAGGTCTTCAACAATCCATATTCTTAAGAAAAGTACAATAAAGACGTCGAATCAGTTTAACTAAACAAAAATATTATATTTTAATGAATTAGTTTATTATTATTATTAATTATTCTTACAAAAAAATTGGTATGCCGACTGTTGGAACATGTCATACCGACAATTAGCAAGTGGTGCCGACTACTGGCAAAAAAGCATTGTTTTAATAAAACTACAAATTTATGAAATTTAATAAAAAGTTATTAAGACTTTATTTATTATTGCAAAACTATACAAAATTTCGAATCTGAATAAATTAACTTTGTAATAATTGAAAAGTTCCACTCAGAATGGTGAGCGATTAAAAACGCGAAAATCCTAAAAGTGCCGACTACTGGTACACTTACCCTATAGCACCAAATAAAGTCTCTGCGCTTATGGCAGATGACGATACATTTAAATTAATTCAAAGCACCTACTCAAAATACTTTGCAAACAGCAAACTATTTAAGTTAGTACGATGCATGGA
Source organism: Musca domestica (assembly GCF_030504385.1). NCBI lineage: Eukaryota > Metazoa > Arthropoda > Insecta > Diptera > Muscidae > Musca > Musca domestica. The sequence goes on from NW_026712258.1 coordinate 7,322,500, forward strand.
CATTCTACAAGACATAAGAACCATTGATGAGCAAGACAAAATAATTAATGAATACCATATGAACCATAACCATAGAGGTATTCAAGAGACATATGCACACTTAAAAAGAGAGTACTACTTCCCTTTCATGAAAAACAAAATACAAAATTGTATTAATCATTGTCATACATGCCAAACTTTAAAATATGACAGGAAACCACCAAAACCCAAATTTCAAAAACCTGAAATTCCCGAAAAACCACTGGATATTATCCACACAGATATCTATTGTATAAACAAGCGTAATATACTTACCATCATAGACAAATTTTCTAAATTTGCAGCCGCTTACTCTTTAGACTCTAGGAATAGCCTATCAATTCTGAAAAGTTTCAAACATTTCATAAGCCTACACGGCATACCCAAGAAAATTGTTTGTGATCAGGGCGCTGAATTTAATGCATCCATTATAAAAGATTTTTGTAAAATGCATCAGATAACCTTACATTATACATCATTTCATCAAAGTACAGGAAACTCTCCCGTAGAAAGATTACATTCAACCATTACCGAGACCTACAGAATAGTTTACGAAAAGTATAAGTCATCAGAAATACCACTAAATCACGACGAAATACTATCAGAAGTCATTTTTACCTATAACAACGCAATCCATAGTGCTACAAAATTAACCCCATTTGAACTCTTCTATGGTAGGACTTATAACTTCGAAAAGACATTAAGCTATAACTCTGAACATGACTACTTAAATAGACTACAAGAATTTCAAAATGACTTACACAAAATTATTAAAGATAAATTATCCATGGACACTGACAAACGTATAAAAAAACTAAACGCAAATAGGGAAGAACCAGAAGATTTAACTGAAAACCAGACAATATACAGAAAGGAATCAGGGAGGAACAAAATGACCCCTCGCTTCTCAAAGAGGGTAGTCAAGGAAAACAAGAAAGTGACGCTGATAACGTCAAATAACCAAAAACTACATAAAGCCAAAATTAAAAGAAAACGTCTTACATAAACTGACTTCTATTTGTCTTTTAGGTTCGTACCTGTACAATCCGACGTCACAATAACAAACATAACGCAGACTCAGGGACTTATACCACTACAACTAGGCGATGCTAAATTAATCACAGACTTTCAACATCTAATCCATGTTATTAACCTTAAAACATATAACGACAATATTAACACTATAAAGCAAACTTTGGATCGAATAGAGGAGACAAGATTTACAGCATCACAACTTAGAACTACGAAACTGAAACTGAATAATCTCTCAGCCAAATTGGATATATTAACCCCAAATTATAGGAAAAAACGGGGACTTGTAAATGCCTTAGGATCAGCAATCAAATTCATAACGGGAAATATGGACTACAAAGATGCAGAAGAACTAAATAAAAACATTGACAATTTAACTAGAGGAAATACCCAAATAAAAACAACGCTTAAAAACCAACTGATGTTAAATAACAAAATGATAACAAGATTCGAAAACATTACCAATCACATAAATGAAGAACAAAACCTAATAGAACGTTCTATAATGATGATTCAAAACCAGACAAGAAATGCCATAAACCCCTCGGTTAATGCAATAATCCAAATGCAAAATTTACTTCAAATCAGTTTTAACATAGATATACTTACCGACCATCTTAATGATATCGCAGAATCAGTAGTATTAGCAAGGCTTAACACCGTCCCAAAATTAATATTAACTACTGACGAACTGAATGAAATACACAACATACTTAACAATGCAACGGACATTATATCACCAGAACATATATATGAATTACTACAACTGACAGCATATTATAACGACACAAACATAATATTTGACATACAAATTCCTATAATTTCTAATGAACTATTTAAATTATTACACATAATCAAAACCCCCATAAATAACACCTTAGAAATAATAACCGGTGAATACGCTTTAATAAACAATGATAACCTTTATCTTTTCGACAACCGATGCAAACAAATAGAACAAAAATTTTACTGCAACTATGAAACTCAATACGAAAGAAATAGAGATTGCCTAAAATCAATTTTGCTTAGAGAAGAAACGGTGGCATGTCACCTTAGAGACATAGGATTAACTACGGACATAATATATCCAGAACCAAATTACCTAGTGCTTATAAACCCTCCAATAGGAAACATAACCACAGTATGTAACAACGTAACTAAGAGTCTACCAATCAAGTCTTCCTCTGTTATTAATTTTAATGAATGCAAAATCTTATTTAATAATGTCTGGTATACAGATAAACCGAATATTCACCAAGAAAACATTAGCACAATAACCTTCCAAACTAGCTTCTCAAACAATATTACAACACTCTCCATAAGAGACGAACTAACATTACCCAAATTAGATCAATACAGATTCCAAAATAAAGCAAATATCGAATTTCTTCAAACAGACTCTGACAATTACAAAACAATTTCTTATTCCGCATTTGGTATAATTAGTTCTATAATCATAATATTATCAATAATATTAGTAATAAGAAAGCCTATAAAATTAATCTACTCCATAACCCACAACAACAATGAAGTTCTGGCTACAAATGATCCGAAGCCCCTTTGGCCCTCACTTCATTCTGGAGAGGGAGGAGTTACCTACAGCCACCAATAAACAACATTATTATTAAGTTCATTATTTTCAACCACAACCTCATTTATTAATAACATCATTATTATTAACACCATTATTATTAACATCATTATTATTAACATCATTATTATTAACATCATTATTATTAACATCATTATTAGTTACAACATTGTCATAAGCACCAAAGAGCTAACACCAATATTGTTGACATTATTTCGTCAGCAATAATTCTCCACTTCAACATCACAATAACAACACTAGTAATAAAACTATGACGGAAATAACCCAAAAAGAAATGTTTACTTTTACTGTACCCAATACAAATTTTTAGCTTAAGTATTTTTCTTGATAGCTCTAGATTTTATGTTTCTTTGTTCTTTGTTAACTCTAAGAAAAATCAATAATTGTAAAATCACTTAAATATAAGAATTTTTTTGAATAAAGCATCAGTTGTATTTGGCATCTAAAACAGAATAATTCTTGTTTTCTTATTTTTCGGCGGTACGGAAGTTAACTCGCGTCTATTAAGTACTTATTAAAGGGCAGGGGAACGCGCCTACTTTTACATATATCTCTCTATATGTAAAATAAAGTTGTGTTAGTTACTACTATTATAACATAAAGACCGCCGGTCTGATTTTAACGATTCAGACAAATTTGGAATTGCCTCTTGGCACCAAAGAATAAAATCCGAAAAACTCGCGTAAAAATTTGAAATTTCATCATTTTCATTTTGACTTTTAAAATGTACAATAATAATGTTTTATATTGCAAATTTTTTCCATTTTGACTTACTATTTTCGAATATATATTTGTAGTGTTTTTTTTTTTTAATTCTAATATTATGTGTAGTTTTTTGGGTAGTATTAAGCCACATAAAATCTATAAATAACAGTTTTATCCGTTGTCGCTTTATATGAAAATTCTAAAATCGGGAAAAATCGACAATTTTTCAATGGAAACGAATTTCAACAGAATAGTACATTCTACCGACAAACTGCGTAAGGACCTTTAAAAATTTGCCGCAAAAAAATCAGCGAACCAGTTGAAAATTCTTTTTCTTTTTTCTATATTGGAGTGTACATTTTTTTATTGTTTTGAAATCTGAATGAATAATATTAAAAATGAAATGAGGGCGCAATACGATGTTAAATGCTTTCTACTCCAGGACCTACATCGTGCTTCAGTTGGAAGATGCGAACACATATAAACAAACAAAAATGACCGAAAAAGCATTATGGGGTTCATTTCAAAAAGTGGACCTGCTTCTTTCATATGACAATAAATTGGCAAATCAGAACACAAAATGCAAAATACATTGGGACTGCAATCATATGATTTAAGGTATTTTCGGGGTCTTGGCCCCTTTTTTATTTTTTGGCCCTTATTTGACATATTTGTTTCTAAAGGGGAAGAAAACGTCTTCTTATAAAATTTTTATTTTTCGGAAAAGAGCGTATCTTAGTCTTGAGGCTACCCGGGGTAAAAAACCCTCGGGTAGAAAATCATCTTGCAGATAATTATCCACATAGGCATTTATTTAAGTATAGTCCCAACATTAGTATACCCCCAAGTCCACTTTCCCAACCAATATGTGGTCAGAAAAGAAAGTTTGGTATTCTATTGAATTTGTAACCCCTAAGAGAATATTGGTTGGGAACGTAGATTTGGGATGTACGTCTATATGAAATAAACTCCGAAATGTCAATCTGGGACTTATTCAGTCGGAAATTGTGGCAGAAACATGAAAAAAAAAAAAACGAAATTATAGAGTAACTTTATTGGATCTCCACCGCATAATTTAAATGACAAAAAATTAATGCCCATCTTACGGTAATGGGAGCAAAAAAGCAATTTTTGGGCTATTCTGACAACATTCTGCCTTCAAGTATGAGGTGGACAAAACTAAATACCTCTCAGTACGGGATTATAAACGTTGGAAATACAAATTTCAAATTATAGCTCATTTGAATGTTTTTTACAATACCAAAAACTGAACTGAATTTTCACATGGGGCTATCATAGATGTTCTTTATCATATAGGTATTTAACACTCAAATTAAAGCCTACAGCTGAAAAATAAGATCAGACTATTCAAAATATCTAAAAAAAAAATATCAAAAAAAATATATATGTATATATCTCTCTATATATATATATATATATATATATATATATATATATATATATATATATATATATATCTATATATATATATATATATATATATATATATATATATATATATATATATATATATGTATATATATATGGGGTCTATGCCAAAAATTGGGCCTATATGACCCATTTTCAATTCCAAAAGTTCTACAGACTTACACACGTTTGAGTTAAATTTTATCAACCTACTTCATTTCGTTCGGAAGCTAGAGTGATTTCCACAGACGGATAGATTGACGGACTCGGTTAAATTGACATAGAAATATACATTTTAGACCCCGCAAAGTATATATATATTACAAAGTATATATATTACTTTGCGGGGTCTAAAATGGTGGAGGATGTGAAAAGAAAAAACCACTACAAATGTACATTCGAAAATAGTAAGTCAAAATAGAAAAAAATCATGTACAGTTGTACATTTGAATATAATGTAAATAATTTGGAAATTGTTGAGAACCTATGTTGAAAATAATACATAATGCAACTAAATTAGACTATGGGCTACCTTAAATTTATAATACTAATTTTTTTTATCGAAAGCAAAATCGAGTAAGGAAATAAATCTTCCTAACCTCATATTGAAATAGTGTCAGATTGAAATTGTGTCTTGGCAGAAAAAAACAAAAACATCGCGTGAAAATAATAAATTTAAAAATTTTTCATTTTGACTTTTGTATGTACAATAGTAATGTTTTAGTTTGCATGACCACAAGGTGGTCGGGGTATTTTATCTTTGTGCATTTGTTTGTAACAGGCAAAAGGAAAGGAGATAGACCCATAGTTCCTTTTGATGATCTGTATAGAATCACATACTGAGTCGATTTATGCATGTCCGTCTGTCCGTCCTTTTATTTTTGTAAACAAAGTACAGTTCGCATTTATTGCCCTATCCAGATGAAATTTTGAACAAATCTTTGGAGATAATCGGTCAACATTTTGATATAGCTCCCATATATATCTTCGTCCGATTTGCCTTTTATTGTGCACCAAACGTGTAATATCAGCCCGAATAGTATGGAATTTTGCACATATATTCAAATTAGGCCTGAAAATAAGTATGCCAAATTTGATCGAAATCGGTTCAGATATAGCTATAGCTCCCATATATATTGTTCATCGGATTTGTTATATTTGTTACCCACAACCGTAATATGCACTCCGTAACAACGATATTCAGGGAAATATATGAAATACAGTTTAGAAATATCTTTGCCAATTTTTATCAAGATCGGTTCCGATTTGGATATAGCTCCCATATATATCTTTATCCGATTTCAAATTAATTGGCCCCGCCCTTACTATTTTCGAATATACATTTGTAGTGTTTTTTTTTCCTTTTGAATTGTAATATGAGTTGTAGTCGTTTGTGGGCGATTTATGTATTTCTTGGGTAACTGAAATACGAATAATATCATTTCAGAGAAAAATGAGACTTTCGCATTGCAAAAATTCTAAAATCGGGGAAAAATCGAGAAGCTTTTTCCAAAGGAATCGAATTTCAAAATGATAGCCCATTCTATTGGCAAACTTCGCAAGAACCTTTAAACATTGGAATGAAATCCGCGAACAAATTCAAGATTTTTTTCTTGACTCAATTTGTTTTTCTTTTTTGTTGATTTTTTATGTATATAAAAGAAAATTATGTTAGTTACTACGCTTATAACTCAGGAACGGGTGGCCTGATTTTGACAATTCGTTTCGGAATGATCCCTTAAAAATGATAAATCCAAAAAAAAAAAAAAAAAAAAAAAAAAAAAAATGCGTAAAAATTTCAAAAAAAAATACTTGAAATCGGAGTATACCCTTTTATGTAGGACATGACCCATATTTTGTACGACTACATGTAACACAATGGATTGTGTCAAATCTAAATATCTATCGTAAATTTTGCGAAGTATAGAGCAAAATATTTGAGGCCCTTTATGTAAGGTTAAGGCTATATACGAGCATAATGGACCCTAAAAAAGTTTAGATCTATTAACCGAATATTATCCACTTACAATTTTCCAACCCACAGATTCACTGTTACGCAATCTCGTTACTCGTTATTGCATAAAACGGTACCTGTGATTTAAGTATATTAAAGATTTCGGAGGATATGAATCCTTATCTTACTAAATTTTAAATTGGCTCTACCATTTTGTATAGTCCGCATATTGTAATGCCTCTTTATATTCGGTATTTAACTGATTGCAGTCCGAATGAATATTGCATTTGGAGTTCTCATTGGACAGATTATAGCCACATGAAGGAAGTAGGTTCACGTTGTGATATAAGTCTCATACAGCTGTGTTGACCATTTTTGTTTGTTTGAATGTGTTCGCATCTTCCAGTTGAAGTATGATGTAGCGATGTAGGACCTGTGGTTGGAAAGCTAGATGCCAATTCTAGTCAGAAAAAAATTTTCACTTTACATACAGAATTCAAAGCAAAAAAAAAAAAAAAAACGATAACATTAACAAATATAAACTTCAATTAAGGATGTCAAATTAAAAAACAATTCATGAGCTATAAAAAATTGTTTGAAAAATTAAAAAAACATTTTTGAGTTTTGCCTTGTTAAGGCGAAGATCATATGTTTTATGATTTATGTGTTTGTTTTCTCTTTCGAGACGAGCTTAATGATCAGGAATTTGCAGTGAAAAGGAAAGCCAGATAGACACTATCACACACTCACCACTATGCGACGCGTTTCGGCGTTGGTTAAGCGGCTCATCAGGCATATTTGGTTTGGATGATGGCTTACAAGGGCCGTTCTCTGGAAAGTAGTATATATTTCGAACTTATTGCAAATTAGCATATGCGAATTATACACTAGAAACTCTCCAGGTTCGACCCAAGTTCTATTGGCAGATCTTTTTCACAGCAAAGTTTTGTTTTTGTAGTGATGGATTTTTTGTCCACAACAACTACATTGCTTCCAATTCATACACTTGTTTTAGTGCTGCTTTAGGAAGACGGGTTAATGGCTCTGAACGTAGAGACGGCAACTTCTAGTTGGCTGCACACCGAGGTCCGCGGTTCAAATCCCACAGCCAGGCTCGGCTGAATTTTTGAGTTTTGCCTTGTTAAGGCGAAGATCATATGTTTTATGATTTATGTGTTTGTTTTCTCTTTCGAGACGAGCTTAATGATCAGGAATTTGCAGTGAAAAGGAAAGCCAGATAGACACTATCACACACTCACCACTATGCGACGCGTTTCGCCGTTGGTTAAGCGGCTCATCAGGCATATTTGGTGTGGATGATGGCTTACAAGGGCCGTTCTTGAACCCCGGACCTCGGTGTGCAGCCAACTAGAAGTTGCCGTCTCTTCGGCCCGGCCGAACTTACAGTTTTTTAACTTGTACTGTATTATTTTGCATATTTTTTCCATTTTGACTTACTATTTTCAAATGTACATTTGTAGTGTTTTTTTCTTTTTGAATTCTAATATGATGTGTAGTCTTTTTGGGGAGATTAAAGCGACAATGGACAAAACTGTTATTTATAATAAAAAAGTAGGGAACAATTTGAAGTTTTTTTCTTTTTCCAGTTTGTTTTACTTTTCTGTCAATTTAATATAATGTACGGCTTATCATATTCAATTCAATAGTTTTTTGTGAATTAATTGTGAATTGATTAAATAAAGAATTGTTTCACCAAATAAAAGAAAGTGATGTTAGTTACTAAAGAACGGCTAGACGGATTTTGACAATTCCTACAATTTCGGAAAGGTATCTTGGAGAAAAACTGCGTTAAAATATGCCAATAAAATATGAATGAAAAACAAATTTTTGTGTGATTCTATATATATATATATATATATATATATATATATATATATATATATATATATATATATATATATATATAGACACTATCACACACTCACCACTATGCGACGCGTTTCGCCGTTGGTTAAGCGGCTCATGAGGCATATTTGGTGTGGATGATGGCTTACAAGGGCCGTTCTTGAACCGCGGACCTCGGTGTTCAGCCAACTAGAAGTTGCCGTCTCTTCGGCCCGGCCGAACTTACAGTTTTTTAACTTGTACTGTATTATTTTGCATAATTTTTTCCATTTTGACTTACTATTTTCAAATGTACATTTGTAGTGTTTTTTTCTTTTTGAATTCTAATATGATGTGTAGTCTTTTTGGGGAGATTAAAGCGACAATGGACAAAACTGTTATTTATAATAAAAAAGTAGGGAACAATTTGAAGTTTTTTTCTTTTTCCAGTTTGTTTTACTTTTCTGTCAATTTAATATAATGTACGGCTTATCATATTCAATTCAATAGTTTTTTGTGAATTAATTGTGAATTGATTAAATAAAGAATTGTTTCACCAAATAAAAGAAAGTGATGTTAGTTACTAAAGAACGGCTAGACGGATTTTGACAATTCCTACAATTTCGGAAAGGTATCTTGGAGAAAAACTGCGTTAAAATATGCCAATAAAATATGAATGAAAAACAAATTTTTGTGTGATTCTATATATATATATATATATATATATATATATATATATATATATATATATATATATATATATATATATATATATATATATATATATATATATATATATATATATATATATATATATATATATATATATATATATGTATATATATATATATATATATATATATATATATGTATATATATATATATATCACATTTTTACACGATTTTTTTTGGATATTATCATTTTCGGACAGGAGACAATTCCGAATTTCGTTATCGTTAAATCGTTAAAACCAGTCCACCGGTTCTTAAATTATAAGCGTAGTAACTAACACAACTTTCTTATATATATATATATATATATATATATATATATGTATATATATATATATATATATATATAATATATATATATATATATATATATATATATATATATATATATATATATATATATATATATATATATATATATATATATATATATATATATATATATATATATACATATATATATATATATGTATATATATATATATGTATATATATGTCTATATATATATAAAGAAAGTTGTGTTAGTTACTACGCTTATAATTTAAGAACAGCTGCACTGGTTTTAACGATTCATACAAATTCGAAATTGTCGCGTAAAAATGTGATATATTAACATTTTTATTTTGACTTTTGAAAATTACAGTAGTAATGTTTTATTTTGCATTATTTTTTCCCATTTTGACTTACTTTTTTCTAATGTACATTTGTAGTGTTTTTTAATATTTTATTTTTGAATTCGAATATTAATACCAATTTATTTAATTGACTTGATTTCTTGAGAACTGAAATTGATGGCGGGTTACGTGGAAGTGTAGTACCGAATTATGTGGTGACGGAACGGAATAGCTGATATCGAAATAATTTAACGCGGTCACACCAAAGTTAAAAGATAATTACTTTTTCAAAATCGCTAAAAAATCACGAAAAAGAGATCTCATTGCAAAAATTCTCGAATCGGGGAAGAGTCGAAAAATTTTTTCAATGGAATTGATTTTTAAAATAATAATAACATTTGCTGTAAAAAATCAGCGAACAAGTTGAAGATTTTTACAATTTGTTATTCTTCTTTGTTTTTTGTATTATCATATATGTTTTTGTATTATCATATTCAGTGGATTTTTTGTGAACAAAATAAAGAATATTTTTTTACTATATACAATTTTTCACCAAAAAAAAAAAAAAAAAAAATGAAATAAGTGCGAAATACGATGTAAACTGACATCTACCCTTCAACTCCAGGGCCTTCATCGTGGTTCAGCTGGAAGATGCGAACACATTTATATAAACAAAAATGACCGAACAAGCCTAATGGGGCTCATTTCAAAGCGTGGACCTACTTCTTTCAATAATCCGACCAATGAGAGATAAAAATGCAAAATTCTTTGGGAGTACAATCAGTGAAATACCAAATTTAGTAAGAAAAGGATTTCTACCCTTCCAGAAATTCGTCCAAACATTCAAAATACCTTGAATCGCTTTTGCAGGTCATGATATCGATCATAACTCACGGATAAGCGTACAACCCAACATTTATAACCATCGAATGATTTAAGCTATTTTTGGGGTCTCGGCCACTTTTTTCTTTTTTTCGCCATTATTTGGCATCTTGGTTTCTAAGGGGGTAGAGAACCTCTTCGTATAAAATTTGACATTTTCAGAGTAGGACCCATATGGGTCTTGACCACATTCATCAATTGATTTGGCTAAAAAAATTTAACTATGCTATGGGTAGGGAACCATTATACGGATAATTGCCACATGGGAATTTATTTTAGTAAAGTCCCCACATTGGAGTATCCCCAAGTCCACTTTCACATCTAATCTGTGTTTAGAAAATAACATTTTGTATCCTATTGAATTTGAAACAGTGCTAGATTGAAATCTTCCAGAATCTCATTTCACAAGCACACTCGTGGAAAGTAATACCGTCAGTAAGTATGGATGTACGGAGGGAAGTAACTATAAGTATAAAATACATTTTTCAAAAGGACGCCACTTTGTATCCACATTCCAAAGAGTCTACAAAAATGCGGGTACATTTTATTAAAAATCGGTTTGGCAAGTATCCCAAATAACGATACCACCCGACTTTCGGTTTTATATGGATGGGATGTATAAAAATCCCGGCTTATGTTAACTTTAAGAGTGGTCCTCATGCAAAAATGTAATATTCCAGCTCTTACTCATCTCCCAATAAGAAATTTAGTGCAATTTGCGTACTGGAGATTTTTCATCAAAATTTGGCTTATATCACGCATTTGGTGCATAATAAACCTGATAGATCTGTTTTTGCATACAAAAATGCATAGACATACGAACGAACATAAATTTATAAATCGATTTAGAATGTTATTTTATGAAGATCATCAAGACGAACTATGAGTCTATCTAGTTATGTGTGCAAATGTACAATGACTTAATACCCTGTACCACAGAGTGGTATCCGACATAAAAAGTCATCTTCTCATAGAGCGTTACGAAGTCTGTTCGTCCAAATGTTCTCCTTTTGAAATATTCCGTTGACACTGAAAATTTAATCTTGTAGTTGTTTTTAATGTTGATCGATGAATTAATTTATTTACTTATAAGTGCTTTGCATTCGTTTACTCTGAATACGTCATTTACTTTGTGGGGGTCAAATGTTAGGCACATACCGTAGTTGATTTGAGTAGTAAATTCATTGTCAGCAAACACGTAGTTGGCTGCTACTCAGGTGTTACTCATATCATATTTTGTACTCTAGTGTGTCTTGTATAACATTAATACAATAACATTTACTCAGAAACAAGTTGCCCAGGGTAGATACGCATTTTCTCTCTCTAGATAAAAATTGCAAAAAATAAACGAACAACACTTTGCAAAATATTAATAAGATAACAGCTGATCGAAAACGTAAAAAATAAACATTATGGAGTAAATGTATGGACTACGACCAGAAATCCAAATTTTTAAAAAGAGTTTAATAACTCTAATGAAGAAATATACATTTTTGAAGGATATACAACATTTGTTAATCCGTTTGTAATACATTAATTTGATCACGGTAAATTCTTAAAATGATTTACCCATTTCCGCCTGTCAGTCTGTCAGCCTGTAATAATAACTTCTAAGCTTTGAGGGATGGATTTTTATGTATAAAAAAATTAAATTAAGATCATAATATAGTGTATATTAAGTAGAGTCTAGGTATTTAGGTATTTTTAAAGTTTTGATCAAAGTTTCTGATGGAATTGAATTAAAATTGGTATTTGACGTTCTCTAAAGCCGATTTGTCAAAATCAGTCCAGCTGTTCCTGAGATATAGTCACTACTCAAACATCACTTTCTTTCATATATATTGAGTTTATGTTATAAATACATATGTCTGCAATTTTCCAAATATTCTGCATCGGAAAGGCATGTTGGAGGCCATTTAAGGCGATATTTGCTAAGTTACCTTCATTAAGGCAAATAAGGATACACTATGACGAAATAATTGTGTGTGATTGGCACACCCTAATATTTTTATTAGTATGAGCATAGGTAGAAATATATATTTATAACAATTACCGTTTATTCTAATCAACTGACAATGTCTGGGACAACAGTGCGTTCGTTTTTTGCTCATCCGGCATTTACGCTAATGAATAGCTTCGAATGAGTTTCCTCCTCTGCCACCTTCAACGACAGCGACATTCTCAGTTAACTATTTTATAATAAAATGTGGTGTCTGGTGAGTGGTACACAACGAGAGCCATTGTCTCACGACAATCAACAAATCTCGACTTCTGAATGAATCCACTTGTGTCCAGCAAGTCAGTAGCGGAGACGGTGTCTGAGCAAGTAAAGCTTGGTTTTACAACCGCGATGGTATATTGTGTGTGTACATTGCAATCGGTATTTTTATTTCCCGTATTACGAAAGAAAATAGTCTCGACCATTAGTTTCGTCTCAGAAAATAAAATATTTAACTTACATGCCGGTTAAATTTTCTATTTGAACAACTTTTTGCAAGTACAGGTGTGTGTATGTGTCTATCTACAATTATTACACAGTTTATAGATGATAAAGAAATGATCTACGAAAAATGTAATTTATGGAAAATTGTTAGCAACAAAATACAGAATGTAAAGAATAATATATAATATAGTTAAGTTCTTAATTCCAAAACTGATTGAAATTGTCTCAAGAAAATAAATTTGTCCAAAGCATCCACTTTTTTTGTCTCCAAGGACGTCTAAAGTACGAAAAATTGTAAAACCTTAATTGGGAGTATTAAGGAATGAATAAGTAAGCAAATAATTTAGTCGGACGGGGCTGACCATGTGATTCCCAACACCATCATTTTTCGAGGGAGATTTTCTGGGGGGTTATCTCGACTTTGGACGAGAGCCACAAGTCAAAGCAAAATTTCGTGATGATTAAAAAGTTGCAATAAAAGTGTAAAATTAACAGTAGACGATAATAGTGAATTTTTCAGCACAATCCCATTTAGACAATTCCCTGAAGATGCAAATTATACAAAAAAAGTTGGAAATTAAATTGAAGAACGTTCAACCAAAACAATATATATTTAAAGATTAAAATATATTCCCTCCTCTACCTAGCTACAACAATAAAAATATTTAAAGTCTATTGAAGGGTATTATGTCTTTGTGCATTTGTTTGTAACAGGCAAAAGGAAACGAGATAGAACCATAGTTCCTTTTGATGATCTGCATAGAATCACTTTCTGAGTTGATTTATGCATGTCAGTCCGTCCGTCCGTCTGTCCATGTATTATTGTGAACAAAATGCAAGTTGCATTTATTATCCGATTGAGATGAAATTTTCCAAACAACATTTGTTTTCCAAACAACATTTTTTTGATTATAAATAATGCCTTTTATTGTGCACCAAACGTGTAATATAAGCCCGAATAGTATGGAATTTTGCACATACAACCAAATTAGGCCTGAAAATACGTATGCCGAAATCGGTTCAGATATAGCTGTAGCTCCCATATATATTGTTCATCCGATTAGTTATTTTTGTCCTCCGCAGCCGAAATATTCACTCCGTAACAACGATATTCAGGGAAATATATCAAATACAGCTCAGAAATACCTTTGCTAAATTTTATCGAGATCGTTTCAGATTTGGATATAGCCCCCATACATAATTTCGTCCAATTTACCTTTTATTGTGCACCAAACGTCTAATATTTGCCCAAATGGGATAAAATTTGGCTCATACGACCGAATTGAGTCTAGAAGATAGTATGCCAAATTTGGTGAAGATCGGTTCCGATATAGCTATAGCTCCCATATATATCTTTATCTGATTTCCAATTAATTTTGCACCGAATTTAAAAGATACAAATGCTTCGGCATATTTAGTCATTTGAATTTTAAATTATAATTATAATCATAGCGTGTACGATTGAATTCTCCCATAAAAACTTTTAATTGTTTTGTGGAGCTCAACTAAATTAGCAAAGTGGTGTAGGGTATCATAAAATCGGCCCCGCCCGATTTTAGGACTTTCTTTACTGGTTATATTTCCGGTATCGGACAGTGTACGGCAATATAATCGGCATCAGTGTAAATGTCGAGGTAAGCCTTTTTATATAAATGTCTGTTTGACACGATGTGACCTTCAGCGTCAAAAATATGAGCGGTCCTAACTGCATTCAAAATTTAGATATCACCAAACTAGCGACGACAAGTTGTGGCAAATTTACTCAGAATCTAGCAAAAAGTATTTCTTGGATCACGTACGAACGTGACATTTGTTGTATTTCTACAGTGCTCAGTTTCAAAGCAAACATTTCCTAAAACGACTTCTTGTCTTACTTACTCTTACATCTGTAACTTCGAGTTCTGTCAATATGAAAGAAAAGCCAAAGTCGGTACAGCAGGTCAATTGATCCCTATACCCTATACCACTCCCCCATACTAAATGTATGTATCTAAAATTAATTTCTTCAGAGAGTACAAATTATTTCGAAATGAAACAACTACAGATATTGAATACTTTTTTCAAATATATGTATACTAGCTGGCCCGGTCCGCGTTGCCGGCCTGAACTTTTAGTCTTTAAAGCCTAATAAATCACAGATCTGACTTATGTAGGCGGCACAATTTTGATTATAAGTAATGACTCCATTGTAATGACTCGAATTTTGATTATAAATATATAATCATGAAATAAACTTGATTATATATATATATATATATATATATATATATATATATATATATATATATATATATATATATATATATATATATATATATATATATATATATATATATATATATATATATATGCTTTAATTTGAGTGTTAAATACCTATCTGATAAAGAACATCTATAATAGCCCCATGTTAAAATTCAGCTCAATTTTTGGTATTGTAAGAAGCATTTAAATGAGCTATAACTTGAAATTTGTATATCAAACGTTTAAAATCACGTACTGCGTGGTATTTAGTTTTGTCCACCTCATACTTGAAGGCAGAATGTTGTCAGAATAGCCAAAAAATTACTCTTTTGCTCCGATTACCGTAAGATGGGTATTAATTGTTTGTCATTTAAATTGGGTGGTGGAGATCCAATAAAGTTACTCTATAATTTCGTATTGTTTTCATGTTTCTGCCACAATTTCCGACTGAATGAGTCCTAGATTGACATTTCGGAGTTTTTTTCATATAGGCGTACATCCTAAATCTACGTTCCCAACCAATATTCTCTTAGGGGTTGCAAATTCAATAGAATACCAAATTTTCTTTTCTGATCACACATTGGTTGGGAAAGTGGACTTGGGGGTATACTTATGTGGGGACTATACTTAAATAAATACCTATGTGGATAATTATCTGTAAGATGATTTTCTACCCCAGGTAGCCTCAAGACTAAGATGCGCCCTTTTCCGAAAAATAAAAATTTTATAAGAAAAGGTTTTCTTCCCCCTTAGAAACAAAGATGTCAAATAAGGGCCAAAAAAATGAAAAAAGTGGCCAAGACCCCGAAAATACCTTAAATCATATGATGGTGATACCAAAACGTAATCATTTTTTGCAAGGATGGTTTCTTCTTAAATTATCAACATAGCTAAAATTAGAACGAAAAATATGGTTAAAATGTAGAATATACTTTAAATCGGGTTGTTCCGTTATCGGGAGTTATGACCCATATCATGACCTGCCAAAGCGATCAAAGGTATCTTGAATGTTTAGGAAGAATTGCTACTTTGCGTCCTTTATAGTCGATATTTGACTGATTGCAGTCCCAATGTATTTTGCATTTTGTGTTCTCATTTGACAATTTATTGACATCTTTCAGCTGAAGCACGATGTAGGTCCTGGAGTAGAAAGCATTTAACATCGTATTGCGCCCTCATTTCATTTTTAATATTATTCAATCAGAAAAATATTTTCATATAAAGCGACAACGGATAAAACTGTTATTTATAGATTTTATGTATTTATTGGGTAATACGAAGAAATACATAAAATCTATAAATAACAGTTTTATCCGTTGTGGCTTTATACTACCCAAAAAACCTACACATCGTATTAGAATTCCAAAAAAAAAAAGAGGCGTAACGTAACCTAACTCGGGGTATGACGAATGTTTGTACAAAAAATTATTCAAATCGGTCTACCCGTTCTCAACTGATTCCATTACCAACGAACAACAATTGATTTTATATATATATAGATTAATCGTACGTATAACATATTGTGTTATCACCCCAGAATTTTCAAATTGCATTGATATACTCCAAATAAAAACAATTTATGTTGACGTTTAAATCGTTGAACTTGAACTTAATTTGTGACGACTGTGCAATAAATTAGTTTCTCGTTCAGAATTTTTATAGACCAATTTGCACATGAGTGCGTCCAAAGATTATTACTAAAGCAGATCCAAGCAAAAATATATTCTGATTTCATTGGTGTAATCGCGTTTTCGCATTTGAATGCAGTTGTTGATGCAAGAAGGAAGTTTATGGTCAGTAGTGTTATTTTCCTATGGGTTACATGGCAGCGATGACTTATTTCAGAATCCAATCTATTTGGTGGAGTAATCGGCTTAAAACCATATGGAGTAAGTTATTCAATTTTTCGCACATATCGGACCATACCACTGGGTCATAACTAACAGCAATTTTGGAAGCCTACAAGCACTGTAGATACAAAACAACATAAATGGAGAATGCATATGCAAAGATGATGGCAACATCTACAAACTGTAAATTTATAATAAAGGGCGCATTTGTTGTTCCGGCAAATCTGCAGATGTCAATACCATCCAGGTTTCGTCCAATTTTTCATTCATTTTTCACCCAGTAGCCAATTGTTCCTCATTTTCAAAATGATGATATGATTAGGGGATATGATTTTGTAAAAAAGTCATAACCCTATATATACTAGTTGACCCGGACATGCTGACCCATAGTTTTAGTGTTTAATGCACATTTAAACAAACATAAACATCTACAAAACTCGCATCTGTGATCAATCTAACAAATTGCTGGTTCCCTTGATTTGTGCCCATTTTTGTAAGGGTCACAATATTTATGATGAATGAAGGAAATCTTGTATATACACTTCTATCGGTCCTTAGTTTTCCAATAAAGGCCTGCTTATTAGTTTATATTTTCAGTGTTTTGGAGTTTACGTAGTGATTCACGTAATGGGCTATTTTAAGTGTTTTAAATGTCCTGACAATATTTTTCAGCCACGTGGCTTTAATTTCATATTTAGAAATTTAGTGAGTATATACTATATCTATCGGTCTATAAAAGTGTTTAGAAAAATGTACCAGTGAAATGGGCTATTATTTGGAACCTTGAAACCCTCTTTGTGGAATTAGTTTAATACATCTCAGTTTGTAACACCTCAAAATGTCTGTTGAGACCCCATAAAGTATGTATTCTTGATCATAGTAAAATTCTACCACGATATAATTATATCTGTGTGCCTCTTTGACCACCATTTGAATTCACTATAGAGATCGCTACATTTAAGAAGAGGCTTTGAAACTTTAGGTTCAACTCTCATAAAATTTTGTCTCCTAACGTTTTTGATCAAATTAGCCTTAATTTGAAATTTAAGATAAGTATAGTAAAATATTTTCTGGAAGTAGTCGCTTAATACTGCTTCATTATTTGTTTTATTCTCTATAAAGCAATACCTCTTAATATGTGGGATTTTACTGCACATAATTTTGGGTCCACATTAAATGAAGAATCATTGTACCATAATATACCCCATATAATGGTATCTTACGATTTTTGCATAAACTCCCCAAATATGGGTATTTTGAAGGTCCCAGCGACATTTTTAAACCAAATGAACTCAATTCAGATTTTTATATATTTTAGGAAGTCCTAAATGTTAAGTATTATATATATATATATATATATATATATATATCTATATATATAAATGAAAGTTGTGTTAGTTACTACGCTTATAACTTAAGAACCGCTGAACTGATTTTAATGATTCATACAAATTCGGAATTCTCTCTTATCCGAAAAGGATAATATCCAAAAAAATCGCGTAAAAATGTGATAAATTAACATTTTCATTTTGACTTTTGAAATGTACAATAGTAATGTTTTATTTTGCATGATTTTTTCCATTTTGACCCTCATTTTTTCTAATGTACATTTGTAGTGTTTTTTATATTTTATTTTTGACTTCGAATATTAATACCAATTTATTTAATTGACTTGATTTCTTGAGAACTGAAATTGATGGTGGGTTACATGGAAGTGTAGTACCGAATTATGTGGTGGCGAAACGGAATAGATGATACCGAAATAATTTAATGCGGTCACACCAAAGTTAAAAGATAATTACTTTTTCAAAATCGCTAAAAAATCACGAAAAAGAGATCTCATTGCAAAAATTCTCAAATCGGGAAAAAATCGAAAAAAAAAATTCCAATGGATTTGAATTTTAAAATAAAAGTACATTCTATTGACAAACTTTGTAAGGATCTTTAAACAGTTGCTGTAAAAAATCAGCGAACAAGTTGAAGATTTTTTCAATTTGTTATTCTTCTTTCGTCAATTTTTTTTTTCAATTTGTATTATCATATTGAATTCAGTGGATTTTTTGTAAACAAAATAAAGAATAATTTTTCACTATATACAATTTTTCACCAAAAAAAAAAAAAAAAATGAAATAAGTGCGAAATACGATGGTAACTGACATATACCTTTCAACTCCAGGGCATACATCGTGCTTCAGCTGGAAGATACGCATACATTTAAACAAACAAAAATGACCGAAAAAGACTAATGAGGCTTATTTCAAAGCGTGGACCTACTTCTTTCATGTGACAATAATCCGTCCAATGGGAGCTCAAAATGCAAACATTTTGGGAGTACAATCAGTAAAATACCAAATATAAAGGGTGCAAAATAGTAGAGACTTTTAGTAAGAAAAGGATTTCTATCCTTCCAAAAATTCTTCCTGAACATTTAAGATACCTTAAATCGCTTTTGCAGGTCATGATATCGATCATAAACAACCATCGTATGATTTAAGCTATTTTTGGAGTCTTCGCCACTTTCTTCTATTTTTGGCCCTTATTTGACATCTTTGTTTCTAAGGGGGTAGAGAATTTCTTCCCATAAAATTTTCGGAGTAGGGCCCATATTGGTCTTGACCACTAAAAAATTGTATTTAGGCTACCCTGGGGTAAGGAACCATCGTACAGATAATTGCCACATAGAAATGTATTCATGTAAAGTCCCCACATTGGAGTATCCCCAAATCCACTTTCACATCTAATGTGTGGTCAGAAAAGAAAAATTTGTATTCCATTGAATTTGTAACCCCCAAGAGAATATTGGTTGGGAAGGTAGATTTGGGTATACATCTATATGAAATAAATTGTGAAAACATGAACAAATTACAAATATAAGAAAGTAGCACGAGACCGAATATTTGTTGAATCGTCATTGAATTATACTATGATGAAAAATATGGACTTTGGTGTCCAATTTACAATTTAAATGACAAATAAAATTAGTTCCCATATTACGGTAATGGGTGTAAAATAGTAATTACATTTGACTATTCTGAAATCAGTCGGACCTCTATTAGTAGGTCATGCTATGTTGTTCTGCTATATTTTCGATTTGGCCTCTATTTGTCATCTTGGATTATAAGGGGTGAAGCAAGTTTTCAATGTAGGTCGATGTTTCGCATTTTACCATATTTCAAAGGATTTGGCCATAAATGTGTATTTGGGGGTGAAAATCTTACACAAAAATTTCAACATATCTACAAATTTTAGAATTTTCTCCCCTCAAGTCCACCTTTTGGCGGACAAACAGACCGACATGGTTAGGGGGACTTATGAGGACTCTAATGCAATCTGAGGTGCTAATGGGTTTAAAAAAGTAATTAACTTTGCCTTTTCTTAAATCAATTAGCCCTCAATTATGAGTTGTACAAAGTACAGACAAAAACTACGGGCCGGCAACGCGGACCGGGTCAGCTAGTATATATATATATATATATATATATATATATATATATATATATATATATATATATATAGAAATCTCCCCAGCAAAACTAAGTCATTGTTGACTTTTACTTAAAAAATCGTGAATTTTATATTGAAATATATATATGAATATCGAAAAAGAGAATATCCTCTATAGGACCGCAATACAGGGATTGATGGATAAGTTTAAGCTGTTGAAGAAGTTGTTCGGCGCCTTGGTTGCTCGGCAACAAACTAACCCCAAGAATTATTCATATGAAGCTTCCGACGAAAAAGAAGTAGTTACTTTTTGCCTACTACAAAACAAAAATTGCTTGTGGATTTATTTGTGGTCAAGGTATAACTACCTGTTTCGAGTGATATATGATTTTTACTGCGAGTTGCATGTGCGCATGTTTGCTGGGTATATACAAATGTGATTACACACGAAATAGTATTTCAGAAATACTTACCACGTATTCTTTTCACCTTATATGTAATTTTATTGTATAAACCGGCTAGAGCAAACTTAATAAACAATGTCTAAGTTTCTCATGAAAGTTTTAACAGCAGTTTTGAGTAATGATATGCATGTAGTTTGGTTGCCAGAATTTTACGGTTGCTGGTTGTCATTATATGCAGTGACAATCGTTGACTATTAGCAGTTCCCAGAGAACGAATAATTTTTGTTTAATTAATATTGGGTGATTCATTTAATGTTTGCATTTTGAATTGAGGCCTATGAATATAAAGTATGCTATCCAACTATTGAATTAAAGTTTCAAGGAGGAATTTCTATTTTTCGCAAAACATAATGGTAGAAATCACAGTAATTCGGTTGTCAAATATGGATTTAAGCTTTAACATACCAGAATATCACAGTTAACGATTTATTCCGAGCTTTATACGAATTCGGTACGTTTCCGGTTTTAATGTCGAGTCCGCACCCAATTATATAAAAACAAGTAAGCAAAGGCTATGGTGTGCGGGGCCGACCATGTGATAACCTACAACACTACAATATGTTGAAAGGCCCCTTATGTCCAAATTCATTTTGTCATGTTGTTAGGTATTCAAAACAATTTCACACGAAAGTTGTGGTCCATTTTATAGCTAAATGTAATCCAAAGGTCATCTAAAATGCTAGACTTCTTCCCTGTACCTAACTCTCTTCTCATGCAAAATTCCGCGTCAATTGTGACTGCAAAATCAGGAAGATTTTAATTCGTTGGTCTATTTGAACCCCTAAATGTACATCTTCAAAACAATAGGCTTTATTTCTTACCCTAAACCTAACCCCATGCGAAATATCGTGAACATCGGCAAAAATTGAAAAAAATGTGGCAAAAAATATTCCCTATTTTATTGTCATATTTTTACGCGATTTTCTTATATATCATTCCGAATTGATGAGAAATCCGTTCAGCGGTTCTTGACTTATAAGCAAAATAACTGAGACCTATTTCTTTTACATATGTATTGTAATGGTAAGAAGTGACCTTTTAATGTATTTGTGATTTGGGCGGGATTAAAGATATTTACGGTTAGTTATAGTTTATTTTACCCGCTAAATATTGTCCGATTACCATCCAAATTGGCCCAGCCCTGAACTCTAACTTCATGCATATTTCCGCGTCGGTTGATTCATAATTGTGGCCTATAGAGTAACTGCAAAATCAGGAAAATATATAATAATTAATATAATATTGTGGATCATCTCCAAAAACAATAGGGTTCTATTCTGACTCTAACACCACCTCCATTCAGTGAGAATCGGACCACAATTGCGTCCTGTACCGTGATTACAAATTAAAATAGACAGACGGACGGACATACATAGCTAGATCGATTCAGCTCCGCGAGATAGAAAGATCCATATATAGTTTCCTATGTTGGAAACCATTATTTCAAGGTTTTACATAATTTTTGGCCCACTCAAACTTATAATACCCCCAACACATAGAATTGTAGGGTATACAAATTTAAAGATGCCTCAAAGTCGGAAAGTTTTATTGGAAATAAACTTAGAATTACGCGATGAATTCGATCAGAATAAGCAAATAAAACACTCTTTAAAAATAAACAAGAAAAGTATTCGGAGAATTTTCCGGAAACTCGCAAAATGTTCGGATATTTAATCCGATATTCGAAAAAACTGTAGAAAAAATGGAAAAAAGTAGAAAGTCTCAGCAAAAAATTTGAAATTGTTAGCTGGGATGGAGGCTATACTAAAATATGAGTATGTATTTTTATCAAAAACTTCCAACATTCCAAGGCGGAACATATTTGTTATAGTTCACGTACACTGTACGGTCGAGAAAGAGGAAAATACAACAACAGCGCTGGGCGCCAGTGGAATACTGTCGTTGCAAAAAGCACGGCCCTGATAATTGAATTTACTCGGTCAGGTTTAGTTTCAGTTTTAGCCTGTGACCGTGGTTTTGTTTCAGAACTTAATACCAGTTAAAATGTCTTAAATCTAACTATATTACACCAGTCCAGCTTGTTTAGTGTACAAAGGGCGTCTGGCGGCGAATGCTTCTGATCTCGTAGCTAGTCCGCATTTTACCGATGCTATTATATCGGTCTGGTTATCTTTACATTTGTAACAATTGTTGTAAATTGTTACTAGACGTTGCACTATGTCGGGAGTTCATATAAAAGGTGGCCAAAAATAGAAGAAGACACATTTTGTAAAGGATTTGTTTCATATGTGGTATTGAGAGACTGTAATAGATTCAACCTCCTGTGACAAAACATTGTCTACATAGATCCACGTTTTTCTATAGTCCCCATATTCAGTATTTTGAAGATTGAAGCCACAATTTCAACGGAAGTGTTTTGAAATTGTTGATGTTCACAATAGATACCAACCACTGTAACGAACAATTGCCAAAATAGATTCACGATTTCCCATATAAGGGGACCTCCCGATATTCGGATTTCATATGATTTTTAAAAAGTTTTTTAACGTATTCGTTTAAAAAATCTATATTTGTATTCTGGAGTGGGACCCATGTGTGGTGACGGAACACTGTCTATATAGTTCCCCCATATAACGGTTCTTCCCGGGAATTTTCAGGATTTTTGCCACAATTTCAACATAATTGTTTCAATTTTGGTGCTTGAAACTCTCAATACACAATATATATAGAATGTTGTCCATGTAGATTCAAGGTTTGGTATATCCTACTTTAGCATTGCCACCCGCTTATAATATTAAATTTTAGTATAAATTTCCAAAAATCTTCACATTATCACATGTCTTGTACCAATACAAATTTTCGACCGTTTTACATTACTTTTTAACTAGAGTGACATGAAACAGTGCTAGATTGAAATCTTCCAGAATCTCATTTCACAAGCACACTCGTGGAAAGTAATACCGTCAGTAAGTATGGATGTACGGAGGGAAGTAACTATAAGTATAAAATACATTTTTCAAAAGGACGCCACTTTGTATCCACATTCCAAAGAGTCTACAAAAATGCGGGTACATTTTATTAAAAATCGGTTTGGCAAGTATCCCAAATAACGATACCACCCGACTTTCGGTTTTATATGGATGGGATGTATAAAAATCCCGGCTTATGTTAACTTTAAGAGTGGTCCTCATGCAAAAATGTAATATTCCAGCTCTTACTCATCTCCCAATAAGAAATTTAGTGCAATTTGCGTACTGGAGATTTTTCATCAAAATTTGGCTTATATCACGCATTTGGTGCATAATAAACCTGATAGATCTGTTTTTGCATACAAAAATGCATAGACATACGAACGAACATAAATTTATAAATCGATTTAGAATGTTATTTTATGAAGATCATCAAGACGAACTATGAGTCTATCTAGTTATGTGTGCAAATGTACAATGACTTAATACCCTGTACCACAGAGTGGTATCCGACATAAAAAGTCATCTTCTCATAGAGCGTTACGAAGTCTGTTCGTCCAAATGTTCTCCTTTTGAAATATTCCGTTGACACTGAAAATTTAATCTTGTAGTTGTTTTTAATGTTGATCGATGAATTAATTTATTTACTTATAAGTGCTTTGCATTCGTTTACTCTGAATACGTCATTTACTTTGTGGGGGTCAAATGTTAGGCACATACCGTAGTTGATTTGAGTAGTAAATTCATTGTCAGCAAACACGTAGTTGGCTGCTACTCAGGTGTTACTCATATCATATTTTGTACTCTAGTGTGTCTTGTATAACATTAATACAATAACATTTACTCAGAAACAAGTTGCCCAGGGTAGATACGCATTTTCTCTCTCTAGATAAAAATTGCAAAAAATAAACGAACAACACTTTGCAAAATATTAATAAGATAACAGCTGATCGAAAACGTAAAAAATAAACATTATGGAGTAAATTTATGGACTACGACCAGAAATCCAAATTTTTAAAAAGAGTTTAATATCTCTAATGAAGAAATATACATTTTTGAAGGATATACAACATTTGTTAATCCGTTTGTAATACATTAATTTGATCACGGTAAATTCTTAAAATGATTTACCCATTTCCGCCTGTCAGTCTGTCAGCCTGTAATAATAACTTCTAAGCTTTGAGGGATGGATTTTTATGTATAAAAAAATTAAATTAAGATCATAATATAGTGTATATTAAGTAGAGTCTAGGTATTTAGGTATTTTTAAAGTTTTGATCAAAGTTTCTGATGGAATTGAATTAAAATTGGTATTTGACGTTCTCTAAAGCCGATTTGTCAAAATCAGTCCAGCTGTTCCTGAGATATAGTCACTACTCAAACATCACTTTCTTTCATATATATTGAGTTTATGTTATAAATACATATGTCTGCAATTTTCCAAATATTCTGCATCGGAAAGGCATGTTGGAGGCCATTTAAGGCGATATTTGCTAAGTTACCTTCATTAAGGCAAATAAGGATACACTATGACGAAATAATTGTGTGTGATTGGCACACCCTAATATTTTTATTAGTATGAGCATAGGTAGAAATATATATTTATAACAATTACCGTTTATTCTAATCAACTGACAATGTCTGGGACAACAGTGCGTTCGTTTTTTGCTCATCCGGCATTTACGCTAATGAATAGCTTCGAATGAGTTTCCTCCTCTGCCACCTTCAACGACAGCGACATTCTCAGTTAACTATTTTATAATAAAATGTGGTGTCTGGTGAGTGGTACACAACGAGAGCCATTGTCTCACGACAATCAACAAATCTCGACTTCTGAATGAATCCACTTGTGTCCAGTAAGTCAGTAGCGGAGACGGTGTCTGAGCAAGTAAAGCTTGGTTTTACAACCGCGATGGTATATTGTGTGTGTACATTGCAATCGGTATTTTTATTTCCCGTATTACGAAAGAAAATAGTCTCGACCATTAGTTTCGTCTCAGAAAATAAAATATTTAACTTACATGCCGGTTAAATTTTCTATTTGAACAACTTTTTGCAAGTACAGGTGTGTGTATGTGTCTATCTACAATTATTACACAGTTTATAGATGATAAAGAAATGATCTACGAAAAATGTAATTTATGGAAAATTGTTAGCAACAAAATACAGAATGTAAAGAATAATATATAATATAGTTAAGTTCTTAATTCCAAAACTGATTGAAATTGTCTCAAGAAAATAAATTTGTCCAAAGCATCCACTTTTTTTGTCTCCAAGGACGTCTAAAGTACGAAAAATTGTAAAACCTTAATTGGGAGTATTAAGGAATGAATAAGTAAGCAAATAATTTAGTCGGACGGGGCTGACCATGTGATTCCCAACACCATCATTTTTCGAGGGAGATTTTCTGGGGGTTATCTCGACTTTGGACGAGAGCCACAAGTCAAAGCAAAATTTCGTGATGATTAAAAAGTTGCAATAAAAGTGTAAAATTAACAGTAGACGATAATAGTGAATTTTTCAGCACAATCCCATTTAGACAATTCCCTGAAGATGCAAATTATACAAAAAAAAGTTGGAAATTAAATTGAAGAACGTTCAACCAAAACAATATATATTTAAAGATTAAAATATATTCCCTCCTCTACCTAGCTACAACAATAAAAATATTTAAAGTCTATTGAAGGGTATTATGTCTTTGTGCATTTGTTTGTAACAGGCAAAAGGAAACGAGATAGACCCATAGTTCCTTTTGATGATCTGCATAGAATCACTTTCTGAGTTGATTTATGCATGTCAGTCCGTCCGTCCGTCTGTCCATGTATTATTGTGAACAAAATGCAAGTTGCATTTATTATCCGATTGAGATGAAATTTTCCAAACAACATTTGTTTTCCAAACAACATTTTTTTGATTATAAATAATGCCTTTTATTGTGCACCAAACGTGTAATATAAGCCCGAATAGTATGGAATTTTGCACATACAACCAAATTAGGCCTGAAAATACGTATGCCGAAATCGGTTCAGATATAGCTGTAGCTCCCATATATATTGTTCATCCGATTAGTTATTTTTGTCCTCCGCAGCCGAAATATTCACTCCGTAACAACGATATTCAGGGAAATATATCAAATACAGCTCAGAAATACCTTTGCTAAATTTTATCGAGATCGTTTCAGATTTGGATATAGCCCCCATATATAATTTCGTCCGATTTACCTTTTATTGTGCACCAAACGTCTAATATTTGCCCAAATGGGATAAAATTTGGCTCATACGACCGAATTGAGTCTAGAAGATAGTATGCCAAATTTGGTGAAGATCGGTTCCGATATAGCTATAGCTCCCATATATATCTTTATCTGATTTCCAATTAATTTTGCAACGAATTTAAAAGATACAAATGCTTCGGCATATTTAGTCATTTGAATTTTAAATTATAATTATAATCATAGCGTGTACGATTGAATTCTCCCATAAAAACTTTTAATTGTTTTGTGGAGCTCAACTAAATTAGAAAAGTGGTGTAGGGTATCATAAAATCGGCCCCGCTCGATTTTAGGACTTTCTTTACTGGTTATATTTCCGGTATCGGACAGTGTACGGCAATATAATCGGCATCAGTGTAAATGTCGAGGTAACCCTTTTTATATAAATGTCTGTTTGACACGATGTGACCTTCAGCGTCAAAAATATGAGCGGTCCTAACTGCATTCAAAATTTAGATATCACCAAACTAGCGACGACAAGTTGTGGCAAATTTACTCAGAATCTAGCAAAAAGTATTTCTTGGATCACGTACGAACGTGACATTTGTTGTATTTCTACAGTGCTCAGTTTCAAAGCAAACATTTCCTAAAACGACTTCTTGTCTTACTTACTCTTACATCTGTAACTTCGAGTTCTGTCAATATGAAAGAAAAGCCAAAGTCGGTACAGCAGGTCAATTGATCCCTATACCCTATACCACTCCCCCATACTAAATGTATGTATCTAAAATTAATTTCTTCAGAGAGTACAAATTATTTCGAAATGAAACAACTACAGATATTGAATACTTTTTTCAAATATATGTATACTAGCTGGCCCGGTCCGCGTTGCCGGCCTGAACTTTTAGTCTTTAAAGCCTAATAAATCACAGATCTGACTTATGTAGGCGGCACAATTTTGATTATAAGTAATGACTCCATTGTAATGACCCGAATTTTGATTATAAATATATAATCATGAAATAAACTTGATTATATATATATATATATATATATATATATATATATATATATATATATATATATATATATATATATATATATATATATATATATATATATATATATATATATATATATATATATATATATATGCTTTAATTTGAGTGTTAAATACCTATATGATAAAGAACATCTATAATAGCCCCATGTTAAAATTCAGCTCAATTTTTGGTATTGTAAGAAGCATTTAAATGAGCTATAACTTGAAATTTGTATATCAAACGTTTAAAATCACGTACTGCGTGGTATTTAGTTTTGTCCACCTCATACTTGAAGGCAGAATGTTGTCAGAATAGCCAAAAAATTACTCTTTTGCTCCGATTACCGTAAGATGGGTATTAATTGTTTGTCATTTAAATTGGGTGGTGGAGATCCAATAAAGTTACTCTATAATTTCGTATTGTTTTCATGTTTCTGCCACAATTTCCGACTGAATGAGTCCTAGATTGACATTTCGGCCTGCTTATTAGTTTATATTTTCAGTGTTTTGGAGTTTACGTAGTGATTCACGTAATGGGCTATTTTAAGTGTTTTAAATGTCCTGACAATATTTTTCAGCCACGTGGCTTTAATTTCATATTTAGAAATTTAGTGAGTATATACTATATCTATCGGTCTATAAAAGTGTTTAGAAAAATGTCCCAGTGAAATGGGCTATTATTTGGAACCTTGAAACCCTCTTTGTGGAATTAGTTTAATACATCTCAGTTTGTAACACCTCAAAATGTCTGTTGAGGACCCCATAAAGTATGTATTCTTGATCATAGTAAAATTCTACCACGATATAATTATATCTGTGTGCCTCTTTGACCACCATTTGAATTCACTATAGAGATCGCTACATTTAAGAAGAGGCTTTGAAACTTTAGGTTCAACTCTCATAAAATTTTGTCTCCTAACGTTTTTGATCAAATTAGCCTTAATTTGAAATTTAAGATAAGTATAGTAAAATATTTTCTGGAAGTAGTCGCTTAATACTGCTTCATTATTTGTTTTATCTATATATATAAAAGAAAGTTGTGTTAGTTACTACGCTTATAACTTGAGAACCGCTGGACTAATTTTAACGATTCATACAAATTCGGAATTGTCTCCTCTCCGAAAAGGATAATATCCAAAAAAATCGCGTAAAAATGTGTTATATTAACATTTTCATTTTGACTTTTGAAATGTACAATAGTAATGTTTTATTTTGCATAATTTTTTTCCATTTTGACTTACTTTTTTCTAATGTACATTTGTAGTGTTTTTTTATTTTTTTTTTTTTGAATTCAAATATTAATACCAATTTATTTAATTGACTTGATTTCTTGAGAAATGAAATTGATGGCGAGTTACATGGAAGTGTAGTACCGAATTATGTGGTGGCGAAACGGAATAGATGATGTCGAAATAATTTAATGGAATCGAATTTTAAAATAGAAGTACATTCTATTGACAAACTATATAAGGATCTTTAAACAGTTTCTGTAAAAAATCAGCGAACAAGTTGAAGATTTTTTCAATGTGTTATTCTCCTTTTGTCACTTTTTTTTTAAATTTGTATTATCTAATTGAATTCAGTAAATTTTTTGTGAACAAAATAAAGAATAATTTTTCACTATATACAATTTTTCACCAAAAAATTAAATAAGTGGGAAATACGATGTTAACTGACATCTACCTTTCAACTCCAGGGCCGACATCGTGGTTCAGCTGGAAGATGCGAACACATTTGAACAAACGAAAATTACCGAAAAACCCTAATGGGGCTCATTTCAAAGCGTGGAACTACTTCTTTCCTGTCACAATAATCCGTCCAATGTACAATCAGAAAAATACCAAATATAAAGGGTGGAAAATAGTAGAGCGAATGGGACTCTTAGTAAGAAAAGAATTTCTATCCTTGCAGAAATTCTTCCCAAACATTCGAGATACCTTTAATCGCTTTTGCAGGTCATGATATCGATCATAACTCACGGATAAGGGTACAACCCGATTCCATATTTATATAACCATCGTATGATTTAAGTTTTTTTTGGCGTCTTGGTCACTTTTTTAATATTTTGGACATTATTTGGCATATTTGTTTCTAAGGAGGTAGAAAACCTCTTCGCATAAAGTTTGAAATTTTCAGAGTGGGGCCCATTTTGGTCTTGACCATATTCATTAATTGATTTGGCTAAAAATTGTATTTATGCTACCCTGGGGTAGGGAACCATCATACAGATAATTGCCACACAGGAATTTATTTAAATAAAGTCCCCACAATGGAGTATCTCCAAGTCCACTTTCACATCTAATGTGTGGTCAGAAAAGAAAATTTTGTTTTCTATTGAATTTGTAACCCCCAAGAGAATATTGGTTGGGCCACATTTTGATATAACCCTTATATAAATGTATCCTTGATTTCAGCTGTGACCGTGGTCTTGGCCACGTTTTTCAACTAATTTGGCCATTATTTGCTGTATTTAGGCTACTTTGTGAGTAGAGAACCATCTTACAGAAAAATTTCAACATACGTAAATATTTTGGTACAGTCCCCAAGCCCGCCGATCTATAGTGATGTTTACCGATTGGCGGACAACAACGCGGGTATTGTTTAATCGTCATTGAATTTTACTATGAACAAGAACATAGACTTTTTGAGGACTCTAATGCGCAATTTGAGGTGATATGGTAATGGGTGTAAAAGCCTAAATAACTTTGACTATTCAGAAATTATTTTGCCCTCCTTCCATACTTATTTATTTCTATTTAGTCGAATCAATATTTATATTAAAATTTGTTCACTTTTATGAGCTAGATTTGTGAAATATTATGCTATGTAAAATTTGCATTAAAGACTAAAACTACGGGCCGGCAACGCGGACCGGGCCAGCTAGTTCTCTATAAAGCAATACCTCTTAATATGTGGGATTTTACTGCACATAATTTTGGGTCCACATTAAATGAAGAATCATTGTACCATAATATACCCCATATAATGGTATCTTACGATTTTTGCATAAACTCCCCAAATATGGGTATTTTGAAGGTCCCAGCGACATTTTTAAAGCAAATGAACTCAATTCAGATTTTTATATATTTTAGGAAGTCCTAAATGTTAAGTATTATAAGGCAACTAATTTCGAAAAAAGCTAATTACATATAGCTGATATATATATATATATATATATATATATATATATATATATATATATATATATATATATATATATATATATATATATATAGAAATCTCCCCAGCAAAACTAAGTCATTGTTGACTTTTACTTAAAAAATCGTGAATTTTATATTGAAATATATATGAATATCGAAAAAGAGAATATCCTCTATAGGACCGCAATACAGGGATTGATGGATAAGTTTAAGCTGTTGAAGAAGTTGTTCGGCGCCTTGGTTGCTCGGCAACAAACTAACCTCAAGAATTATTCATATGAAGCTTCCGACGAAAAAGAAGTAGTTACTTTTTGCCTACTACAAAACAAAAATTGCTTGTGGATTTATTTGTGGTCAAGGTATAACTACCTGTTTCGAGTGATATATGATTTTTACTGCGAGTTGCATGTGCGCATGTTTGCTGGGTATATACAAATGTGATTACACACGAAATAGTATTTCAGAAATACTTACCACGTATTCTTTTCACCTTATATGTAATTTTATTGTATAAACCGGCTAGAGCAAACTTAATAAACAATGTCTAAGTTTCTCATGAAAGTTTTAACAGCAGTTTTGAGTAATGATATGCATGTAGTTTGGTTGCCAGAATTTTACGGTTGCTGGTTGTCATTATATGCAGTGACAATCGTTGACTATTAGCAGTTCCCAGAGAACGAATAATTTTTGTTTAATTAATATTGGGTGATTCATTTAATGTTTGCATTTTGAATTGAGGCCTATGAATATAAAGTACTAGCTGGCCCGGTCCGCGTTGCCGGCCTGTAGTTTTTGTCTATTATGCATATTTGTCAAAGCATAATTATTCACAGATATGACTGATATAAGTGTTCCCGTACTGGTCGATTAAAAGTGTTTTAAAATACCTGTAGCCATATTTAAGCCGTGGGCTTCAAAGGTGTGGATGTGCTATACAAATCTATTAAAAAGTATATATCAATCTTATCCCCATGTAAGGGATCAAATTAATTTTTAGTATGGTAAAAATCGTAGCAAAATCTTCCAGTGAAATGAGCAGTAATTTGGAGGTACTATTATATGGAAAAAATTCTAAAATTTGTAGATATGTTCATATTTTTGTGTAAGTTTTCACCCCCCAAATACACATTTTTAGCCAAATCCTTTGAAATATGGTAAAATCAGGAGATACTTTTATATGGGCACTACTCCGAGACATCGACCTACATTGAAAACATTCTTCTAGCCCTTATAATCCAATATGACAAATAGAGACCAAATCAAAAATTTAACAGAACAACATAGCATGTCAAACTGAAAAACATTCCGCGTGATTTAAATGAGTAAAAATAGTTTTATCCACCACATTATCATATAGATGTATTTCCCAAATCTACGTTTCCAACCAATATTGTCTTGAGAGTTACAAATTCAATAGAATACAAAATTTTCTTTTCTGACCACACATTATATGTGAAAGTGGACTTGGGGATACTCCAATGTGGGGACTTTACTTAAATAAATTCCTATGTGGCAATTATCTGTATGATGGTTCCCTAACCCCTTAGAGACAAAGATGCCAAATAAGGGCCAAAATATGAAAAAAGTGGCCAAGACCCCAAAAATAGCTTAAATCATATGATGGTTATATAAATATAAAATCGGGTTGTACCCTTATCCGTGAGTTATGATCGATATCATGACCTGCAAAAGTGATTTAAGGTATCTTGAATGTTTGGGAAGAATTCCTGGAAGGATAGAAATCCTTTTCTTACTAAAAGTCCCATTCGCTCTGTTATTTTGCACCCTTTAAATTTGGTATTTTACTGATTGTACTTCCAAATACAAATTAAAAAAAATGACAAAAGAAGAATAGCAAATTGAAAAAATCTTCAACTTGTTCGCTGATTTATTACAGCAAATGTTTAAAGACCCTTACTATTATTTTAAAATTCGATTCCACTGAAAATCTTTTCGATTTTTTCCCGATTTGAGAATTTTTGCAATGAGATCTCTTTTTCGTGATTTTTTAGCGAATTTGAAAAAGTAATTATCTTTTAATTAATAATTATCTTTCTTTTGGTGTGACCGCGTTAAATTATTTCGATATCATATATTCCGTTTCGCCACCATATAATTCGGTATTACACTTCCATGTAACCCGCCATCAATTTCAGTTCTCAAGAAATCAAGTCAATTAAATAAATTGCTATTAATATTCGAATTCAAAAATAAAAAATAAAAAACACTACAAATGTACATTAGAAAAAAGCCAGTCAAAATAGAAAAAAATCATGCAAAATAAAACATTACTATTGTACATTTGAAAAGTCAAAATGAAAATGTTAATATATCACATTTTTACGCGATTTTTTTGGATATTATCCTTTTCGGAGAGGAGACAACTCCGAATTTGTGTGGATCTTTAAAATCAGTCCAGCGGTTCTTAAGTTATAAGCGTAGTAACTAACACAACTTACATTTATATATATAGATGCTATCCAACTATTGAATTAAAGTTTCAAGGAGGAATTTCTATTTTTCGCAAAACATAATGGTAGAAATCACAGTAATTCGGTTGTCAAATATGGATTTAAGCTTTAACATACCAGAATATCACAGTTAACGATTTATTCCGAGCTTTATACGAATTCGGTACGTTTCCGGTTTTAATGTCGAGTCCGCACCCAATTATATAAAAACAAGTAAGCAAAGGCTATGGTGTGCGGGGCCGACCATGTGATAACCTACAACACTACAATATGTTGAAAGGCCCCTTATGTCCAAATTCATTTTGTCATGTTGTTAGGTATTCAAAACAATTTCACACGAAAGTTGTGGTCCATTTTATAGCTAAATGTAATCCAAAGGTCATCTAAAATTCTAGACTTCTTCCCTGTACCTAACTCTCTTCTCATGCAAAATTCCGCGTCAATTGTGACTGCAAAATCAGGAAGATTTTAATTCGTTGGTCTATTTGAACCCCTAAATGTACATCTTCAAAACAATAGGCTTTATTTCTTACCCTAAACCTAACCCCATGCGAAATATCGTGAA
This sequence comes from Musca domestica, assembly GCF_030504385.1. NCBI lineage: Eukaryota > Metazoa > Arthropoda > Insecta > Diptera > Muscidae > Musca > Musca domestica. Next base: position 7,357,145 of record NW_026712258.1, read on the forward strand.
CATCGGCAAAAATTGAAAAAAATGTGGCAAAAAATATTCCCTATTTTATTGTCATATTTTTACGCGATTTTCTTATATATCATTCCGAATTGATGAGAAATCCGTTCAGCGGTTCTTGACTTATAAGCAAAATAACTGAGACCTATTTCTTTTACATATGTATTGTAATGGTAAGAAGTGACCTTTTAATGTATTTGTGATTTGGGCGGGATTAAAGATATTTACGGTTAGTTATAGTTTATTTTACCCGCTAAATATTGTCCGATTACCATCCAAATTGGCCCAGCCCTGAACTCTAACTTCATGCATATTTCCGCGTCGGTTGATTCATAATTGTGGCCTATAGAGTAACTGCAAAATCAGGAAAATATATAATAATTAATATAATATTGTGGATCATCTCCAAAAACAATAGGGTTCTATTCTGACTCTAACACCACCTCCATTCAGTGAGAATCGGACCACAATTGCGTCCTGTACCGTGATTACAAATTAAAATAGACAGACGGACGGACATACATAGCTAGATCGATTCAGCTCCGCGAGATAGAAAGATCCATATATAGTTTCCTATGTTGGAAACCATTATTTCAAGGTTTTACATAATTTTTGGCCCACTCAAACTTATAATACCCCCAACACATAGAATTGTAGGGTATACAAATTTAAAGATGCCTCAAAGTCGGAAAGTTTTATTGGAAATAAACTTAGAATTACGCGATGAATTCGATCAGAATAAGCAAATAAAACACTCTTTAAAAATAAACAAGAAAAGTATTCGGAGAATTTTCCGGAAACTCGCAAAATGTTCGGATATTTAATCCGATATTCGAAAAAACTGTAGAAAAAATGGAAAAAAGTAGAAAGTCTCAACAAAAAATTTGAAATTGTTAGCTGGGATGGAGGCTATACTAAAATATGAGTATGTATTTTTATCAAAAACTTCCAACATTCCAAGGCGGAACATATTTGTTATAGTTCACGTACACTATACGGTCGAGAAAGAGGGCGCCAGTGGAATACTGTCGTTGCAAAAAGCACGGCCCTGATAATTGAATTTACTCGGTCAGGTTTAGTTTCAGTTTTAGCCTGTGACCGTGGTTTTGTTTCAGAACTTAATACCAGTTAAAATGTCTTAAATCTAACTATATTACACCAGTCCAGCTTGTTTAGTGTACAAAGGGCGGCTGGCGGCGAATGCTTCTGATCTTGTAGCTAGTCCGCATTTTACCGATGCTATTATATCGGTCTGGTTATCTTTACATTTGTAACAATTGTTGTAAATTGTTACTAGACGTTGCACTATGTCGGGAGTTCATATAAAAGGTGGCCAAAAATAGAAGAAGACACATTTTGTAAAGGATTTGTTTCATATGTGGTATTGAGAGACTGTAATAGATTCAACCTCCTGCGACAAAACATTGTCTACATAGATCCACGTTTTTCTATAGCCCCATATTCAGTATTTTGAAGATTGAAGCCACAATTTCAACGGAAGTGTTTTGAAATTGTTGATGTTCACAATAGATACCAACCACTGTAACGAACAATTGCCAAAATAGATTCACGATTTCCCATATAAGGGGACCTCCCGATATTCGGATTTCATATGATTTTTAAAAAGTTTTTTAACGTATTCGTTTAAAAAATCTATATTTGTATTCTGGAGTGGGACCCATGTGTGGTGACGGAACATTGTCTATATAGTTCCCCCATATAACGGTTCTTCCCGATATCGGGAATTTTCAGGATTTTTGCCACAATTTCAACATAATTGTTTCAAATTTGGTGCTTGAAACTCTCAATACACAATATATATAGAATGTTGTCCATGTAGATTCAAGGTTTGGTATATCCTACTTTAGCATTGCCATCCGTTTATAATATTAGGAATTTTTAACAAATTCTCCAACCGAGTTCGATACAAGTTCACCACCTCATCATTGTTTTAGTCTGATGAAACTTTCCATATAGGCAAAATATGTGGCCGACCTCTTAATGTAGAGTTATCAAGTAGAATAAATATAACCCTTAAACTAACAGAATCTAAATCAAATGCCAATAATTTTTTACATAACATATTACCTATACCGATGCGCCACTTTTACTTATTTCCGAAGATTTCACATTTTTTAGGGAGGTGGCAACTGCAAATGATGACAATAAGTAAAATCTATATACATTTTTTTACAAAAATTTTCCCACACCACTAATTCAACATTTTTAGGTAAGTGTAAACACCATATGATCTGTATTTACACGCAAATAAAAGTGGAGCCAGGCTTATTACATTCCGAGAAACCTTACTAACCACATTTGTAACGACTATCAACAATTGTCGGATTCAAATCTTCATATAGTAAAAAATAATTGAAGTATCAATATAAAGATTCAGATTCCTTCTAATTGAGTAGTTTTCTATTTCCATCAACAAATTAGTACTGCGAAGTACTTGGTTTTTACCACTGTGCGGCGTCTGTTACCATAAAAAGTAAAGCGATTCGAGAGTTAAATTATGACAGTTCCCTTACTTAGAGTTTGCATTATCTTTCGGCAAGGCCGAACTAAGTCGCTTTTTACCAGGGAGCTACTTTTCAGCCTTCTTACCAGCAACTTGATGCAATAAACTGAACCGAAACTTGTCGATTCTTCTGTTCATAGCAAAAAATAAAAAGCGCATACAAATTATTGGAGGTGTTCAAATATTTAAGGTCACTTTAACACCCACAAAAAATCAACTTTAGAATGGACTTAAATATGCAGACGGTTTATAATGGTTAAAACGAATTGAATACATAAGAAAGCATATTCAGTCTCGATAAATTGCAATCGAGATTCCACCGTTTCTACTACTATTTTTCCAGCGTACACCTTTTCATTATAAATTATTAATCATGTAATTTGTTATTTCCAATGTTTGTTATGATGATTTTTTGTGAAAAGCGAGCTTGGTGTGATTCAAATTGAAAGAGCTTCCTTTCCACCAAGTCGTCATATGAAAAAGCTGAAAACGACATTCGGTATTGTGATGATTTTAAGAACATTATTCTTCAAATTTCGTGTTTTAAGCTCGTAATGGGTACTACAACCTGTGACGAAAAATTGTCTATGTAGGTCCACGTCTTCATATAGCCCACATATAACGGCACCTCCCTTTATTTTGTATTTTATGACGTTAGCGGCATTATTCACCGGAATTGTTTCGAATTTCATAGTTAAAGTTCGTAATGGGTACTAAAGGTTATGACAAAAAATTGTATATGCAGGACCACCTTTTCGTATAGCCCCCATATAAAAGTGCATTTCAATTCAATAGACTGGTAGAATATTTTAATTTCAGTTTGCCTTCTTTGTGTTGTTAGAGATTAAAAGAGGTAAGCAAAGGCTATAGTCTGGCGAGACGGACCGTGTGATTCCCTTCGTAATTATAATTTGCGATAATGTTTCGCCGGGATGTTTTATGTAATACAATTATGGTCCATTTCATCCGCTCAATATTCTCCGATGGCAATCTTAATGTACCTTAGAAGTTTCATATTTCATGCTGTTTTCTTATTTGTTGTAGCTTAGTGCATTTTACTTTTTTCGATTGGATATGCACACAGCTTGCCGAGATATAAAGGTTTGCTATTTTTCTAAGTTCAATAAATGACTTTTTTAAGATTAAAGTCTGGAAGAAAATTTGCAAAGTATGACACAATCTAGATTTGTATTCTCCAAGCATTTGCAATTATATTCACCTTAAATCATCGCTTTTATTGTTTGCTTTTTTATTCGTAGGTGATCCCAGTGTCAGCAGAGACACATGCAACCAAAATAGGCATTAAATGACGAAATCACGTTCCAATGGTATAAAATGATTATAAATACTGTGCTATTCGCAATTGCGCTGTTTGATGTGTCTACTGCCTCATCGTCAGCTTTAAAATGGTAAGTAATTACATGGAATCAACTATTGGATATTCCAATCACATATGACGTATATTTCTAATAATTATTTCATTCATTTAACACACGAGTGAAAAGATACCAAGAATTTTCAGTAGGAATCAACAAATTAATGGTAAACATGTAATTGGCTACCTCTTAAGGGCAACCTTCTCTTCTGTAGTGAAAATGCTATATATGTGCGAACCCCTTCCGATGCCTCTGGGTTACAATTTTCAATACTTTTATCTGTCATAAATTGCGAAACAACTCAGCGATTCTTTACAACGTGCTATATCTAAATATATGTCTCTCATCCAGAATCCTGAGATGAATATGGAATTTATGATTTCCCATAAATTGGATATAAATGTTCGATTTTCTTATAATTTTGGCCATACCAATACTTTTATCTGTATTAGATGAAGCATGAAGCATGACTATGTCTGGTACATCACGCACATGTTAACATTTTCTAAAAATTATCATATATCTCATGTAAAGTGAAGGAAGTCATCAATATAGTCCAAAACTGGCACGTCGCGACATTCATATCACATTTATTTAGATCCGATACGAAATTGACAGTATTGGCCCATTCTTTTAAAGCCCACTCCATGACGATCAAGAGTTTGAAAAATCATAACAGACGTCAAAATATTTTTAAATAATCAAACATAAGCTGAGGGTATACATCTGTCGGCAAACCGACTGATATTTTTAACTTGTTTTATATATAGACAATACGCAAATGTTGTTGAAACCTATCAATTAAAATTTATTTTCATTTTATTAATTATCATTCAATGAATTGAGAAAAATGGTAATTTTCAATTCAACAAGTAAGCAAAGGCTACAGTCGAGCGGGGCCGACCGTTGAATACCCTACAACACTATAATAAACGATACAGTTTATATAGGCGAGATACTCGAAAGAATTCCACAAGATATTGTGACAAATAATAAAAGAAAACCATCAGGTTTCGTTCTCTAATTTTCGAATAATAGCAACGTAAACTAATTTCCTCATTTCCAATTTATTGGTAGATGTTGCACATAAATGGTCTTCCTAGATCTGGAACCAATATTTCCAAAGACCTATAATCTCTCAGAAGTGGCAAAATATTAACATTTATTATTGGTTTTTGACTGAAACGCATCTATATGAGATACAGACATTTGACTATATTCTTCAACGAAATCAGCGTTACGAAATAGTCAGAAGTGCGTCTTTCCTGTATTTGTGAATTCTCCAAAAGGTCACTGGAATGGACATTTTCGTATTTTGTCTACGAAAGTTGGCAAACTCCTTCACACATTGAATATTTTTGGATGGCCATCCAAAACTGCTTGGCTTTTGCATTCAAATGTGCCTGAGGATCGGGCGATAATTACAACCTGCTGACAATTTTACAGTTTTTTGGTCCATTTCAACCTCTAAATATATGGCGATCATCTCCAAAAAGAGCAGGCTTCTATTCTGACGCTCATCTTATCCCCATACAAAATTTCGTAAGGATCGGGCAATAAATGCTATCTGTATATGATATCCTGATATCCTAACTACTTATTTTTGTTAGCTACAGAAATATTACCAAATGTTTAATTCAAAATGAAAATATGCCAAAAATATGACAAAATTGAAAAAATATGAGAAAATTTTACAAAATCAATATTTTCATCTTTTATGCGATTTTTTTAGACGTTTTTTCTTTCCTGCCAAGAGGCCATTCGGAATTAATGAGAACTGTTGAAATCAGTTCAGCCGTTCTCTACATATAAGAGATCTTTCAAGCATATCTTCTTTGATAGACATATATATCGCACATATTTTGCTATATATCCGATTTGTTGGATGTTAACATCAATGTAAAGATCAGAAGTAGCCTTGTCATGGCTTTGTGATTTCGCCGGTAATTAAAATATTCGCGGTTTAATGAAACAATTTTAAATTTTTTCAACACAAAAGATATGGTCTATTTTACCCGCTAAATATTATCCGATGACCACCCAAATTGGTAGGCTTCTTCCCTGCCGTAAACTCTAGCTACATGCGAAATTCCGTCGATTGGTCTATAATTGCAACCTGTATAGCTACTGCAAAATCCGACATTTTTCAGTATTTGGTCCATTTCAACCCCTAAACATTTGGCGATCATCTCCAAAAGAAATAGGGTTCTATTCTGACCCTAGCCCCACCTCCATTCTAAATTTCGTAAAGATCGGGCCATAATTGCGACCTGTAGAGTGATTACAAATTAACATGGACAAACGGACAGACGGACGGACGGACATACATAGCTAGATCGACTCAGCTCGGCGAGATAGAAAGATCCATATATACTTTCCTATGTGGGAAACCAATATTTCGTGGTGTTACATAATTTTTGGCCCAATCAAACTTGAAAATTTTGACCATTTGAGGGAGAGGTACCAGAAGGAGTGGACCGATATTGCCCATCTCCGAACTCGATCTAAGTTTGACAAAAATATTGCGATGTACCAAGTTTTGACCAAATCGAATACTCCCCTCGAGAGTTATCGTGCGTACCAGCCAGCCAGACAGACAGACGGACGGACGGACATAGCTAGATCGACTTCAAATGTTCTGAAAGAGATTTGGTCCAAAGAGACCTAGGGTCAAAAACCGTTATTTTGACTAGGCACGTTTTGGCCGTTTCAAATGGCTGGGGGTATAAATATAAAATATCAAATATGTAAAAACGCAATTTAAAAAACAATATAAATTTTTTATAAACAACACTGAACTCAAAAAAAAAAACCTTGCTAATCAGTAGCGGCAGTGCTGCTATTTTGGTCCTGAGCTATTTTGATGTTAGGGCTCATTTAAATTTTGTTGCAGCCGTTCACTGCTATTTTGTGTTAGTTGGCGATTTCAAGTAGCTTATATTGAGATGTGACACTCTTTGAGTAACCAAGCGACCTCTTACGATTTTATTTGTTTGTTTCTCTTTCGAGATCAGCTTAATAATCTGGCAAGAAAAGCCAGAGAACCACTATTACACACTCACCCCTTTAACATATACGAATTAAACGCCAGAACAATCCAAGTTCAACGCCAGTTTCCTGCACACTGAAGTCCGGTGTGGTTTCAAATGTTTTTTGTTTTTTTTTTTAACTTTTTTTCATTTCACATTTCCCTTCATATAGAAGAATAGAACGCCAGATTGTATATTGGTTGTAGATAGGGAGTGAGAAGTGTTAAATGTGGAAAAAAATATTACCCATATTATGGGAGTTGTGATTATTTGCGATGTGTCACTTTTTAGACAAATATATACTTTGTTTGCCTTTTGTGAGGTACATTATTTACAAGAAATGGAAGTTTTAAGCGGTAGCAGCAGCACTAGCTGAACCTGGCGCGCTTTGCTACCTCCTTTGATTTTATATGAATTCAAAACTTTATATATAAATATTTGTTGTTAAAAAAAATAAAACAAACTCTAAAGTTAAAAAAAATGTAATTATTGTAATACTTTAATGCGTAAACAAACAAATAGCTCTGTTTTCCAAAGCGTGAAAATGCCAGGAACAGCTGGCCCTGTGAAAAGCAGGAACATGCCAAATTTAGTCCGCATACACGAAGGGTTTGTCCTTCGGATATACTAATTTCATAACAAATGCCAAACGTGCAGGAGACTGCAATATTTTGAAGTTGAGTGGTATTTCTATTGCAATTAGTGAATTAGAGGTAGTATACTCAATTAAATTTTTGTGTAGTTTTCAACTGTTAGCCTAATACCATTGCAAAGGCGTTGTCAGTCAATACTTCTTAATAAAATCATATCCCAATCTGAACCGATTTCAATATAATTTGACAAAATTTACTTTTACACCAAATTCCATCACACCTTCCATATTTCATTGAAATTGGTGTGTGTTTGGTGCATCAAATATGTAAAATCGGACGACAATAAATATAGGAGCTATATCCAAATCTTGACCAATTTCTAATTAATTTATCAAATATATTATTGGAAACAAATTCTGCCACACATTCCGAATTTAATGGAAATCGGACATGCATATTATTTGTTTGGTGCATAACATACATGAAATCGGTCGAAAAATATATTTGTTTGGTGCCAAACTTCGCCTCTCTGCCCGAACATCATTGGAATCGGACATGGGTATCGTGTTTGGTGCATCAAATATGTGACATCGGCCGGAAATATGTATGGGAGCTATATCCAAATCTGAGCCCATTTGAATATAATTTGACAAATTTATCTTTGTTCCAAATTTAGTCACTCATGCCGAATTTTACAGAAAACGGACATACGTATCGTTATTGGTGCATAAAATATATGAAATTGGCGGAAAATATATATGCGAGCTATATCCAAATCTGAACCGATTTCTATATAATTTGACAAATTTATTTTCTGATCAAAATGCCGTCACACATTCCAAATTTCGTTGGAATCAAACATACATATCGTGTTTGCTGCATCATATAAACGAAATCGGTCGAAAATATATATGTGAGCTATATTCAAATCTGCACCGATTTAAATATAATTTGGTAAATTTACGTGTGTACGAAATTTTGTCACTCATGCATAATTCCATTGCAATTGGACATACATAGCGCGTTTGGCGCATCAAATATGTGAAATTGGCCGAAAATATATATGGGAGCTATATCCAAATCTATGCCGATTTCAATATAATTTGCCAAATTTATTATTGTTTCAAATTCCGTTACGCAGTCCAAGTTTGGAGACTGTATCTGTAATCCATAAATATATATGCATATAAAATCTAATTTTTTTGGAGGTACCTCCGATTCTGATGCCATATCTCCAGTTCCTAGTGGAATTTCAAATATATATATAGCCTATGTTAGTTTCAGGCGATGTTGTAGTATACTTGAAAATCTGTTCATCGGTTTTCGAGTCCATAAATTACAAAAAAACAAATATTTTCCTCTTTTATAGATGTGAATAATTTTTTTATACCCTAGACCAAAAAAAGTATTGAGGGTATATTAAGTTCGTCATTCCGTTTGTAACTCATCGAAATAATCATTTTAGACCCAACAAAGTATATATATTCTTGATCAGCGTAAAATTCTAACACGATTTAGATATGTCCGTCTGTCTGTCTGTCCGTCTGTATGTTGTAATCTCGCTATCTTTCCAATGAATTGAGATAGATGGCTACAATTTTGCAAACATGTTTACTTTTCTAGTATGCAGGTTAAGTTCGTAAATGGGCCATGTAGGTCCACGTTTTCATATAGCCCCCATATAACAGTACCTCCCGATATTCGGTATTTTTATGATTTTAGCGACATTATTCACGGGAATTGTTTCAAATTTGCTATTTGAAGTTCGAAATGGATACTACACCCTAAGACAGAAAATTGTCTGTGCAGGTCCACGTCTTCGTATAGCCCCCATATAACGCTACCCCCCTATATTCGGTATTTTGATGATTTTAGCGACATTATTATTAGCGGAATTGTTTCAAATTTGGTATTTGAAGTTCGAATTGGATACTACACCCTAAGAGAGAAAATTGTCTATGCTGGTTCAGGTCTTCGTATAGGCCCCATACATCAGTACATCCCTATATTCGGTATTTTGACGATTTTAGGTACAATACCCACCGAAATTGTTTGAGGTGTGGTATTTGAAGTTCGTAATGGATGCTACAGCCTGTGACAGAAAATTGTCTATGCAGGTCCAGGTCTTCGCACAGCTCCGATATAACGGTACCTCCCTATATACGATATTTTGATGATTTTAGCAACATTATTCACCGTTTATTTCAAGTTTCGAATTTGAATATGGTAATGGCTTATGACAAACAATGCCTATGTAGGCCCACATCGTACACACCTCAATATAACGGCTATATTTGGTATTTTTAAAATTTTAACAGAATGCTTTAATGATTTTATTTTCTGAAAATTTCCAAATTCGTTCCAAATGGTGGAGGGTATTCAAAGTTCGGCCCGGCCGAAATTACTACTTTTTAACTTGTTATTTATTATGTTCATGATTTTTCTCAGCTCTCAACTAAACACAAATTAAAATTGAGGTGGCACAAAAACTTGAAACAATTGCAATTGCTGATCGAGTAGAAATTGTGGTTTGATCGTCTAAGAACAAAAATGTTTTGATCAAGAGTTTCCTTTTGATAGATAGACAATTTAGCTGGGAAGTGTTCTTTTTTGCCGTTTCCACGTGGGATTAAATGTCGAAATTATTGGTATACCCTCAGCAGGGGGTATGATCGGCTGTAGATCTACTGATGTCCGTCCGTCCGTCTGTCTGGCTGGAGCGTACGAAGGGATATTCAATTTCGTCCACGCATGGTACATCTTTATATTATTATTATTATCGGTACACTCCTTATAGTTCCTCCTTCGCAAAGGGTAAAATTTTTTAATGATCTCAAAGCTTATAAAATGTGAAATAAGAGTCCAATTGTCTTTAAATTTCGCATATCCCAATATTACTAACTTGTATGAAGATGAGATAGTTCGGACCACTCCTTCTGGTCAACATTTTTAATACTTATATCTCTTATGAAACACGAAAGAACCACCCTACTCTCTTCAAATTTCACAAATTTCAATATTTTTTCTAACACAGCACATCATACTATTTCTATTAACGCAAGATCTGATGTGGAGATGGAATATAGCGGACCACTCCTTTGAATAATAATAACTCTCATAGAGTGTGAAAGAAACACCCGATTTCACACATCCCAATATTTTTATTAACGCAAGATCTGGTGTGAAAATGTCAGGTATCGGTCCACCCCTCCCCAAAAAGGGTGACAATATTCAATACATATATCTCTTATAACTTGGGAAACAATTCAACGATTAGTTTCTCTCAGTCAGATATCTGTTCTAATTACTAGCATGAAATTGGAAATAATTGTTCGACTTTCTTTCTCCAGAACTACCCCCATAAAGGATCAACGGTTTGAATAATCATAACGCATGTCACAATATACGGAATTAAACGGATAGTGTCTGAGGGAACACATAAGTCGGCAAAACCGACAGATACTTTATAATTTATTTTGGTTCAGAACTTTATAAAACTGAATTTGTAAGGAACATATACATGGGAGCTGCATATATTCAAATTTAAGCCGATTTCATCTAAAATTGGCACAAGTATTTATAAGCTGCACATGATGTATCATGCCGAATATCTTTGGCAACAGGTTTTGATTATCGAAATATAAAAATCGTGTGGAACAATTTCAACCACAGTTGACGGATGTACACATAGATCTCTATCAAGTCTAGGACAGGTGAGTGATGAACGAGGTGAAAGATTTCACAAGGAAATGCATTAACTTCAACAACGTTACATAGGAAAAATAAAATCATTTCGATTTCAAGCTACTGCTGGTTTTCAAAGTATAATAATGACGACACAAATACAGAATATTTTTAAAAAGTAACTAATGCCATGTTTACGTTAGAATTTTTGTAGGGTTAACCTACTTTGAAGTATAAGTAATGGATATGACAATTTTAATCCAAATCCAGTCGGTTAACCCATTTATATATAAACGTACTGTAACATTACAAAAGACAAAAAAATGGATAAGCCATATATTTTTTTTTTGGCAATCCTAGTGTTCTCAGAAGTACTCCTGTCTGAAATATAAAAGTGAGAGCCAAAATTCTCAAAGCAGAGTAAAAGTCTACTATAAGTGTGGAATCGTGTGGAAACAATTTTTGTTTGCTGTGTAGTAGCAAACATGTTTTGATAAAACTTTGGACCATAGGAAGGGAGGAGTAGATCATCAACAAAAGCCAAGAAAAGAATAGGTAAATAAGCGTTAAGTTCGGTCGAGCCTTCAAATATAAAATATCAGGATTCAATTCGCAGCGCAATTACCATATAAGAGAGCACCACCAAAAGTTGAACCTGTACAGACAATTGTCTACTACAGTGGGTAAAATCTATTGCGAGTTTCAAATACCAAATTAGAAATAATTCCTTTAAAAAAGTAGCTTAAATAAAAATAAATAAATACAAAAAAAAAAAAAATTAAATTCGGCCGGACCGAACTTTTAATACTATCCACCTTAGGATAAACATAAGAACATAGGAAACATAAGAAGCCATTATGACCCACAAATTCCAATTTTTAGACATATTCGTGGGAAAATATGGAAAAAATCATACAGATATAGAATATCGGGAGGTACAGCTATAGGCTTTTAGACTAACCCGAGAAGAAATGTGGCAAATATCATCAAAACACCGAATATCTGGAGGTACCGTTATATGGGAGCCATACAAAAACTTTGACCTATTCATATAATGTTTCGCCACAGCAGCCAGAACCCATTATGACCAACAAATACAAATTTTCAGACAAATCCGCGAAAATATGTGACAAAAACCATACAAAATACCGAATATCGGGAGGTACCGTTATATGGAAGCTATACCAAAACATGGACCGACATATCTCATTTTCAATACCAACCATCCTAGACACAAATTGTTCTACAAAATTTTGACGCTCTACGTCAAATAATGTGTGCAGTATCGTGACTTCAACAGACAGACGAGCATCGTTTAATCGACTTAGAATTTTATGCTGATTATGAATATATTTACTTTATGGGGTCTACGACGAATATTTAGGGATATTACAAACGGAATGACAAAGTTAATATACCCTCTTTCCAAGGTGAAGGTTATAAATACAGAGAGGTACTGTTGTATAGGGGATATAAGGAACTAAAACTTATGTAAACGATTTCATGCTACAGCGTCTAGTATTTATTACAAACATCTGGAGGTACCATTGTGTGGGGACTATAAGAAAACGTGACTCTATATAGATAATGTTCTGCTACAACTCATTACAAAATCTTGGTGCAAAATTTAAAACCATTCCGTGAAAAAATGTGACTAAATCATTGCAATACCGATTATCTATCTGGGGGCTGCAGGAAAACGTGGATCTACAATATTCTGCCACAGAATATAGAACCTATTACGAAATCTGACTATCGAATATCAACAGGTACCTTTATAATGAGGTCAAACTTGACCTAATACATATATGGTATGAACCTAAATGTGGGGGGTTGTGCTGCGTACGTCCCTGCTTCCTAGTATCGTGGAGGGTATTAAAACAGTAAGACAAGAATATTACAGAAGAAACCACACTAGCATATGCTTTGTTGGCAGAGATTGACGACAATGCTATTAATTTTTGAGTTTTTGCCTTATTGAGTTGAAGATTATATGTTTATGATTTTATTTGTTTCTTTCTCTTTCGAGACGATCTTAATGATCTGAAATATGCAATGAAAGCCAGAGCGACACTATACGCTCTGTTTCAAGCGAATTTTATTCCCACTCGATAACGAGCAAAATTAATTATTCAAAGCTGACTAAATCTATATATGTTTATGATGTGTCCGCCTGTCCGTCCATCTAAACTTTTAATCGAGCTATGCATCGAATTGAACGAAAAATCGAAGGAATATTCAAATCTCATAAAGAAAGTTGAACATTCCAAGAATTGTGACCCTGAACTAGCTATCTTTTGATCCACGAATATAGTTAATTACAATACGCACTGTACCACGCCTATAACGGTTGAACTGATCGTTAGAATTCGCCCCAGTACGGAATGGTCTGTTGACTGAAAAGGATAAAATCGAAAACATTGCATGAAAATACGCCATCAAAAATTTGAATTTTTTTGTTTACGTGTTGCCATATATTTCTTATTTTTTGTCATTTTCTATATCGCATGACGTTTTATTCAATGGGGCTTTCCATGCAGAATACTTTTGTGTTTGAATTTCATTCAATTTCAATTTAATTTCGTCTAATAAGAAACCAAAATGCTAACTTGCAGCCAATTTGGTTCGATGTGGCGAATTTCATGAATAAGAGTGCAGCCATAACAGCAGTGAAAAATACGGCAATGGTCTGACTACGTGACTACTATAATTATTGCCGGAAAAGAGTTCATTCGATCGGAAATTGTGACAGAAACATTCAAAATGATGAGTGCCAGGTAGTGGAATTATATGAGGGATATACCTTAACGGGTATAGTAATAATATATAAGTCTATGCTACTTTAAAAATCTGTCTAAAATATTGGAGCCTCTTTAATAATCTCAAGAGACGGCGGACAGACAGATTGACATAGTTCAGTCTGCGTCTGTCCCCAAACAATGTATATGATGAATTGATGGTAAAATAGTTTATTATGGTTGTGTGCATAAAAGAGAGGTTAAGTTGGGCTGCCCTCTTTCATGAGGTAGACAAAACTAAACACCTTGCAGCTTGATTTCTAAAAGATTCGTATCTTACAGTCCATTACAATGGAAAAAGTTGCATAGACTTTATAACACAAGTAATTGTTATAAACCATTGACCTATATCTATATATATATACTAGCTGGCCCGGTCCGCGTTGCCGGCCCCTACTTTTAGTCTATAATGCATATTTTTTTAAGCATTATAGAATTATGAAAGCGGCACAATTTTTATTATAAGTAAAATAACTCCATAGTAATTTCTAAATAGAAATAAACATTCATGGGAAAAATTATAATAGATAATAATCTACCGTCGGTTTTAGATATTTTGAATAGCCTGATCTTATTTTTCAGCCTAAGGCTATAATTGAGTGTTAAAAACCTGTATGATATAGAACTTCTATAATAGCCCCATGTGAAAACTCAGCTAAATTTTTGGTATTGAATTTCCAATGTTAAGAATACCGTGCTGCGTGATATTTAGTTTTGTCCACCTCATAATTGAGGGCGGAATGATTTCAAAATAGTCAAAGATAATTGCTTTTTTACACCCATTACCGTGAAATATTAATTAATTTATTTTTGTCATTTAAATTGTGAGTTGGAGAACCCATAAAGTCCATATTTTTCATCATAGTATAATTCAATAACGAACAAAAAAATTAATATTCGTGATTTTTTAATGTTTCTGCCACAATTTGATATTTCGGAGTTTATGGCATGTAGATGTTAATCCCACATCTACGTTCCCAACCAATATTCTCTTTGGAGTTTCAAATTCAATAGTATATCAAATTTTCTTTTCTGACCAAACATTGGTTAGGAAAGCGGATTTGTGGGTACACTAATGTGAGAACTATATTCTCTACCCCAGAGTTGCCTAAATACAATTTTTTAGCCAAATCAATTGATGAATGTGGTCAAGACCAAGATGGACTCTACTCCGAAAATTGAAAATATTATGAGAAGAGGTTTTTACACCCTTAGAAACAAAGATGCCAAATAAAGGCCTAAAGATGAAAAAAAATGTCGAAGACCCCGAACATGGCTTAAATTATATGATGGTTATACCAAAACATGATCATATTTTGCGAGGATGGTTTCTTATCAAATTAAAATGAGTGTAAGAAAAATGTGGTTAAAATGTAAACAATACTTGAAATAGGGTTGTACCCTTATCCGGGGGTCATATATCATGACCTGCAAAAGCGATTTAAGACATCTTGAAAGTTTAGGAAGAATTTCTTTCTTTTTTCCTAAATGTCCAATTCGCTCTACCATTTTGCACCCTTTATATTCGGTATTTCACTGACTGCAGTTCCAATGAATTGCATTTTGAGTTCTCATTGGGCGGATTATTGCCATATGAAAGATGTAGGTCCACGTAGGTCACTCATTTTATTTTAAATATTATTCATTCAGATTTCAAGGCAATAAAAAATGTTCACTTCAATATAGTATGTCAAATTGAAAAAAATCACACCAAAAAAAAATTTTTTATTAATATTTTTATTGGATACCATTCCAAAATTGTATGAATTGTCAAGCCGTTCTTTAGTTATACCTTATGTAATTTTTCCCCGATTTGAGAATTTTTGCAATGAGATCTCTTTTTTCAAGATTTTTAGAAATTTTGACTTAAATTTGGTGTGACCGCGTTAAATTATTTCGATAACATCTATTTCGTTTTGGTATTAATATTCGAATCAAAAAGAAAAAAAAATATTATAAAAAACACTACAAATGTATATTCGAAAAAAGTAAGTCAAAATGGAAAAAAAACATACAAAATAAAACATTACGATTGTACATTTCAGAAGTCAAAATGAAAATGTTAATATATCACATTTTTACGCGATTTTTTTGAATATTATCCTTTTCGGAAAAGAGACAATTCAGAATTTGTATGAATCGTTAAAATCAGATCAGCGGTTCTTGAGTTATAAGCGTAGTAACTAACACAACTTACATTTATATATATAGATACTAGCTGGCCCGGTCCGCGTTGCCGGCCCGTAGTTTTTGTCTATATTATGCATATTTGTCAAAGCATAATTATTCAAAGATATTACTGTTATAAGTGTTCACGTACTGGTCGATTAATTTTTAATTTCTAGTCAAATGAGCAGTAATTTGGAATTTACTGTACTTTGTACACCTCATAATTGAGGGCTAATTGATTTAAGAATAGCCAAAGTTAATTACTTTTTTAAACCCATTAGCGCCTCAGATTGTGCATTAGAGTCCTCATAAGTCCCGCTAACCATGTCAGTCTGTTTCTTCGCCAAAAGGTGGACTTGAGGGGGTACTATTACATGGAGAAAATTCTAAAATTTGTAGATATGTTGAAATTTTTGTGTAAGATTTTCACCCCCCAAATACACATTTTTAGCTAAATCCTTTGAAATATTGTAAAATCAGGAAGTACCATCATATGGGCACTACTGCGAAACATGGACCTACATTGAAAACTTTCTTCACCCCTTATAATCCAAGATGACAAATAGAGGCCAAATCGAAAATATAGCAGAACAATATAGCATGTCAAACTGAAAAAAAAAAATCACGTGATTTAAATAAGTAAAATAAGTAAAAAAAATTCACCTCATAATTGAGGGCAGACTGATTCCAGAATAGTCAACTATAATTACTATTTTACACCCATTACCGTAATATGGGAACTAATTTCATTTGTCATTTAAATTGTAAATTGGAGACCCCATAAAGTCCATATTTTTCATCATAGTATAATTCAAAGACGATTCAACAAATATTCGGTCCCGTGCTACTTTCTTATATTTGTAATTTGTTTATGTTTTCACAATTTATTTCATATAGATGTACATCCCAAATCTACGTTCCCAACCAATATTCTCTTGGGGGCTACAAATTCAATAGAATACAAATTTTTCTTTTCTGACCACACATTAGATGTGAAAGTGCACTTGGGGAATCTCCAATGTGGGGACTTTACTTAAATAAATTCCTATGGGGCAATTATCTGTATGATGGTTCCCTACCCCAAGGTAGAATATATACAATTTTTAGCCAAATCAATTGATGAATGTGGTCAAGACCAATATTGGCCCTACTCAAATTTTAAATTTTATGCGAAGAGGTTCTCTAAAAAGAAAAAAGTGGCCAAGACCCCCACAATAGCTCAAATCATACGATGGTTATATACATATGAAATCGGGTTGTACCCTTATCCGTTATCATGACCTGCAAAAGCGATTTAAGGTATCTTGAATGTTTAGGAAGAATTTCAGGAAGGATAGAAATCCTTTTCTTACTAAACGTAACATTCGCTCTACTATTTTCCACCCTTTATATTTGATGTTTTACTGATTGTACTCCCATTTTGAGCTCTCATTGGATGGATTATTGTCACATGAAAAAAGTAGGTCCACGCTTTGAAATGAGCTCAATTAGACTTTTTCTGTAATTTTTGTTTGTGTAAATGTGTTCGCATCTTCTAGCTGAACCACAATGGAGTTGAAAGGTATTTAATTTCTTTGCTGAAAATTTGTATATAGTGAAAAATTATTCTTTATTTTGTTCACAAAAAATCCACTGAATTCAATATGATAATACAAATTGAAAAAAATTGACAAAATAAGAATAACAAATTGAAAAGAATCTTTAATTTGTTCGCTGATTTTTTACAGCAAATGTTTAAAGATCCTTACAAAGTTTGTCAACAGAATGTACTATTATTTTAAAATTCTATTTCATTGAAATTTTTTTTCGATTTTTTCCCGATTTGAGAATTTTTGCAATGAGATCTCTTTTTTGGTAATTTTTAGCGATTTTGAAAAAGTAATTATCTTTTGACTTTGGTGTGACCGCGTTAAATAATTTCGATATCATCTATTCCGTTTCGCCACCACATAATTCGGTACTACACTTCCATGTAACCCGCCATCAATTTTAGTTCTCAAGAAATCAAGTCAATTAAATAAATTGGTATTAATATTCGAATTGAAAAATCTATATATATAAATGTAAGTTGTGTTAGTTACTACGCTTATAACTCAAGAACCGCTGATCTGATTTTAACGATTCATACAAATTCTGAATTGTCTCTTTTCCGAAAAGGATAATATTCAAAAAAATCGCGTAAAAATGTGATATATTAACATTTTCATTTTGACTTCTGAAATGTACAATCGTAATGTTTTATTTTGTATGTTTTTTTTCTATTTTGACTTACTTTTTTCGAATGTACATTTGTAGTGTTTTTTTTTAATATTTTTTTTTCTTTTTGATTCGAATATTAATACCAATTTATTTTGACTCGATTTCTTGAGAACTGAAATAGAAGCCGGGTTACATTGAAGTGTAGTACCAAATTATGTGGTGGCGAAACGAAATAGATGTTATCGAAATAATTTAACGCGGTCACACCAAATTTAAGTCAAAATTTCTAAAAATCTTGAAAAAAGAGATCTCATTGCAAAAATTCTCAAATCGGGGAAAAAATTACATAAGGTATAACTAAAGAACGGCTTGACAATTCATACAATTTTGGAATGGTATCCAATAAAAATATTAATAAAAAATTTCTTTTTGGTGTGATTTTTTTCAATTTGACATACTATATTGAAGTGAACATTTTTTATTGCCTTGAAATCTGAATGAATAATATTTAAAATAAAATGAGTGACCTACGTGGACCTACATCTTTCATATGGCAATAATCCGCCCAATGAGAACTCAAAATGCAATTCATTGGAACTGCAGTCAGTGAAATACCGAATATAAAGGGTGCAAAATGGTAGAGCGAATTGGACATTTAGGAAAAAAGAAAGAAATTGTTCCTAAACTTTCAAGATGTCTTAAATCGCTTTTGCAGGTCATGATATATGACCCCCGGATAAGGGTACAACCCTATTTCAAGTATTGTTTACATTTTAACCACATTTTTCTCACACTCATTTTAATTTGATAAGAAACCATCCTCGCAAAATATGATCATGTTTTGGTATAACCATCATATAATTTAAGCCATGTTCGGGGTCTTCGACATTTTTTTCATCTTTAGGCCTTTATTTGGCATCTTTGTTTCTAAGGGTGTAAAAAACCTCTTCTCATAATATTTTCAATTTTCGGAGTAGAGTCCATCTTGGTCTTGACCACATTCATCAATTGATTTGGCTAAAAAATTGTATTTAGGCAACTCTGGAGTAGAGAATCGTCCCTCAGATAATTGTCCACATAGGCATTTATTCGAGTATAGTTCTCACATTAGTGTACCCCCAAATCCGCTTTCCTAACCAATGTTTGGTCAGAAAAGAAAATTTGATATACTATTGAATTTGAAACTCCCAAGAGAATATTGGTTGGGAACGTAGATGTGGGATTAACATCTACATGCCATAAACTCCGAAATATCAAATTGTGGCAGAAACATGAAAAAATCACGAATATTAATTTTTTTGTTCGTTATTGAATTATACTATGATGAAAAATATGGACTTTATGGGTTCTCCAACTCACAATTTAAATGACAAAAATAAATAAATTAATATTTCACGGTAATGGGTGTAAAAAAGCAATTATCTTTGACTATTTTGAAATCATTCCGCCCTCAATTATGAGGTGGACAAAACTAAATACCACGCAGCACGCTATTCTTAACATTGGAAATTCAATACCAAAAATTTAGCTGAGTTTTCACATGGGGCTATTATAGAAGTTCTATATCATACAGGTTTTTAACACTCAATTATAGCCTTAGGCTGAAAAATAAGATCAGGCTATTCAAAATATCTAAAACCGACGGTAGATTATTATCTATTATATTTTTTCCCATGAATGTTTATTTCTATTTAGAAATTACTATGGAGTTATTTTACTTATAATAAAAATTGTGCCGCTTTCATAATTCTATAATGCTTAAAAAAATATGCATTAAAGACTAAAAGTAAGGGCCGGCAACGCGGACCGGGCCAGCTAGTAAAATATAAAAAACACTACAAATGTACATTAGAAAAAAGTATGTCAAAATGGAAAAAATCATGCAAAATAAAACATTACTATTGTACATTTCAAAAGTCAAAATGAAAATGTTAATATATCACATTTTTACGCGATTTTTTTGGATATTATCCTTTTCGGAGAGGAGACAATTTCGAATTTGTATGAATCGTTAAAATCAGTCCAGCGGTTCTTAAGTTATAAGCGTAGTAACTAACACAACTTTCTTTTATATATATAGATGTTGTTTATAGATACAAGCACTTCAAACAGTATGCTGCCAAAAATTTTTTACTATACGTGTTTATTTGTATTCAGAAATTTCTACTGATTGAGTGAACGAAGCCAATAACCTATTG
Organism: Musca domestica; assembly: GCF_030504385.1. NCBI lineage: Eukaryota > Metazoa > Arthropoda > Insecta > Diptera > Muscidae > Musca > Musca domestica. Next base: position 7,377,712 of record NW_026712258.1, read on the forward strand.
AAAATACTTATATACTAATAAGGAAACTTTATTGGATGTAGATGGTGTGATACAGTTTTTCGTTTAAAAGTTCATTCATTTCTAATTCATAGTGAGAGAATAATATACTAAAGTAATAACTCACAAAGGAAGAAAACCCCCAAAAAACTTAAACTATTAAAGCCAACAATTTGATAGATAGATTGAGTGCAGAAAAAAAACCTATATTTCTTAGCAAGCAAATGGCATGACATTGCAACTTTTATGGTTCCGAGAATTCGATTTAATTTGAAGATTATAATTTCCTTAAAAATAAGCATTAAACAATAAAAACTAGCTGCTAGGGGCCAGCAATGCGGACCGGGTCTGCTAGTTTTTTAATTCATTCATTTTTATTTACAGTACTTCCCCAATATGTAAGTATTTACTGGTCCCTAGATGCTGGGTTGAAAAGAGAAGAGAAACTTAAAAATAGTTTTAAGTAATATTTTGAACATAAGAATTATTTTCGAAATACTATAGAAATAAATTGAATAGAAAATATCAATTATATATTTAAAGGGAAACAAATGCAGGGGACAAGTCTAATGCTATGTCTGTGATAAGAGACAAAAGGGAGGATGATGAAGAAATTGGTTGGTCGACAATAAACGAGGAGGTTGATACTGTGATACCACTGCTGTTGCAGCATTTACAAAAACTAGGAATCGAACACCTGCAGTTGCCAGACATAAATGAAAATTTGACTGTGGTAATTTGGATCAACTATAACAATGAAACATTAAACATACATATTTTAACACTGCATGTTTCAGAAGCCTCTTCTAATAACGTATGAGGCCGGGCTGTTTCTAACAAATGGTATCGTTTACAATTTGGCAGGAATACAACGTTACGGTCCAGCGTATATGACCTACAAGGACAAATCGTTTTTAACGCGATTCTACCTAAATATAAAAAGTTTACAGGTATGTATGTGTGAACTCGCAAAAAATCAATGTGATTGTTATTGGTTCTTCATTATTTCAAGTTTGAATATAACTTTTTGCTAAAACTGATGGCCTTGGAAGGATATGGAAAGGTAATTGGATCATTAGAGGATACCATTATCTATGCTGAACTGGCAATAGACATTGTTACATTCAAAATGAAGCTGTACGATTTTCGTGTGATTCAGTTTAGGTAAGTCATTGTCCTATAGTGGATAGTAATTTATATACATTTCAGTAATAATTTCCGAACTCTTGCAGAAATATACAAGTTCAATTGAATCAAACACGATTCATTCGACATTTGACTGGAGTCATCCTCAGTCCAATAACAAACCTCTTTAAGGATCGTATTACGACTTCAATATCGGATGGTCTCAAGGAACAAATGCAGACTGTCATGGATGATTTCAACAACGAAGATCCATTGGAACTAAATAACTTTGTGAAACAAGTTCTCGGGGGTTTGACGGGCAATAAAAACTAATAACGTGCTGTTTCCCATTAAATTGTTATATTTCTTTAAATATTTTGTTTGTTACTATTTAGACAGATTCGATATGATGTGTATACTTGTTGGGGAGTATAATGCGACAACGGACAAAACTGTTATTTATAGATTCTATGTATTTTTGATAAATGGTACTATACGAATAATATCATTTCAGAAGAGGATAAGCTATGAACAAAAAATCAATATTTTATCGTGTACAAACGGTTTTTTCAATTTGATTAATTTTATTTAATTGACTCGATTTTTTGAGAACTGAATTTGCAGACGGGTTACATTGAAGAATTGATGATGTCAAAATAATTTAAGGCGGTCACACCAAAGTTAAAGGATAATCATTTTTTCAAAATCGTAAAAAAATCAAAGTTATACATTTTTATTGTTTTGAATTCTGAATGAATAATATCAAAAATGAAATGAGTGCGCAATACCATGTTAAATGGCTATCTTTTATGTCTAAACTTGACATCTAGCTTTCAACTCAAGGACCTACATCGTACTTTAGCTGGAAGATGCGAACACATTTAAACAAACAACAAGTAAAAAAACATTAGGTTCGACCGGGCCGAACTTGTAATAACCTACGCCTTAGGTTAAGGAAACATTTCTATATAAAAGCATCTGAATTCAAGCGTGTTTCACTTTAAACTTCATATACCAGTAAGACCGTTTTGATAATGCAGTTAAACTTATCAAAAAACCAAAATAGTGGCCATTATATGGGGCCATACCAAAACCGGAACCTCTATAGACAATTTTATACTTCTAGGATTGTCATCTATCAAATCTTCTAAATTAACAAATTTTGAAACAATTTTGTGGCTAAATGTGTCTAGGTTTATCAAAATACCGAATATCGGTATCGTCATATGTGCGCTAAACGAAAACGTGGAACTAAATATTTAATGTTCTGCCACCGGGCTAGAACCCATTATAAACAACAAATACTAATTTTTAGAAAAATCCGCAGAAAAATTTGTCAAAAATCATCAAAATATCGAATATTAGGAGGTACCGTTATATGGGGACTATGCTAAAACGTGGTCCTATACATAAAATGTTCCGCCACCGAGCTAGAACCCATTATGATACACAAATACCAATTTTTAGACAAATGCATGGGAAAATGTGGCAAAAATCATCAAAATACCGAATATGGGGAGGTACCGTTATATGGGGGCTTTAGCGATGTTTTGCCACCGGAGCTAGAACCCATTATGCCCTACAAATACAAATTTTTAGACAAATACTTGAAAGAAATATCTAGAGCCACCGTTATATGGGGGCTATACAAAAACGTGGACCTATATATACAATGTTTCGTCATACGAGCTAGAACACATTTTGACCCACAAATACCAATTTTTAGACAAATTCCTGAGAAAATATGGCATAAATCAGATTATCGGGAGGTACAGTTTTATGGGAGCTATACTAAAACGTGAATCTATACATACATTGTTTCGCCACGGCAGCTAGAGCCAATTATGACCTACAAATGCCAATTTTTAGACAAATCCGTGGGAAAATGTTTTAAAAAACATAACAAAACAGCCGATGGTCGCTCTCCACTCGTAATTATCGACTTTGGCATCGGAATAAATGCCGAATATTATCGAGAAAATGTTCTGGAGGATGTATTAAAGCCTTGGGCACACAAATATACACAAATATATATATATATATATATATATATATATATATATATATATATATATATATGCGCTTCGCAGTTACAGTCTGAATCGATTTTCACCAAATTTGATGTACTGGCTTCTAGACTGAATTCGGTCGGATGTGCCAAACTTCAGATCACTTGGACCAGTTGGTTCACAATCAACCCGAAAACGGTTGAAAATATGTATGGGAACTAATCCAAATCCGAACCGATCTTGATACAATTTGGCAGAGGTATTTCTGGGCAGTATCTCATATCTGGTACCAAATATTATTTTTGTCGAATGTATATTACGTATGTGAACTTACTTCTCTATGGACTAGAATTCGATGGGATGTACCAAAATACAGGTCATTTGGACTTTATTAGCTATTTAGTGCACAATTAACCCGAAATCTATTGAAGATATATATGGGAGTTATATCCAAATCTGAAAAGATCTTGACAACATTTGATACACTTATTTGAGAGCTGTATCTGATATCTGGTACCAAAGATCATCGTTGTGGAACGCGAAATATCGTGTGAGGGAATTTAAACCCCAAATCGGAAAAAAACAGATCCACAACGATCAGCAAATTTGTATTCCATTGACGTTTTCAATTAATTGAGAATTGCATTTGCTGTTAAAAAAACCTAACATTAGTGATTATTTTGTAATGATATCGTAACAACAGAGGTAAATCCCCTGGTGACAATATTTTTATTCTGACTTGTCCTATCTTTATACGTCTATGTCTTTGAAAATGTATTGGTATTTTTGAAATGGGTATTTATTTATATTTAGTCGAGTCATTATTTATAATGAAGATTGTGCCACTTATATGAACCAGATCTGTGAATTATTATGCTTCAAAAAATGTGCATTATAGACTAAAACTACGGGCCGGCAACAGGGCCGGTCCAGCTAGTATATACATGATCCGGTATGTATTAATTGGTTGGAAGGTCGAGACACGTGGCTCTATATCAATAATTTAGAATTCTGACACATCTAAGGGTTGTTGTCAATTTTTATCGATTCAATGTGCAAGGAAATCCTCTGGAATAAATTTTTGAGAGCGTGTTTATCATACCTGATATTTTTTCCGCGTATTTCCGCCACTTTTCGGCGATATCGGAATAACATATTTGTTTTAAATTTCTAATGCATTTCTGTTATGTTGCCTGCCATCTATTACCTAATAGAAAAATTAAAGCTAATATGCATTTTGTCCAGTCGTTATAGTTTTATGTCTTTGATGGGACCAAAGGTCATCGTTGTGGAACGCGAAATATCGTGTGAGGGAATTTAAACCCCAAATCGAAAAAAAAAAACAGATCCACAACGACCAGCAAATTTGTATTCCATTGACGTTTTCAATTAATTGAGAATTGCATTTGCTGTTAAAAGAACCTAACATTAGTGATTATTTTGTTATGATATCGTAACAACAGAGGTAAATCCCCTGGTGACAATATTTTTATTCTGACTTGTCCTATCTTTATACGTCTATGTCTTTGAAAATGTATTGGTATTTTTGAAATGGGTATTTATTTATATTTAGTCGAGTCATTATTTATAATGAAGATTATGCCACTTATATGAGCCAGATCTGTGAATTATTATGCTTCAAAAAATGTGCATTATAGACCAAAACTACGGGCCGGCAACAGGGTCGGTCCAGCTAGTATATACATGATCCGGTATGTATTAATTGGTAGGAAGGTCGAGACACTTGGCTCTATCTAAATAATTTAGAATTCTGACACATTTAAGGTTTGTTGTTGATTTGTATCGATACAATATGCAAGGAAATGTCGCCTGCCATCTATTACCTGATAGAAAAATTTAGCCCATATGCATTTTGGCCAATCTTTATAGTTTTATGTCTTTGGTCCCATCCTATTACATTATATGTCTTTGTGTCCTTGCATCTTATTACATTATATATTTTTGTTTTGTCTTTGATTGAGTGTACAACAGTGTCATCTGTTAGCTGATAGTGATTGCAAACATCAAGTACAGTCATAAACCATTCGCATTAAAAAAATTTGTTCTAAAGTTGTATAACACAAATCAAAATACGCAAGGATGATTGATTTGACATATAGAGGACGCAAATGACATTGAACAGTAATCTTTCTAATAATATAACTTTATCTGTTCGAAAATACCCAGCAAAGTTTACTTAAATCTTATATATGTGATGCAATGATTTCACTACTTCATTTGTTTGAGTTCAGATGACGTCATGGAATATTGAACGCTGCACAGACTTTCAAGTAGACAGAATTGTTCAAATATTGTTAACAACAACATACTACGGCATCCCGAAAAAACATGCCAACACTGTTCTATTAATTGACAAGGCACGGTCGGCGAAGGGGTTTTTGATGTAACAGGCAAAACCAACTTACGTGGTTATGCTATTCCGTTCATGTAAAACGAAAGCATAAAAGTGAGAGAGATGAAAAGGTTTATAAGTGCAGTTGTAAGATTTAGAAGATTTTCCAAAAGAATTTTTATACCCTACACCACGAGGTGGTCAGGGTATTTTGTCTTTGTGCATTTGTTTGTAACAGGCAAAAGGAAACGAGATAGACCCATAGTTCATTTTGATGATCTGCATAGAACCACATTCTGAGTCGATTTATACATGTCCGTCCGTCCGTCTGTCCATGTATTTTTGTAAACAAAGTACAGTTCGCATTTAATACCCTATCCAGATGAAATTTTGCACAAATCATTTGTTTGGCCCAAGGACGAACCCTATTGAAATTGGAGATAATCGGTCAAAATTTAGATATACCTCCCATATATATCTTCGATTTTCTTTTTATTGTGCACCAAACGTTTAATATCAGCCCGAATAGTATGAAAAGTCTACTATTTGTCCAAATGGGATGGAATTTGCTAGTATTTATCTGAAATTTGGTGAAGATCGGTTCAGATATAGCTATAGCTCCCATATATACTGTTCATTCGATTTGTTATATTTGTTACCCACAGCCGTAATATGCACACCGTAACAACGATATTCAGGGAAATATATCAAATACAGCTCAGAAATATCTTTGACAAATTTTATTGTAAACGGGCCCGGATTTGGATATAGCTCCTATGTATATCTTTATCCGATTTCAAATTAATTGTGCACCAAATGCGCAATACAAGTCCGAATTTAAAAGATATAAATGCTTCGGAATATATAGTATCTTATAATTATAATTATATATAATTATGATTATAATTATAATTATAATATAAATTATAATTATAATATAAATAATTATAATTGTAATAATTGTAATTATAATTATAGCGTGTATGTTGAATTCTCCCATTAAAACGTTTAATTGTTATGCGGAGCTCAACTAAATAAGCAAAGTGGTGTAGGGTATCATAAAGTCGGCCCCGTCCGACTCTAAATTTAAATTCTGTGCTTACTCTTCTATTGAGCTTACAATCTTGTCACTTGGGTAAAAAAAAGTTTTTTTTTGTCATAGGAGATATTTTAAAATAACTTCTGGGGAGAATATACCAGGCAAAAAGCAAGGGAACGGATGAGGTTTGATAGCTCTTTCCGTAACCTAGGTATTCCAAGCCTACCCCTTGCTACACATTACCATATTTCTCCACTAATAAAAAACGTTGTTTTTATAAAAAACAACAGTAATGGGATTAAGCCTAACTATTTTTCAACAACAAAATACTACGGTATCCCGAACCAACATGCCAAGACTGTTATTTACAAACAAATGTTGAAGGTAAACATTTTCATATACCGACAAAAATAATGTAATGGTCTATTTGAGATGAAACTTTGTGCAGTCCTGTTGTTCTATCTAAGGACGAGTCCTATTAAAATTGGTCTCTTAATTTTGATGGAAATCTGTTAAAATGAAAATCCTATGTACAGTAGTTTTTCCATATAACGCACTTTTAGCAGTCGGCCCTGTTCGTTAAATTGAAAAATTCATTTAACCTAGTACTATTGACCGAAGTACTATTGAAATAACATCTCTTTATGATTTGGATAATGCCTTTATGAAGTTTTTACTTTTAATTTAAAGCCAGGTTATCAATCAAATAAATCGAATTGGTATACATTGATATTTAGATCTTGCTTAGAATTGTATTTGTACGGAATAGCTTTACTAAAAAACAAATACAATTCTTTATATAATGGCTTCAGGGGAAAATGTCAAATTGTTGTATTTTTTTTTTTTTTTTGTAATTTATAGTGTTTTTTGTTCGCCTCTTCTTGAAGTTCTCTCAATATTAGAGATTTGATGGCATTTATATTATTTTGTTGCACCCATTTTATTCACTTTTCAAAATGTTTTACAATGCTTAATTATCGGTTGTTCTTCTAAAGGAATGGTGTCTTTACAAATCATATCAGTCTCTGCATCAAACAAAACACAACATCGTTGGGGAATCCCTTTTTTCGGTATGATAGGTTTTACCAGTTGCCCAAATGTCCTCGCTCGTTGCATACTTATTTTTATACCCTACACCACAGGGTGGTCAGGTTATTATGTCTTTGTGCATTTGTTTGTAACAGTCAAAAGGAAACGAGATAGACCCATAGTTCCCTTTTTATGATATGCATATAATCACATTCTGAGTCGATGTATGCATGTCCGTCCGTATGTCCATGTATTTTTGTAAACAAAGTACAGGTCGCAGATATTGCCCGATTCAGATAAAATTTTGGAAAATCATTTGATTGGCCCAAAGACGAACCCTATTGAAAGTGGAGATAATCGGTTAAAATTTAGATATAGCTCCCATATATATCTTCAATCGATTTGCATTTTAGTGTGCAGCAAACGTGTAATGTAATAGCAAATAGTATGGAATTTTGCACATACGATCTAATTGGGCCTGAAAATAAGTATGCCAAATTTAATCGAAATCGGTTCATAACTCCCATATATATAGATCATCCGATTATTTACTTTTGTCCTCCACAGCCGTAATATGCACCCTGTAACAACGATATTTCGGGAAATATATCAAAAAAAGCTTAGAAATATCTTCGCTAAATTTTATCGAGATCGGTTCAGAATTGGATATAGCTCCCATATATATCTTCGTTCGATTTGCCTTTGATTGTGCACCAAACGTGTAATATTAGCCAACATGGGATGGAATTTGGTACATACGACCAAATTGGGTTTAGAAACAAGTATGTCAAATTTGGTGAAAATCGGTTCAGATATATGTATAGCTCCCATATATATTGATTTGTTGAATTTGTCCTGCACAGCCGTAATATATTCGGGGAAATATATCAAATACAGTTCAGAAATGCCTTTGCCAAATTTTATTGAGGTCGGTTCAGATTTGGATTTAGCTCCCATATATCTTTATCCGATTTCAAGTTAATTGTGCACCAAATGGGTAATACAAGCCCGAATCATATATTAGTTTCTTTAGACCTTAAATTATAACTATACTCATAGTTGGTATCATTTAATACTCACAAATTCCCCATAAGAACTTTTATTTGTTTTGTGAAACCCTACTAAAAATGCAAAGTGGTGTAGGGTATCATAAAATCGGGCCCGACCGACTCTAAGACTCTCTTTACTGTTTTTATACCCTCCACCATAGTATGGAGGGTATATTAAGTTTTCCATTCCGTTTGTAACACCTCGAAATATACAGTTTAGGGCCCACAAAGTTTATATATTCTTGATCAGTATAAAATTCTATGTCGATTTAAAAATGTCTGCAGGACTTTTGGTATTGAAAATGGGCCATGTAGGTCCACATTTTCGTATAGCCCCCATATAACGGTACCTCCCAATATTCGGTATTTTGATGGTTTTAGAGACATTATTTACCGGAATTGTTTCAAATTTCGAATTTGAAGTTCGTAATGGATATTACAGCCTGTGACAGAAAATTGTTCGTGCAGGTCCACGTCTTCGTATAGGCCCCATATAACGGTACCCCCGATATTCGGTATTTTGATGATTTCAGCGACATTATTTACCAGAATTATTCAAAATTTTGTATTTGAAGTTCGTAATGGATACTACATCCTATACCAAAAAATTGTCTGTGCAGGCTTATGACAAAAGTTGCGTATGTACGTCCTCGTTCTTGTATAGACCCTAATATGCGGCTACATTCGGTATTTTTATGATTTTAAAAGAATTTTTAATGGATTTTAATTTTTTGAAAATTGCCAAATTTTTACCCAATGGTGGAGGGTATTCAAAGTTCGACCCGGCCGAACTTACACTCCCTTATTCAGTAAACTACCCTAAATCAAGCACAAACGTTTCTATAATCGCACAAGGAATTTAGCATGAACAAGTAAAAAAGCAGTAAGTTCGGCCGGGCCGAACTTTGAATACCCTCCACCATTTGGAACGAATTAGAAAATTAAAAAAAAAAAAAATAAAATCCATTAAAAATGCTGTTAAAACCTTTAAAATATCTAATATAGGACGTTGCCGATATGGGGGGATATACGATATTGGACCTATAAAGACAAATGGACCTATAAAGACAAATCTATGTCTGCGTGTAAAGTACTCACAAGGAACTCCTTGTGTGGATTTTCAGATAATTCCATTGAAAAAAGTGGCTAAAATCATCAAAATACCGAATATAGGGGAGTACCGTTATATGGGGGATATACGATATTGTGGACCTATGTAGACAATTCCGTTTCAGGGGTAAAGTGCTCACAAAGAAATCCGTGTGTGGATTTTCAGACAATACGATTGGAAAATTTGGCTAAAATCATCAAAATACTGAATATCGCGGGGTACCGTTATATGGGAGCTATACGTTATCGTTAACCTATATAGAGAATTCTCTGTCGGGGGGTCTAGTGCTCACAAAGAACCCCTTGTGTACAAAGAACCACTTGTAACCATTCCGTTGAAAAATATGGCTAAAAACATCAAAATACCGAATATCGGGGGTACCGTTATATGGGCACTATACGATATGGTGGACCTATATAGGTAACTCTTTTTGAGGAGGTAAAATGCCCACAAGGGACTCCTTTTGTGGAATTTCAGACAATTCCATTGAAAAATGTGGATAAAATCATCAAAATACCAAATATCGGGGGTACCGTTATATGGAGGCTATACGATATCGTAGACCTATAAATAATTCTCTGCCGAGGTATAAAGTACCCACAAGGAACTCCATGTGTGGATTTTCAGACAATTCCGATGAAATATGTGGGTAAAATCATCAAAATACCGAATATGCGGGGTACCGTTATATGGGGGGGTATATACGATTCTCTCAGGGGGTAAAGTACTCACAAGGAACTACTTGTGTGGGTTTTAAGACAATTCCATTGAAAAATGTGGCTAAAATCATCAAAATACCGAATACCGTGGGGGTACCGTTATATGGGGGCTATACGATATTGAGGACCTATATAGATAATTCTCTGCCGAGGTATAAAGTACCCACAAGGAACTACTTGTGTGGATTTTCAGACAATTCCATTGAAAAATGTGGCTAAAATCATCAAAAAACCGAATATCGGGGGTACCATTATATGGGGGCTATACGATATCGTAGACCGATATAGCCCATCTTCGAACTTGGCCTGCCTGCAGACAAAAGAGAGATCTGTGCAAAATTTTAGCTTCCTATCTTAATTCGTTTAGACTGAAGCGTGATTACAACAGACGGACAGACGGACGGACACGGCTAAATCGTCTTAGAATTTTACGCTGATCAACAATATATATACTTTGTTGGGTCTAAAATGATTATTTCGATGAGTTGCAAACGGAATGACGAACTTAATATACCCTCCATACTTTTTTTGGTGGAGGGTATAAAAAGGAGGTGCAACCAAAATAGACAATTAGAGCTTTTTGTTGTGATCGCAATATATTTAGAGTATGATGTGGACCAACAACATTTTTTTCTGATCGTGTCATGCCTGCACATATCACAATTAGGGACCGAAATGTTGTCGAAACCCACCATATTGCACATAAAAGTACGAAAAAAACAATAAACCGCTAATATGTTTAATCCTAAATTCCTTCCTAGGCGTGATCACAAATACATGATTTCGTTGGCTTATATACTCTGATATCGGAGAAATAGCAAAATATATGAAGGCAACTAAATTTCAAATAATATTTGGAATTGGAAAGCATGACCTAGGGCGGAACCCGATAGGACATTTCTATATCCTACCTTAAAATAGAAATACATTAGATCAATTGCAGACATTGCGAAGATTAAAAAATCAGTTTTTATCATTAGAAATTATATTGTATGAACATGTTAGAAAGTTTCATATTCAAGACTGTTTAACAATTGTTGAAACCCTGGTACAATTAAATCATGGTATGGTACTGTATCCAATCGATTTTAATTTTTTCATTTGCCTGGCTCAACATGTCAAGTTAATTTGTACGTATCGGGGGTACCGTTTATATCCCCCATATCGATATCGTGGACCTGTATAGACAATTCTCTCTCAGGGGGTGAACTACTACTTGTGTGGATTTTAAGACAATTCCATTGAAAAGTGTGGCTAACATCATCAAAATACCGAGTATCGGTGGGTACAGTTATATGGGGGATATACGATATCGTGGACCTATACAGACAATTCTTTTTGAGGAGGTAAAATGCCCACAAGGGACTTCTTTTGTGGAATTTCAGACAATTCCATTGAAAAATGTGGATAAAATATCGGGGGTACCGTTATATGGAGGCTATACGATATCGTTGACCTATATAGATAATTCTCTGCCGAGGTATAAAGTATCCACAAGGAACTCCTTGTGTGGATTTTCAGACAATTCCGTTGAAAAATGTGGGTAAAATCATCAAAATACCGAATATCGGGGGGTACCGTTATATGGGGGATATACGATATCGTGGACCTATACAGATAATTCTTTTTGAGGAGGTAAAATGCCCACAAGGGACTCCTTTTGTGGAATTTCAGACAATTCCATTGAAAAATGTGGATAAAATCATCAAAATACCAAAAATCGGGGGTACCGTTATATAGACGCTATACGATATCGTGGACCTATATAGATAATTCTCTGCCGAGGTATAAGGTATCCACAAGGAACTCCTTGTGTGGATTTTCAGACAATTCCGTTGTAAAATGTGGGTAAAATCATCAAAATACCGAATATCGGGGGGTACCGTTATATGGGGGATATACGATATCGTGGACCTGTATAGACAATTCTCTCTCTGGGGGTAAAGTACTCACAAGGAACTACTTGTGTGGATTTTAAGACAATTCCATTGAAAAATGTGGCTAACATCAACAAAATACCGAATATCGGGGGGTACAATTATATGGGCGATATACGATATCGTGAACCTATATAGACAATTCTTTTTGAGGGGGTTAAATGCCCACAAGTGTCTCCTTTTGTGGAATTTCAGACAATTCCATTGAAAAATGTGGCTAAAATAATCAAAATACCGAATATCGGGGGTACCGTTATATGGGGGCTATACGATATCGTGGACCGATATAGCCCATCTTCGAACTTGACCTGCCTGCAGACAAAAGAGAAATTTGTGCAAAATTTTAGCTTCCTATCTTAATTCGTTTAGACTGTAGCGTGATTACAACAGACGGACTGACGGACGGACACGGCTAAATCGTCTTAGAATTTTACGCTGATCAAGAATATATATACTTTGTTGGGTCCAAAATGATTATTTCGATGAGTTACAAACGGAATGACGAACTTAATATACCCTCCATACTTTTTTTGGTGGAGGGTATAATAATATTAATATTTAGTTGCAATCAAAAGGCGTATTACAACGTATTTTTGGACAAAAATTACACTTTTCATAGAGAAATAAATGTTAGAGAAACCATTTTAGAACCGTGGTGCAATAAGGAGGTAGAACAGCTTAATAAAACTACAGAAATCCAGCCCTGATAATACTTCTGCTTCCTGTCAATCTCATTGAAAATTATATACATTTTTTCCTTAGTTGTTTTCATTTTTTATACCCTCCACGAAAAAAGTATGGAGGGTATGTTAAGTTAGTCATTCCGTTTGTAACTCATCGAAATAATCATTTTAGACCCAACAAAGTACATATATTCTTGATCAGCGTAAAATTCTAAGACGATTTAGCCCTGTCCGTCCGTCTGTCCGTCTGTTTTAATCACGCTACAGTCTAAACGAATTAAGATAAAATTTTGCACATATCTCTCTTTTGTCTGCAGGCAGGTCAAGTTCGATCGGTCCACGATATCGTATATCCCCCATATAACTGTCCCCCCCGATATTCGGTATTTTGATGATTTTACCCACATTTTTCATCGGAATTGTCTGAAAATCCACACAAGGAGTTCCTTGTGGGTACTTTATACCTCGGCAGAGAATTATCTGTATAGGTCCACCATATCGTATAGTGCCCATAAAACGGTACCCCCGATATTGGGTATTTTGATGATTTTATCCACATTTTTCAATGGAATTGTCTGAAATTCCACAAAAGGAGTCCCTTGTGGGCATTTTACCCCCTCAAAAAGAATTGTCTATACAGGTCCACGATATCCTATATCCCCCATATAACGGTACCCCCCGATATTCGGTATTTTTATGATTTTACCCACATTTTCCATCGGAATTGTCTGAAAATCCACACAAGGAGTTTCTTGTGGGTACTTATACCTCGGCAGAGAATTATCTATATAGGTCCACGATATCGTATAGCCATCATATAACGGTACCCCCGATATTCGGTATTTTGATGTTTTTAGCCATATTTTTCAACGGAATGGTCACAAGGGGTTCTTTGTACACAAGGGGTTCTTTGTCAGCACTTTACCCCCCGACAGAGAATTCTCTATATAGGTTAACGATAACGTATTGCTCCCATATAACGATATCTCGCTGTATTCGGTATTTTGATGATTTTAGCCACATTTACCAATCGTATTGCCTGAAAATCCACACACGGAGTTCTTTGTGAGCACTTTACCCCAAAAACGGAATTGTCTATATAGGTCCACAATATCGTATATCCCCCATATAACGGTACTCCCCTATATTCCGTATTTTGATGATTTTAGCCACTTTTTCCAATGGAATTATCTGATTTTAGAAGAATTTTTAATGGATTTTATTTTTGTTTGAAAATTTTCTAATTCGTTCCAAATGGTGGAGGGTATTCAAAGTTCGGCCCGGCCGAACTTACTGCTTTTTTACTTGTTTTCATTCATTTTTCCTCATTTTTAGAATGAGTTAAATAGCGCGAAAAATGAATGAAATGCCTGGATTTTCTCACAAAAATATGATCCAAACTGTTCAATCTTTCAATTTCATGGCTAAACTGGTTAATAGCTTTAATGTGCGAGCCGCAATGTACGTGACTTACAATCATTGGTTTTGAAAATAATTGGTTCTCATTTTTTAAAACAATAAATACATATGCAAAATTGACAGAAGTCGGGCACACTTAGAAAAAATTGTAATAACCCAACATACCAAAAATACAATACAGCTTGAGAATTATATTATAAATATATATTTTCAACAATGCTTGAAAAACGCTTATGTTCCATAAACTTTTCTCAAATCTGTCCTTTGTTGACAAATTAGTTTTGATTTTTTGTGAAAATTCTCAGCAAAAATTTTTTTCTTTAATAAAAAGCAAAATCACGCGAATTTAGGACCCATTTCTGGACCCAATTCTTAAGGTATGGATGAACAATAAATCCGGGAATCTATGATATGTATTATTTCACTCCCATTTCAGATTGGAGACATCAAAAAAGTTGCAGGAATTCAATAGACGTGTAGTCTTAGTGGAAGAGATGCAGAAGCTCAAATAAGGGAGAAGAAAGCGTCAGGGTATCAAGGCCACATGAGGCAGTGACTACTGGGATGTCCATCAAGAAAAAATTGTGTAAAATGATTAAATATTAAAAAAATAATATTTTATACTCTTACAAAAATAAGCTTAATATAATATTATTTTCGTAAGCTTATTCTACAATTTCAAGTAAAAGTTTATAAATAAGGGTCCCATTTCGATTATTCTATACTTGTTACACAAACATTTTTCAATGTTTTCTCAAGCTTACGGCTTATGTTCATAAGATTATTTGTAATATTATTCTCATACCATTTTGGTATGTTGGGAAGGTGGTAGCTTTAACTTAACTTTTAATTGTACCATGGGCCGAACTAAGAAATCAACGTCATGCCAGCATATGTTTGCAATTTTTTCAAAATGATTCATTTGACAACATTTCATTGTCAAAATGTTTATTAACAAATGCATTGTACATACACAAAACAGAGATGGAAACCTTTTTTCTATGCCATTAAATTTGACAAGGTAAATTACATAAAAATGCAGAGTTGGGTATTATAATTTGATATGAGGTTACCTTGATTTAATTGTACCATAAGAGAAACACAGATACTAATTTTGAAAAGAAATGTTGACCGTTCATTCAATTTTTGCATTTTTTGTTTCGTTTCGTTTATAAACAATTGGTTACATTTGTTTTGATAGTAATTCTGACATTAAAAGCTATACAGGTGGGCCTCTTCACTTGTAAAATTTTCCCACTTAGCCTGCCATGGTTTCAACCATGGTACAATGAAGCCAACTTTGAAAAAATTGTAAGTATAGAGGTCTACCTGTTTGGCTTGTAATGTCAGAATTAGTATCAAAACAAAAAAAAATCAAACAACTTATTGCCTTTATTTTGAATAAATAATTGAAAAACGCGATAACTGAATGAAAGGTCAACACTTCTTTTCAAAAGCATGTACTATAGAGATATATATAGATTATTTCGCTACAAAAACTCTAGATTTTGTCGATGCATACGTTGAAATAAACATTTTGAAAACGCCCGAATTTGAATGTTTTCTGATAAATTTTTTTGTTATTGAAAAGAAAACACATACATAAACAAATAAAGATGACATATTAAGCCAAGAGAATAAAAAATATGGTATCATAGCCCTACCTTGATATCATTGTACCATGGTTTCAACCATGGTACAATGAAGAGAAGGTAGGTCAACTTTGAAAAAATTGCAAGTATAGAGGTCTACCTGTTTGGCTTGTAATGTCAGAATTAGTATCAAAACAAAAAAAAATCAAACAACGTGTTGCATTTGTTTTGAATAAATAATTGAAAAACGCGATAACTGAATGAAAGGTCAAAACTTCTTTTCAAAATCATGTACTACATATCTCTATAGGATTATTTCGCTACAAAAACTCTAGATTTTGTAGATGCATACGTTGAAATAAACATTTTGAAAACACCCGAATTTGAATATTTTCTGAACAATTTTTTTATTATTGAAAAGAAAACACATACATAAACAAATAAAGATGACATATTAAGCCAAGAAAATAAAAAAATTGAAATCATATGGTAGTTCTGCCCTACCTTGAATTCATTGTACCATGTGTTAAATCACTCAAATGATTTTTTAATATTAGTTAAATTTGATTTGTTGCTCAAAGAGCATTTTTGAAAACATAACATTATTTAAATTAATTATTTTCAGTACTTAATATTTTAACGCTACAAGAGCCACCTTAATGTCATTTTTTCTGTTTTCCCTTTTCTATTATTTACTTTGAATTCGCCCTAAAGAGAATCCATCATAACTAGCATTGTTATTGTAAATATGGATGAGCAGTCAGACGATCAAGTGATAGGCAGAGAACGCACATACGTACAAACATACATACATACGTTGAGTGCATCATCTCTGTTTATGTTATTGCTCTGCCTCTGCTGATCGCTCTGCTGCTATTCAATGCAAAAATATTGTCCCGCTATTCTTTTGGTTGTTAAACCAGAATAGAAAAGAAATAAAACATTCTTATTTGAAACAATTAAAGAGTGAAGAAGTGTTTTAATTTGGTGACGGGCTAGAGGCAAACAAAAAAGTAAAAAATAACCCAACACAGTGGTTGAGTAAAAATTGCAAACTAATCTTGGAGAAATTAAATTTGATTGTCTTGATTGTGGAACTAAACGAAGGCGAGAATTTTGGCGTGTCTCAATAGAGAAACAACATATTTGGACAAATTGCTCTTCCAGGAGAAAGAACTTGCTCAGGGAATTCTACTTGCTGTTGGATAACCGTGGTCAGATTAAAGGTGGAGAGGTGTATTAAAACACTCTGTCGTAAGTGGCCCTATAGACAACACAATTGCCCAGAGTAAGTAAATTTACATACTCAAGTCGAACCCTTGAGTTAGGAGTGTGTTTAATTACATATGAAACACATTCCGGGGTTGTCAAAATAGGCAATCCTCAAACATTGGCGACCGTGACAGGACACTTGTGTCTTTTTAACCTACAAATTTTGCTCCATATTACCCAAGTGCATTTGGATTTTGTTTGCCCGCCTTTTTCCGTCAGCCATTACTCCGTCATTTTGCGAAAGAATCGAAGCCATTTTTATAAGCGATAAGGAATATAGCTGAATCGAAAATTTAGAGTGAGACAGCATTATCGCCTACTTTTCATCTAATTTTTTGGTGCCATTTTTAAAACTATCGTTGATCAAGTGGCTGAAGCTGAAAATTAGACTGAGACGGCATTCTCATAAAACGGCTTCTCTTTCTTGCGCAACATAATTCTATCATCGGTAAACAACGGAAAACATTTTTACACAAATTTATAATAAATTATAATTCCAAATGACTGATGAACAAGTCCAGGGTTCTCAAAGGGACACAACCATTGAGGAATTGAAACAACAACGTGGCTCGTCAAAGGGGAGTATGACCCGAATTAAAAATATAATTGAATCCAACACTTCATTGTCTCATACAGAACTTGAGTGTCGTTTGGGAATTGTAGAATCCCACTACAAGCAAGCTTCTTACTACCAAAGCCAGATAGAAAGATTGTCCCCCAGAGATAATGGAAGAGCCGAAATTGAGGAACTATATGTTTCAATTAAAACTAAAATTCTTACTCAAATTGGGCAAGGTAGACGTCCTAGTATAGCTGATCAATCTTTTGTGTTGCCTCATGTCCCATCAAATAGATTACCCAGCTTAAAATTACCCAAGTTTGATGGGAAATATCTGGAATATAAGAACTTTATAAATATGTTTAACAATTTGGTCCACAATGACCCAAATATTTCTACTTCGGAAAAATTCAACCACTTACTCTCGTGTCTTAGTGGGGAAGCGCTTGCAACCATAAAGGCATTCCAAGTCACTGATGAAAATTACTCTAGTGCCCTTAAAAGATTGAAGGAACGGTACGATAATGACACACTAATCTTTCTCGAAAATGTGACATCAATGTTTGAACTTCCGAAGTCCAATAAACCTGTTCCAAAGCAATTGAGAAATATTGTGGATACAATTTCTGCTCTCTATAGCTCTTTGAAATCGCTTGGCTCCTTTGAACAAATTTGTGATGCCTTCATAATTCATCTCGCAATGAGCAAGGTTGATTCTGAAACCAAACAACGATGGGATGAATACATCGATTACTCTAAATTACCCTCTTGGACTGAATGTTGCTCCATGTTGGACAAGCGTTGTCAGCAATTGGACGCACAGTGCCGACGGTCTTCAAAACAGCATAACCCTACCATAACAACAAATTACTCACATAGTAATAATCAAAAACAACATTCATTCGTAACAAAAAATGTGGCTCAAGATTTTGTGTGCAGTCATTGCTCCAAATCGGGTCATATGATATCAACTTGTCAGCGGTTCATCGTTCTTACTCCTAATCAACGAATTGAACAAGCTAAACAACAAAAACTTTGCCTCAACTGTTTATCAAAAGGGCATGGTTACATACAATGCCCCTCAAAATATTCATGCAGATTTTGTAAACAACGTCATCACTCGCTTCTTCATAAGCAATCAGAACCAACCTGTCTCCGGGAAGAAGAAGAACCGTCATCATCATCTGCTGCTACACATAGCACCTTTCAAAACAAACCCAGTCCCCAAGTGAGTGCTGTTATTCTTGCTACTGCATTAGTATTGGTTCGTGACTCAGAGGGAAAATATCAATTGGGCCGTGCTCTGCTTGACTCTTGCTCTCAAGTTAACTTCATAAGTGAGACATTATGCAAATCTCTTAATCTCAAGAAATGCACAAATTCAACAGATGTCTCTGGAGTTGGCTCTTCGAAGTTGAGAGTCACTCATAAAACACAAACGACAATAAGATCTCGTCTTAATAACTTCAATATGTCATTAGAGTTCCTGGTTTCTCGCAATATAACTGGTTATCATCCTGATGAGAATCTTTCCGTTAATGATTTCAATTTGCCCTCCAACATAGAGCTAGCTGATCCAGAATTTCATCGTCGACGAGGAATCGATATTTTACTCGGAGCAGAATCATTCTTTTCGCTCTTATCCGTTGGTCAAATTAAACTTGGAGAAAATTTGCCAACTTTACAAAAAACTCTCTTGGGATGGATTGTCTCTGGAAAGTATACAAG
Source organism: Musca domestica (assembly GCF_030504385.1). Lineage (NCBI taxonomy): Eukaryota > Metazoa > Arthropoda > Insecta > Diptera > Muscidae > Musca > Musca domestica. The sequence goes on from NW_026712258.1 coordinate 7,397,333, forward strand.
TCAAACGGCAATATCATCACAAAGGTCTACTTACTCCATTGTACAACACAAAGATATTTTCCAAGAGATAAATAAAAATATTGAAATGCTATGGAAAATTGACGTCGTTGAAAGCAAATGCCAAAATATGTCCCGAGAACAAAAAGTATGTGAAGACCATTTTGTGAAAAATGTATCAGTTCAATCGGATGGACGCTTAATGGTGAGATTACCCTTTAAAGGTGACCCAAATGTGCTTGGCGATTCAGGAGACATTGCCTTGTGTCGTTTCTTTTCCATAGAGAGAAAATTGAACAAAAACCCTGAATTAAAAGAGGATTACTCACAATTTCTTAAAGAATATGAGGAATTGGGCCATATGTCTCAGGTGGACGACACTAATATTTCAGTTCCCAACTATTACATACCACATCACTGTGTTCTTCGCCCCAGCAGTGTGTCGACCAAGTTGCGTGTTGTTTTCGACGCATCATGTCGAACCTCTTCACAAACATCCCTGAATGAAATTATGATGGTGGGTCCAACAATCCAGAACAATTTATTAATTACTCTGCTTCGTTTCAGGTGTCATCGTTACGGAATGACAGCTGATATCGTCAAAATGTATCGTCAGGTTTTGGTTCACCCTGAGGATAGACAACTTCAGCTTATACTGTGGAGAGATGACTCCACCAAACCGATAAAAACATTTGCCCTCAACACCGTTACATACGGGACAGCTTCGGCACCATATCTCGCAATTCGAAGCCTACATTATGCCGCAGAACGTTTTCCCAACCCATACGAAGTAGGAAAAGGCATAATCATGAATGATTTTTATGTCGACGATATGGTTACTGGAGCGGATGACCTTGTATCTTTAAAACGCATTAAGAACGAAGTCACCGAAATTTTATCTTACTCGAAATTTTCACTCTCGAAATGGCATAGCAATTACCCAGGTTATGTCTCAAGTGAAGATGAAGTAAAAGAAATGAAGCTAAATGATGACGTCACAAGTACTTTGGGTATGACATGGCACTCAGATAATGACACATTCCATTTTGAGTTTCGCCCATCCAAATCATATGCACATAATACGAAAAGAAACATTCTTTCCCTGACGTCGACGCTATTTGACCCAATGGGTTTAATAAGCCCTCTCATCATTAGGTCAAAAATATTGCTCCAACATCTTTGGATCATAAAATGTGATTGGGATGAATCAGTTCCTCAAGAAATTGAATCAGCTTGGGAATCCATCATGGCTGATTACAGTAAATTGTCTCAAGTACAGATTCCTCGATACATTCGACTACCAAATTCAACTAACATAGAGGTCCATGGATTTGGAGATGCTTCAATAAAGGCATATGGTTGCTGTTTATATCTTCGCTGTGAAGATTCTTTGGGAAACATAGCAGTAAATTTAATCGCATCAAAGTCAAGAGTTGCGCCTTTGAAAACGAGAACGTTGCCTCGAGTAGAGTTGTGTGCTGCTCATTTACTCGCAACCTTCTGGAGCCAATTAAAGCAATATTTTAAATTCCCGATTTCTCAAATCTACTTTTGGTCGGATTCTCAGATTACTCTTCATTGGATTAAGTCCCACTCTTCAACCTTGTCTACTTTTGTGGGTAACAGAGTAGCTGAGATTCAAGAAACTTGCCCTGATGTCCTATGGCAATATGTTCCGACTGAACACAATCCCGCTGATTTAGTATCCAGAGGTTGTTCTGTCTCCGATATATTGGTTTCGCCTTGGTTCGTAGGCCCTTCCTTCCTTATGGATCCATTTTTCAATTGGCCAAATTATTCTGGCCCAAGTCTAAGCGAAGCGGACATGCATCTTGAAAGACGAAAAATTACATTGATAACAAAAAAGGAGGACTTACCCTATATCCTAAAAGCAGTCCATAAATTCAGTAACTATTTAAAATGTCTCAGAATATTCTCATATATATTTCGAATTCGTTCAAGGAAATCGCTCCACTTGCCCTCTATATCTCCAGATGAGTTGACACATTCTCTCCATAGGATAGTCTGGTGCATTCAACAACATTATTTTTCGGAGGAATTCCTTGAAATATCAAAGCATGGATTTGTCTCTGGTCAGTTGTCATCATTGGCTCCATTTATAGAAGATGTCTCTGGAGTGCAATTAATAAGAGTTGGCGGCCGATTATTAAATGCCGAGCTTACACCAGAGATGAAGTTTCCTTTGCTCCTGCCCAAACCCGATCCCTTCGTAAAAATCATGGTGATCTACATTCATCGCTCTAATTACCATGCTGGTCCACGAGCCTTAGTATCTTTGGTTCAGCAGCAATTTTGGATTGTCAATTGTCGGTCTTCGGCCCGAAAGGTGGTTCATCAGTGCATACATTGCACAAGATACAAACCGAAATTACTCACTCAGGTAATGGGCAACTTACCCAAGGATCGAGTTACCGGTTTCCGCCCATTTGATGTTGTTGGAGTTGATTTTGCTGGTCCCATACCAACGTATCTCAGGATTCGAGGGAAAGCTCCATCAAAATCCTACATTGCTGTCTTCGTTTGTTTCGCATCAAAGGCAGTACACCTAGAAGCGGTATCCGACTTGTCCAGCGAGGCCTTCATAGCAGCATTAAAACGGTTTACTGGCCGCAGAGGTGTACCGTCAAGAATTAATTGCGATAACGCTACCAATTTTGTTGGAGCAGAGAGGAAATTGAGTGATTTTCATAAATTTTTCCACCTCGACAAAAATAAGGAAGCAGTTGCTCATTATTCATCTGCGAAGTTCATAGAATTTTCCTTCATTCCTCCCAGAGCTCCTCATTTTGGTGGACTATGGGAAGCTGCTGTGAAATCAGCTAAAGGCCACTTGCTCAGAACGCTCCCTAGTGCTCGTCTTACATTTGAAGAGCTATGCACAGCCCTTGTTGAAATAGAGGCAATTTTAAATTCCCGTCCTATCTGCCAGATATCCACAGATCCCAACGACTTAGAAGCGCTTACTCCAGGGCATTTACTCATTGGTTGCCCGTTGCAGTGTATTCCAGAGAAGATAAAATATGACTCTGACATTTCTCATCTACAACAGTGGCAACGAATCTCAGCCATAAAGTCTCATTTCTGGAGCAGGTGGCACACAGAATACTTGGCTCAGTCACAAAATCGTTATCGCTGGAAAAACCCACAACAAAATCTTCAAGTCAACGATATGGTGCTCATACACGAAGACAATGTTCCCCCCATGAAATGGGCCATCGGTCGTGTTACCAAACTTATTCCAGGAGCAGACGGTTTTGTTCGAGTGGCAGAAGTCAAGACATCACAAACTACATTAAAGCGTCCCGTGGCAAAGTTAGCCGTACTTCCTAAAGAATAAAGTTTGATTGAAACCAGGGTTTCAATGGGGCCCGGGATGTTAAATCACTCAAATGATTTTTTAATATTAGTTAAATTTGATTTGTTGCTCAAAGAGCATTTTTGAAAACATAACATTATTTAAATTAATTATTTTCAGTACTTAATATTTTAACGCTACAAGAGCCACCTTAATGTCATTTTTTCTGTTTTCCCTTTTCTATTATTTACTTTGAATTCGCCCTAAAGAGAATCCATCATAACTAGCATTGTTATTGTAAATATGGATGAGCAGTCAGACGATCAAGTGATAGGCAGAGAACGCACATACGTACAAACATACATACATACGTTGAGTGCATCATCTCTGTTTATGTTATTGCTCTGCCTCTGCTGATCGCTCTGCTGCTATTCAATGCAAAAATATTGTCCCGCTATTCTTTTGGTTGTTAAACCAGAATAGAAAAGAAATAAAACATTCTTATTTGAAACAATTAAAGAGTGAAGAAGTGTTTTAATTTGGTGACGGGCTAGAGGCAAACAAAAAAGTAAAAAATAACCCAACACAGTGGTTGAGTAAAAATTGCAAACTAATCTTGGAGAAATTAAATTTGATTGTCTTGATTGTGGAACTAAACGAAGGCGAGAATTTTGGCGTGTCTCAATAGAGAAACAACATATTTGGACAAATTGCTCTTCCAGGAGAAAGAACTTGCTCAGGGAATTCTACTTGCTGTTGGATAACCGTGGTCAGATTAAAGGTGGAGAGGTGTATTAAAACACTCTGTCGTAAGTGGCCCTATAGACAACACAATTGCCCAGAGTAAGTAAATTTACATACTCAAGTCGAACCCTTGAGTTAGGAGTGTGTTTAATTACATATGAAACACATTCCGGGGTTGTCAAAATAGGCAATCCTCAAACACCATGGTTTCAACCATGGTAAAATGAAGACAAGGTAGGCTAACTTTGAAAACATTGCAAAAGCTAAACAAATTGCTGCATTGGTTTTGAATAAATAATCGAAAACCGGGAAACTGATTTAAAGGTCAAAATTTATCTTTAAAGGTCAAAATTTATCTTTTAAAATTTATCTTTAAAGTATCATGTTCTATATATCTGTAAAGGTTTATTTCGCTACAAAAACTGTAGATTTTGTCGATACAAACGTTGCAATAAGCATTTTGAAAACATCCGAATTTGAATATTTTCTGAACATTTTTTTTGGTTATTGAAAAAAATACACACCTAAACATATTAAGCCAAGAAAATAATAAAAAAAATTAAAATCATATGGTACCCTACCTTGATTTTATTGTTCGCAATTCCGTACGTCACAAGCTTATAAATTTTTCCTTTTTCATGGTCTAAATAAGTTCGGTCAAGAAGACTACTTTTGACACCGATTTGACAATAAACTTAGTAGGTTTTGCACAATTGTTATGTGATTCCCTTTGAATTTCAGTATTTTGAAATACATGAAGTATTTTGACACATTCAAAAAAAATTTAAAGATTCTTCGAGGAATATGACTATGATTTGAATTATAGATTGGTGCTTTAAGTTATCAATGTTCCACTTGGATCCAATTCCAATTGAACTATTAGTACTATGGTATTTAGGTACGTTAGTATTACTCTCCCATCTGTTTCTTGTGGTAGAATATAAAAAGTCCGAACCTTGCTTTTTATTCTTAAAAATTTGAAGTAGTGAGTTGGTATTCGATTTGGCCAACATAATATTTGACATTGAGAATTTTGCTGAGCATAAAAATAAATATTGAGCATCTTTTATTCCATTCCTGAACGCTCTCATTGATACCTACGTTGTAAGTGTGCGATGCTAAATATACTCAAAACAGTTGAATCAGATCGAGATCACATCACCATGCCCAACATGGAACACCGTCGTCGCGTACGATGCTTTTAAAGTAAATATAAATAAAACACACACATATACACATTCATACAAACGCATTAATTAGAAGACCACTTCGTCATCAACTGGTGAAAATTGTGGTTATTTTACTAGAAAAAATCAGATGTATGAGGTAAACAGGTAAAATCAAAACAAATACCAAAATAGACTGTTGGGGTCTGTCATGTCCAACGCACAAATTTTCCCTATACACGTCACTTACCAATGTAATTTTAATTATCTGCCTGAGAAAAAGAAGCATATATTTTACTGTATTCCTCAGTGAGTCTCCTTAATGAAGCACATTGGAAATAGACGTATTGAGACTGTTGAATACAGTCAATCCTAATATGTGTATTCATAATTTTAAAGATTTAATCAAGTGTATACAAAAGAAGGTTGTTATTTAATACATCCGCCCCATACTCTGAAGTATAGGGATGGAACCTTAATATAAAAACCAAAGCTTAGTAGGCTATCCAAGCAACTTCTTTGGAATAAAGTAACATCGTATTGTCTTAAAAATCCCATGATATTGTTGAAATATTATTGAAAAAATAATGACAGATGGAAATCTGTTGGTTGAATTATTCGTGAGTCCACTGTAGTTTAGACAAAACGAAATACTGAGAGTACGACATATTCACCTACATAGGCATTAAAGTACCGAAAGCACCCAAGTGGCGGCGCTCTCATTTCGCTAAATGCCAATTTGAGCAAAACAGATGGCAGACGAATGTGTGTTCCAAATGCGTTAGTCTGCTGCGAGAAGCTTTATCATCTAGTGCTATTTTAGAACGAAATTAATTCGTATCCGTCCGCCAGAAGAAGTATAAATTTGAGCATAAAATAAAAATGACTACATTTGAAAATTCGCGAAATTCATATTTAAATGAAAATGATCGAAAACAATACAACTATGGTTCGTCTGACACAGATGACACAGAAAATGAGATACCTTATCATGCCCGTGAACATGCCAGACCTTTTACTTACGGAAAACTACCAAAGGGATTTAAGAAAAGCGATTTGAACCATGTGCCAGTGGACGATATTCCGGAAACCCCAAAAGCATTCAGTAAAGCAACAACACCAACTTCATTGCCACCAAGTCCAACGGCTCCAAGGAAGCCTGCTCGACCAAGTGTGTCGCCGTCCAGACCTGTTCTAAGGAAAACGCCCTCCCGCCAAGAATTTGAAGAGATGCTAAGAGAACGTCAAGAACAGTCCCTTCGGGAGCAAAATCAGGCATTAAAAGAAGCTCAAAACGCTTCAATTCAAAAGGATTTAGATGAGTTGCAGGAGAGGTTGAATAAAAGTGCGTTACTACAAATGGCTGAGGGCCAAAAAAAAGAAACTTTAACCACAGAAAATACTTGCAGAGAAGTAGTAAAACTTGTGGAAACAATTGACTTGCCCGACGAAAATGCCAGCGCCAGTGACCCAACGCCATCCAATGCCATTTTAGAAGCACCCTGCAGGCATGAGCAGACTGTTACAGTCGTCGACGCCAATAGACCAGAAACACCCGCCTTCCCAGTATCCACAAAATCCACATTGGAGGACCGATGTGTTAGTCCATACCAGTTGTCAGCTCCGGGATCGCCAATTGTCCAAAGGGTCAATTCTTTAACAAATAAATCGGGCGAGAAGAAACGTTCGCCACTAAAATTGTCAGCATTGCCATCGATCTTACCATTGAAGTCCAAAGAGAAAAAACACACTGAAACACCACAAGACGTTGCCCCTCACTTGGTGAAATTCGCTAGAGATTCCTCAGAGTTTTGGTACAAACCACACATGACTAGGGAAGAGGCGGTAACACTTCTTCGATATGCCGAACCAGGCACATTCGTTATACGTAATTCCAACACATATAAAGGAGCATTTGGATTGGTGTTGCGTGTTGCCAAACCGCCACAGGGAGTCACAATAGCTGAAAACAATCCAAATAGTGATGTACTAGTCCGACATTTTCTCCTGGAGCCCACTACTAGAGGCGTACGTCTGAAGGGATGTGTTAACGAGCCAACATTTACATCACTCTCCGCTCTAGTATATCAACACTCAACTAACCAACTGGCTCTACCCTGCAGACTTATAATACCCACGCGAGATATACTTCTCTCCGAAGTAGACCGAGAAATAGTCCAGAGGCAGAAACAATTGCTGGAGCAGGGAGCTGCATGCAATGTCTTGCTCGTCTTCAGCATGTACACAGAATCGCTGACAGGCGACGAAGCCATTCGTCGAGCCGTCCACGAAATGTACGCCCAATCAGCCACACACAATCCAATCGAAGTGCATTTCAAAGTCTCGCAAAACGGAATCACACTGACGGACAACAAGAGACGCTTCTTCTTCCGGCGCCACTACACCACCACTTCCATTTCCTATGTCAGTTTGGATCCTGACAATCGATTTTATGCCGTTCTAGCTAACGACGAGGGCTTAAATCGAACCGTGAAGAAGACAATATTTGGCTTCGTAGCTCGACCTGCTGGCAGTCGTGATAATCAGTGTTTGGTCTTTTGTGACTTGGCCGCAGCACAGCCTGCATCGGCGATTGTGTCCTTTGCTCAGAAGATATTGCATTTAAATAAAAACGCCGATCTATTGTAGATAAAAATGCATTATACAATACTATACATTTGGTATACATATGTATGTCTACGTTACTACGCTACGGAACCTTCTTAATTCTTTCAATTAACTGAGAGTGCTAATTACCCAATAACTGACGTACCCCTTGACGTGTTTCACCATACAGGTTAAACGCATATAATTATATGAATGTTGCCGGAATACATCAAATAGCGCAACCTACAATTCCTACTTCCCCACTGTGGTAAAATGTTTTGTACATCCGTATTACTACGCCTAGTCCATATCTTGAAATATCTCAATTTCAAATTATAATTTCCAATTAGAAACATTTACATTTTTATACCCTACAGCACTATGTGTTAGGGGTATTATATGTTTGATTTGGCCAAAAATTATGTAACACCTCGAAATATTGGTTTCCCACATAGGAAAGTATATATGGATCTTCCTATCTGGCCGAGCTGAGTCGATCTAGCTATGTATGTCCGTCCGTCCGTCTATCCATGTTAATTTGTAATCACTCTACAGGTCGCAATTATGGTCCGATCTACACGAAATTTAAAATGGAGGTGGGGCTAGGGTCAGAATAGAACCCTATTTCTTTTGGGGATGATCGCATAATATTTAGGGGTTGAAATGGACCAAAAACTGAAAAAACTGGGTGAAATAGACCATAACATTTGTGTTAAATTAAAATCAAATTTTCCATTATACCGCGAATATTTTTAATCCCGGCGAAATCACAAATAAACGAACAGCTCAATTCTGACCGTTACGTCGATGCCGATAGTAAATATATCGGATATATATAGCGAAATATATACAATGTGTATATACAAAGGAAGGGGGATGCTATAATGCTTATATCTCAAGAATGCCTGGACCGATTTTGACAAATTTTGTCAATTTAGAATGTCTTCTTGGCACCAAAAAAAAAAAAAAAAAAAACATTTTAAAAAAATTGCATAAAAAGATGCCAATAATGATTTAAATATAGATTTTGTAGTACTTTCTGACATTTTTTTATTTTTTCATACTTTTTTATCGCATGCGATTTTTTCATTTTGACTTATAATATTGAAGTGTACATTTTGTAATATTTTTTTACCTTACAACACAGGTTGAGGTTATTGTGTACAGATTGCAATTATCGTCTAATCCTCAAGAAAATTTTCATAAGTGCAGGGTTAGGCTCAAATGGGTTAGGCCTATTGGTTTTAAAGATGTCCGCCATATATTTGGTGGTTGAAATGGACCAACAACTAAAAATGTTCCTGATTTTGCAACGGTTATAAAGTTCACAAATAGAAACCAAAGAACACGAAATCTCTCATGAGGTTAAAGTTTACGACAGCGGGTAGAATGGACCACTACTTTTGTGTAAAAAATACCAACATTACTTACAGGCGATATCCGAAATACACAAAATTCGAAATTCTGGTTTTTATGCAGAATTTTTTTTTGACGAATATAGCTAAATATCGTAGACAAGCAAATCATATATGTGAGACTAAATTTTGAGATACAGAGGGCCTCTTGCTTTTGGAGATGATCGGAAAATAATTAGAGGGTTCCGTGACATAACTTTAAAAGCGAAATATTCCAAAATGGATTTGGAGATAAGGGGGCTTCAAACATATTGTAGTGTTGTAGGGTATCACATGGTCGGCCCCGCACGACTATAGCCTTTGCTTACTTGTTTGTATTATTTATATCTATTTTCAACATGCAAAGAAAAAAAATTATTCAATTGTCAGTGTTGAAGTTGTTTAACTTTCGACATTTCGTATGTTCGACGTATTTCGGCAACTTTTATATAAATACATGTGTTTAATTTGTGTGGTAAAAAATAGATAACCGAGTGCGTTGAATTTTAAGTAAAACTGTTACAATTTGAGATAATTCAATTAAAAATCTAGATATAATCATCCAAATATCCTATATTGTGAGGTACCGTTATATGAGGGCTATACGAACACGTGGATCTGTAGAGGCAATGGTCTGTCATAAGAAGTAGTACCCATTCCGAATTCCAAATTCCGAATTTGAAACAATTGTGTGTTAAAAAGTGTGACCCGATTCATCAAAAAAGGTTGGTGGGTATAAAAAGTTACATTTGGGAAATTCTATAAATATTTGTGTATTTGGGTAATACGGACGCACAAAACATTTTACTATAGTGAGGAAGATCAAAATTTTTTGTTCAGCAGGTTAGATATCATGGTAGAATGAAGAAGGTAAAATCATGCACTTATATGGGGAAAGTGTTCCTAAGTTCGGCATGTCCGAGTAGTCGGTAGTTTTAAAATTTAAAATTAAAGAGCTAAGAACAGAATTTACCAAATAATGAAATTGACCAACTAAGAATAAAACGTCAAGAGTGGTCTCTGCTCTCTTTCTTAAAAAAAAAACAAGTAAAAAAACATTAAGTTCGACCGGGCCAAACTTTTAATACCCTCCACCTTAGGGTAAAAGAAACATTAGAAGAAATGTGGCAAAAACCATTAAAATGCCGATTATGGGGAGGTACCGTTATATGGGGGCTATACCAAAACGTGGACCTATAATTACAATGTTTCGCCACCGGAGCTGGAACCCATTATGACCCACAAATACCAATTTTTAGACAAATCAGTGAAAAAAAATGTGGCAAAAACCATCAAAATACCGTATATCGGGAGGTACCGTTATATGGGGGCTATATCAAATCATGGACCCATGCATGCAATGTTTCGCCACCGAAGCTGGAACCAATTATGACCAACAAATACCAATTTTCGAACAAATCCCTGAAAAAATGTGGCAAAAATCATCAAATTACCGAATATCGGGAGGTACCGTTATATGGGGGCTATACCAAAACGTGGACCTATAATTACAATGTTTCGCCACCGGAGCTGGAACCCATTATGACCAACAAATACCGATTTTCAGACAAATCCGTGAAAAAATGTGGCATAAATCATCAAAATACCGAATATCGGGAGGTACCGTTATATGGGGACTATACCAGAACGTGGACCGATATATCTCATACCAACCATCCTAGACACAATGCAAATAGCTCTGCTAAATTTTGGAGCTCTACGTCAAATAATGTGGGCTGTATCGTGATTTCAACAGACAGACGGACAGACAGACAGACAGACAGACGGACATCTTTATATCGACTTAGAATTTTATGCTGATTATGAATATATATACTTTATGGGGTCTAAAACGAATATTTAGGGATGTTACAAACGGAATGACAAAGTTAATATACCCTCCTTTCCAAGGTGGAGGGTATAACAATGAGCGCCGATCATTTATTACGAGAGAATAACGGGTTTCGTCAGTGAGTGTCTTCCAAAGCGTGCGATAGTGCTTGTTTGTAAAGAAGAAATTAGTGGTGGCGTCAACTTAATAGTCGATTTAAGTAAATTAAATTTAATACTTTTGGAATCAGAAATATTTTATACTAGTAAATAACAGTCTAAAGATCAGTTTATAACTTAAAACCATACAAATCAAGCACTTTTCTATTATATTATTTAATGCCGACATTGGGAACAGAAATAAAGAGATTTGCCAGTAGCCGACAGGGGGTGCCGATTACTAGAAAAATATAATTTTTGACCAATTTCACCAAAACTTGAGAAATGTATTAAAAAATAACCAAAAAAATACTCAAATAAAAAAATTGTTTTGAGTCTGGCAAAATATACATGCCGAGCATCGGAAAATGGTGCCGACAACTGGCAAATAACTACTATTTTAGTAAAATTGCAAATTTTTCCAATATAATAAAAACAAATTCAATTTTTGTTTATTATTTCGAAAACTATACAAAATTTGGAATCTGAACAACTTTAATTTTCTGCAATTGAAAGATTTCACTCAGAATCTTGAAAGATTGAAAAATCGAAAATCCTAAAAGTGCCGACTACTTGTACACTTACCCTATTAACAATTTTTTTTTTCAATATTATAAATTTGACAACATCTTATTGTCAAAATGTATATTTAAACATCCATTGCATATACACAAATCAGAAATGGGAATCTGTTTTCTATGTAGTGAAAATTGAAAAGGTAATTTACACAACATGCAAAAAATTACTTTACTTTCTCAATTCTACTATGGTCGGGTATTAAGGCCTGTAAAATACAAGGGTCTTGCGTACAAAAATGCTCACCTTCTCACCATAATCAAGAACTTTGTACAGCCGTATACCCAAGTTTGCATGGGCGGTAGCTCAATTCAAATAAACCAAAGTTCAAAAACTGTTGAAAAATATTAAAATTCTTTGACAAGGAATTAAATATTCACATGTTTCCAATATATTTATGTTGGCTGTATTAAAAGTTTGATTTGGCAAAAAGTTTGTAACACCGAGAAATTTTTGTCTTAGAGCCGCGATATTATATATCGATCTTGATATAGCTCTGCGTGCCCGTCTATCAATGTTAATTTGTATTCTCACTATTTTTTCTGATTTAATCATTGGTAATAAAATGAAATGACTTTACCTTCTTAATTTTACCATGCATTCAACAGTGAATATTTTTCATACTGAGAGTCACTTTCCGACGAAATTACCGGTACATAAAAGTGGCACATCTGATCCTCACATTTATGCTGACTTCGTGAACAAACATATATTTATAATTAAATTTTATTTGACATCCTAAAAATTTGATGCATTGTTCTTGAACGATAAAAGGCTTACAAAATGTCAGCAAAGTAAGAATAAACATAGTAATATGATAAAAATACTTGAGTCAAAAAAAATAATAAATTTGAATGTAAAAATTAAATATACCTGATGTTTTCTAAGATGGACTATGTAGTGGTTAATGGAATTGTGGTGCCCCCAACAAACTGATTTGATGCATTGCCGTTAATGTTGACTGTCGCTGTCTTCGTAGAAGGTGCAGTCGGTAAACATTGGATATAGCCGACGGTAATTCCATGACATGCCATGCTTTTTTGAGTCAGGGATCCCAAGGGCTTTAAGGAGCCTACAATCATTGTACAATTATTTTAAGGTAACCTCATTTTAAAGAAAGATATTCAACCCTGTTTTTTCTGTACTTTATTTTTTCAAATTTTAAGTTTTCCAAGTGAGGCATGTGAATAAATAATTTTGAAAAATTGAACATATCAGGGTAAAATGTTACCTTGATAATTCAACCTTGCTAACTGAGGTATTTTTGACTAATCCAGTCACAGGTGTTTTTACATAAAGCAACTTATGGAAATCATGTACGTAAACTGGACATGCCGCGAATTATCGTGACTCTCTAATGACGCCTAAATATATTGGCTGTAGGCAGGGCGTGACGTTAATTCCCAGCATAATGTAATGGCTATAGACCAAAGATATCTCCCGATGTTTGAGAAGCGATATAAGTATGTTATACTTTTTGAGATAAAATAAGTCTTGGAATATTTCGCTTCATCCCGGGTCATTCAATATCACAAGCCTAATAAAGGCTTTTGTGACATTTGTCGGAGTAATGCTCCTATCAGAAAATGCTATACATTTTACGATTGGCGCCTAATGTCAGTTCTGTTTTGACATTTTTGTAGTAAACACATGTGAAATACACGCTAATAAACAATGTTACGCTACACTGCTCCGGAACGCGGAATATTAGTGACTATTCATTTGACCAATAATCGGTCGGTGACTTTGGCACAACGTGAATTTCGTCGCAGATTTCATGACAACAAAAGAAGCTGCCAGACGTGGCAGACCCCGGAGTACCCGTTCTGTAGAGAACATTGTAGCTGTAACCGAGGATGTCATGAAAGCGTCGTCGCTAGAGTCAACGCAACTTTATTCTTCGAAGACATTGCGAGCCAAGCGGGTACTGTGAATGGTGAGCACTACAAAACAATGATCAGCGATTTCTTTTTGCTGCAACTTGGTGGAAGTGGTTCCAACAGGACGGTGCTCCATCGATATTCTGAAGGATGCATTTCCCGGGCGTCTAACCTCCCTTTTTGGCGATTTGCAGCAAGATTGCAGACTTCTTTTTGTGGGGCTTTTTGAAGTCGAGGGTTTATGTCAACAACCCTCAGACTCTTTCAGCTCTTAAAGTCAAGAATGTGAGAACCTCTCACCGCAAGTTTTGGCCAAATTGTTGGAAAATACCATAAAAATGACTCAAATGACAATAAACTGTAGCGGCGGGCATTTGCATGACATTATAATTTCGCGTTGATGTAAAACAAGTAAAAAAGCAGTAAGTTCGGCCGGGCCGATACCCTCCACCATTTGGAACGAATTAGAAAATTTTCAAAAAAAAAAAAAAAATAAATAAAATCCATTAAAATTCTTTTAAAATCTTTAAAATATCTAATATAATGTGGGTAAAATCATCAAAATACCGAATATCGGGAGGGTTCCGTTATATGGGGGATATACGATATCGTGGACATATATAGACAATTCTTTTTGAGGGGGTAAAATGCCCACAAAGGACTCCTTTTGTGGAATTTCAGACAATTCCATTGAAAAATGTGGATAAAATCATCAAAATGCCAAATATCGGGGGTACCGTTATATGGGCACTATACGATATGGTGGACCTATATAGATAATTCTCTGCCGAGGTATAAAGTACCCACAGGGAACTCCTTGTGTGGATTTTCAGACAATTCCGATGAAAAATGTGGGTAAAATCATCAAAATACCGAATATCGGGGGTACCGTTATATGGGGGATATACGATATCGTGGACCTATATAGACAATTCTTTTTGAGGGGGTAAAATGTCCACAAGGGACTCCTTTTGTGGAATTTCAGACAATTCCATTATAAAATGTGGCTAAAATCATCAAAATACCGAATATCGGGAGGGTTCCGTTATATGGGGGCTATACGATATCGTGGACCCATATAGCCCATCTTCGAACTTGACCTGCATGCAGTCTGTCCGTCCGTCCGTCTCTCTGTCTGTTGTAATCACGCTACAGTCTAAACGAATTAAGATAGGAAGCCAAAATTTTGCACAGATCTCTCTTTTGTCTGCAGGCAGGTCAAGTTCGAAGACGGGCTATATCGGTCCACGATATCGTATGGCCCCCATATAACGGTACCCCCGATATTCGGTATTTTGATGAAGTTAGCCACATTTTTCAATGGAATTGTCTGAAGATCCACACAAGTAGTTCCTTGTGGATACTTTATACCTCGGCAGAGAATTATCTATATAAGTCCGCAATATCGTATAACCCTCATATAACGGTACCCCCCGATATTCGGTATTTTGATGATTTTAGCCACATTTTCAATGGAATTTTCTGAAATTCCACAAAAGGAGTCCCTTGTGGAAATTTTACCCACTCAAAAAGAATTGTTTATGTAGGTCCACGATATCGTATATCCCCCATATAACTGTACCCCCCAATATTCGATATTTTGATTATGTTAGCCATATTTTTCAATGGAATTGTCTTAAAATCCACATAAGTAGATCCTTGTGAGTCTTTGACCTCCTGAGAGAGAATTATCTAATTAGGTCCACAATATCGTATAACCCTCATATAACGGTACCCCCACGGTAATCGGTATTTTGATGATTTTAGCCATATTTTTCAATGGAATTGTCTGAAATTCCACAAATGGAGTCCTTTGTGGGCATTTTACCCCCTCAAAAAGAATTTTCTATATAGGTCCACAATATCGTATAGCCCCCATATAACTGTACCCCCCGACATTCGGTATTTTGATGATGTTAGCCACATTTTTCAATGGAATTGTCTTAAAATCCACACAAGTAGTTCCTTGTGAGTACTTTACCCCCTGAAAGAGAATTGTCTATACAGGTCCACGATATCGTATATCCCCCATATAACGGTACCCCCCGATATTCGGTATTTTGATGATTTTATCCACATTTTTCAACGGAATTGTCTGAAAATCCACACAAGGAGTTCCTTGTGGGTACTTTATACCTCGGCAGAGATATCGTATAGCCCTTATATAACGGTACCCCCGATATTCGGTATTTTGATGTTTTTAGCCATATTTTTCAACGGAATGGTCACAAGGGGTTCTTTGTACACAAGGGGTTCTTTGTGAGCACTTTACCCCCCGACAGAGAATTCTCTATATAGGTTAACGATAACGTATAGCTCCCATATAACGGTACCCCGCGATATTTGGTATTTCGATGATTTTAGCCACATTTTGCAAACTTATTGTCTGAAAATCCACACACGGAGTTCTTTGTGAGCACTTTACCCCTGAAACGGAATTGCCTATATAGGTCCACAATATCGTATATCCCCCATATAACGGTACTCCCCTATATTCGGTATTTTGATGATTTTAGCCACTTTTTCCAATGGAATTATCTGAAAATCCACACAAGGAGTTCCTTGTGAGTACTTTACACGCAGACATAGATTTGTCTTTATAGGTCCACAATATCGTATATCCCCCCATACCTTCCTATATTAGATATTTTAAAGATTTCAAAATAATTTTTAATGGATTTTATTTTTTTGAAAATTTTCTAATTCGTTCCAAATGGTGGAGGGTATTCAAAGTTCGGCCCGGCCGATCTTACTGCTTTTTTAATTGTTTTTTTTTTTTTTTAATTACAGCCAAAAAACATCGTTGTTTCCATAATTGTAAAAATCTGTGCTCTATTTTCATAATATAAATAAAAACATCACAATAGGGTAAGTGTACCAGTACTCGACACTTTTAAATTTTTCAATCTTTCAACATTATGAGTGAAATCTTTCAATTGAAGAAAAATAAAATGGTTCACATTCCAAATCTTGTTTAGTTTTTGGAAATAATAAACAACAATTGATTTCTTTATACCCTCCACCAAAAAAAGTGTGTAGGGTATATTAAGTTCGTCATTCCGTTTGTAACTCATCGAAATAATCATTTTAGACCCAACAGAGTATATATTCTTGATCAGCGTAAAATTCTAAGACGATTTAGCCCTGTCCGTCCGTCTGTTCGTCTGTTGTAATGACGCTACAGTCTAAACGAATTAAGATAGGAAGCTAAAATTTTGCACATATCTCTCTTTGTCTGCAGGCAGGTCAAGTTCGAAGTTGGACTATATCGGTCCACGATATCGTATATCCCCCATATAACTGTACCCCCGATATTCGGTATTTTGATGTTTTTAGCCATATTTTTCAACGGACAGAGAATTCTCTATATAGGTTAACGATAACGTATAGCTCCCATATAACGATACCCCGCGATATTCGGTATTTTGAAAATCCACACAAGGAGTTCCTTGTGAGTACTTTACATGCAGATTGTCTTTATAGGTCCACAATATCGTATATTCCCCCATATCGGGACCTTCCTATATTAGATATTTAAAGATATTAAAAAAAATTTTAATGGATTTTATTTTCTTTTTTTTGTTGAAAATTTTCTAATTCGTTCCAAACAGTGGAGGTATTCAAAGTTCGGCCCCGCTGAACTTACTGCTTTTTTACTTGTTATTATTAAATTGGCAAAATTTGCAAATTTTACTAAAAGAGTGTTTTTTTGCCAGTAGTCGGCACCATTTTGATACTCTCCACCATACATAGTATGGAGGATATATTAAGTTCGTCATTCCGTTTGTAACTCATCGAAATAATCATTTTAGACCAAACAAAGTATATATATGTCTGTCTGTGTGTCTGTCTGTCCGTCTGTCTGTTGTAATTACGCTATCTTTCGAACGAATTGAGATAGAAGGCTAAATTTTTGCACACATGTCTATTTTGCCAGTAGGCAGTTTAAGTTCGTAAATGGGCCCTGTAGGTCCACGTTTTATATAGCCCCTATATAACGGTACCTCCCGATATTCGGTATTTTGATTATTTTAGCGACATTATTTTGGCATTTGAAGTTCGAAATAGATACTATAGCCTGAGACAGAAAATTGTGTATGAAGGTCCGATTTTAAGTATAATACTCACCGAAATTTTTTGAGATGTCGTATTTGAAGTTCGTAATGGAAGCTACAGCCTGTGACAGAAAATTTTCTATGCAGGTCCAGGTCTTCGTATAGCTCCTATATAACGGTACCCCCCTATGTACTTTATTTTGATGATTTTGGCTACATTATTCACCGGTTATTTCAAGTTTCGAATTTGAATATGGTAATGGCTTGTGACAAACAATGTCTATGTAGGTGCACGTCGTACGGGCCCTAATATAACGGCTATATTCGGTATTTTTAAAATGGTAACAGAATTTTTGGCGAATGTTATCTTTTTCGAATATTTTTAAATTCGTTCTAAATGGCGGAGGGTATTCCAAGTTCGTCCCGGCCGAACTTACTGCTTTTTTACTTGTTTTATTTATATGGGGTCTATGCGATATCGTGGACCTATATAAATAATTCTCTTCCAAGGGATGAAGTGCTTACAAGGAACTCCTTGTGTGGATTTTCATATAACGGTACCCACCCGATATTCGGTATTTTCATGATTTTAGCCACATTTTCCAATGTAATGGCCTAAAAACCACACAAGGAGCTCCATATGAGTATTTTATCTCTTGAAAGAGAATTATTTATATAGATCCCCCATATAACGGACGATAGCGCATAGTTCCCGTATAACGTTACCTCTGATTAAAGGTTACTTTTAAGGGTTCGGAAGAATTTTCTTACTAAATTTTCAATTTACTACACCATTTTGTCCGCATATTACAATGCCTCTTCGTTTGTATTTTGAGTTCCCATTGGATGGATTATTTCCATACCTCAGAATCGATAGTAATTTCTTAATTGAAATCCTGGTAATATGACTTTAATTTAACTATCATAAATAAAGTTTCATCGGTTTATAAAAGTTTGGGACCCCATAAAGTATGTTAAAGAGTAGAAATCTTTGTCGATTAAATTATGTCAGTGAGCCTCTCCGTTCGCCATTGGCAATTACGATAGAGGTCACCAAATTTAATATACGGCTTTTATATTATTCTTAGGATGATTGATGTTACAAAAGGTATATAATTGTTCTCATTTAGATATATTCATATAATAATATCTCCTAATATTCGTCGAACAAATGTTCTCTAGTTTGGCCGATTTAAGGTATATTGAAGAGCTCGAAAGCTTTTTCGAGGTTATAAATCATTTGTCAAAAAAAAAAAAAATACAAAAAAGTCCATTTTAGACGACCATGTTGTAAGGTATTTACTTTTTACCAGTGTAAAATCCTATGTAAATTATTCTATATCCGTCTGTGTATACGGCCGTTCGTTGAATCCGCAATAAAGTCGAAATATTTAGGTTAATCTTTGAACTTTAATACAATATTCCTAAGAAGTTTCCCCTTTTGGCATAGCCGCTATTTAAAAGTGCTTTAAGATTTTGATTGGTTTGATGATTTGGGAAGTATTGCCTAATCAAAATTGAAATATTTTGCATACCAACCATATAATATATAAAAATATGCAAAATTCTGAAACAATTATACAAAACATTCCATATCAAAAAACAACTTTCGATTTTTTCAACGTCTCGACTTTTCAAAAATTCATTTTGTAAAACCTTTCCACTGTAATTCACAAGAATTGAATTTTACACTATTGTTATACATATGGATTTAAAAGAATAGTCGTGGCCAGTTCATCTGTCTCCAAATAGATACTTAGGGTTGGAGGGAGAGTCAACAGTACCAAGTATACTAACTTTCAAACAGATATTATCATTATTTTGGCAAATATAAGGATTTCAAGTAAATCGAAAAAGTGGGCGTGGACAATTTTCCTTTGCATAAAAAACTAACTCGGGGTAGGACGAACATTTGTAAAAAATGTGCCCATTCTCACTGGTATTTGTAGTTTAAAGTGGAACACATTTGAATCCAGATATCTTTCTATACAAATGGTTTCTTTAGCTCATGGTAGACCAAGGGCTAGATAAGGTCGGCGAAGAAGGTAACTTTTGACAACGATTTGAGTACAAACTTAGTAGTTTTTGAACAATTGTTATTTGACTGTCTTTGAATTTCAAATCACAATAAGTCTTTTGACAGCGAACTTAGGTGTCAGAACTTAATGCCATGGGCCGAACTTAAAGTGTTTTTACTTGTTACTGTTAGACTTGTTTGAGTTTTTAATCAACTTAACATTTCGGTTTCAAATTTTTAATCCTTGTCAAAAAAGGGTAATCCTAAATTTCTAAATATTAATTTTTGTCAATGGATTTTCCAAAGTCTTGTCGTCAAACAAACTGGAGCAGTGAGTCGCTGAAGAATTATACATCAATAGAATCGATCAGAAGACATTTAGCTCGAGGCAATTCTAGTTATTTATGTCGACATCCAGAGGTGCGTGTTAATTCATATTGTGGAAGGTATCACAAAAGAAAAATGTCGTAAACATATAAATGCATACTTTGTATGCAAATACAATTTTCATTCAATATCATTCATTACGATCTCTCAAAATTGGAAGTTATTTAAAATTTCTCATTTAGGTGAGAGCAATTATTCGGGTGTTTCTTCATGAACTTTTGGATAAACAACCTGAGAATATCTATGAATTTTCAGCTGCGCTTTTCAACTGCAACAACTCGCTCCTGTTGGTCAACAAAGTAATGTTGTAAATAAGATTGGCACACATCGACATTTACCTTACTACAAATTTTTCCTTACAGATCAATAAACAACTTAATTTGGTTGATAGGGCTTCGAAGAGAAATAAGGGGTCTGAGAATGTGGCTGAGGAAATCTTTCCGAAGACGACGTCAACAGATTCTTTGCTTTCGAGAGCTTCAACCTCGGCCGACATTGATGCTATGTTGCGGTATGCCATGTTGCTAAGAGATGATAAATGACGGAAGTTCTATTGCTCACTCGCAATAAGAAATAAACCATTTCAAACATTTTATTCCCATATCGCAAAATAAATTTACCCTCTTTGGATGAACCGCTACCAAAGATTTTAGCTCACTCCCGGTGCTTGGTGTTTCGAACTATCAATACATTCAACCATTAGTCAACCATGTCGATCCCAACGGGGGCTATATAGACAATGCTATGCCATAGGATGTGAAACGCATTACAAACTCTAAACACCAAAGTCAAAAAAAAATCCGTGAAAATATGTGACTAAAGTGATCGAAATACCGTATATTGAGAGGTACTGTTAGGGACGCTATAATAATATATTGAACTATGATATTCTGCTACCGTATGTAGAACTCACTATGAACTACTAAGGCAAAGTTTCTGACAAATCCGTAAGAAAGTGTCTAATAAATCGTCAAAATACCGAATATCCCAAGTTACCGTTATATAGGTGTTATAGTAACAGGTAGATGTATATAGACAATGTTCTGACACAAGGAGTTGATCCCGTTACAAACCCTTAATACGAAATTTGGAACAATTCATTGAAAACATGTGGCTAAAATCCACAAAATATGGTTAATTTTTGAAGTTCTTTGCGACATTTGTCTGGTTCATTGTATTGCTCTGTTTGACATGGGCGCAGAACTCCGACAAAACAACATTACCATTTCAGCGATGTTTTTCCAGAGTTTTTTTCAGTCAAAGTTTCGTTACAGAAAAATAGATACCGAACCAAAATATCCAAAATATCTTGATCAAAATCTTGCTATACTAAAAGGAATTGCTAGAAAATGGTGGAAAAGACAACATCTCTTATGAAAACCTCACTCTCTAATTTAAGAAAACACGAAAAATCAGCATAAGATTCTGAGTCTTTTGTATTAAATATGTATATATGTCCACGTTTTGGTATGGCTTCCACATAACTATGGATCATATACAAACAGCTCATATTTTATGAGATTGAGAAGAAGTACATTTTTCGAAGCTTGCCTATGCGCTTATATATATGCCAAAATCCATCATTTATGTGTTGGTTTACACATCTTGTGAACAATAAATGTGAAATCGGAAAAAATATATATCAATTTCACAGATGTTTATTTCGGTGCTGTATCTCATATCTTGTCCCGAATGTCATTATTATGGGGTGCATATTACAACTGTTAGGGAGTTGAATATCGAATCGGATGGAACCATGACATAATTACAGAAGGTAGAACAATAAAAACTCAGAATTGTTTAGAGTTTTTGTAAAAATTGTCAGCTAAGATTAGTTTTCTTTTGTAGAAAGCAAAATTTAATTTAGGACCCATTTCTGGACCGAATTCTTAAGGTAATGATGAATAATAAATCTAGAAATCTGTTGTATATATTATTTCAATCTCATTTCAGACTGGTGGTATCAAAAATGTTGCAGGAATTCTATAGAGGTGTAATATTAGTGGAGGATATCCAGAAGCTAAAATAAAGTATCTAGAATGTCAAGATCACAGGAGGCAGGGACAGCTGAGATGACCAACAGTGAACTAAATGTGTAAAATTTAAAAAAAAAAAATAAATATTTTTTACCATTACAAAAATAAGCTTAATATAGTATAACTTTGGTAAGCTTATTCTACAATTACAAGTATAAGCTTATAATTAAGGGTTCAAATTCGATTATTCTATATTTGTTACACAAACATTTTCAATGTTTTCTCAAGATTTTCTGAAGCTTGAGGCTTATGTTCTTATGCTTATTGTAATATAATTCTCAAGCCATTTATGTATGTTGGGTATTCTGTCAACCCAACATACCAAAAATACAATACAGCTTGAGAACAATATTATAAAAATATAATTTTTCAACAATGCTTGAGAAACACTTATGTTCCACAAACTTTTCTCAAATCTGTCCTTTTTTGACAAATTAGTTTTGATTTTTTGTGAAAAATGTCAGCAAAAAAATATTTTCTTTGGTAAAAAACAAAATCACGCGAATTTGGGACCCATTTCTGGACCGAACTCTTAAGGTATGGATGAATAATAAATCCGGGAATCTTTTACATAAATTATCCCATTTCAGATTGAAAGCATAAAAAAAGTTTCAGGAATTCAATAGATGTGTAGTCTTATTGAAAGAGATGCAGAAGCTCAAATAAGGGAAAAGAAAGCGTCAGGGTATCAAGGCCACATGAGGCAGTGACTACTGGGATGTCTATCAAAAAAAAAGATTAAAAATTAAAATAATAATATTTTATACTATTACAAAAATAAGCTTAATATAATATTATTTTCGTAAGCTTATTCTACAATTTCAAGTATAAGCTTATAAATAAGGGTTCCGTTTCGATTATTCTATACTTGTTACACAAACATTTTCCAATGTTTTCTCAAGATTTTCTCAAGCTTAAGGCTTATGTTCATAAGCTTATTGTAATATTATTCTCAAGTCATTTTGGTATGTTGGGTATACACATTTTGTTTATGTGTGTATTGCTTTGAATAATAACAAGTAAAACAAGTAAAAAAGCAGTAAGTTCGGCCGGGTCGAACTTTGAATACCCTCCACCATTTGGAACGAATTAGAAAATTTTCAAAAATAAAATCCATTAAAAATTCTGTTAAAATCTTTAAAATATGTAATATCGGAAGGTGCCGATATATGGAGGGGATATACGATATTATGGATCCGTATAGACAATTACCTTTCAGGGGTTAAAGTGCTCACAAAGAACTCCTTGTGTGGATTTTCAAACAATACCATAAATATGGCTAAAATCATGAAAATACCGAATATCGGGGGTACCGTTATATGGGTGATATACGATATCGTTAACCTATACAGGGTTGCCCATATTCGACGGACCCATGACTCTTTGGACCCATTCCAATCCGCAGGCAACATTCTTTGCGTCAATTGAATTCTTCGGATTAGAAAGAGCCTTACCAGTCGAAAATTTTTCGTATAAACGCTTAATGGTGTTCTTAGAAGGCGCACTTCTCACATTTTTTAAAAGCACGTTGAGTTTTCACAATTGACTTCTTCTGTTGAATATAAATTTCAACTATTTCAGAGCGCTCGCGTGGCGTGTATTGGTTCATGGTAAAAATCAGCTTGGACTGACGCTTCAAACGCGGTATGTCATTAAGCGATGTGACATCTCTGTCAAAAGTTATGGCGTTGCCAGATGGGTCCGTCGAATATGGACAACCCTGTATATGTCAGGGGGTAAACTGCTCACAAATAACCTCTTGTGTAAAATTTCAGACAATTCCGTTGAAAAATGTAACTAAAATCATCAAAATACTTCTGTATCGGGGTATATAGATAATTCTCTTCCAAGGGATAAAGTACTCACAATGAACCCCTCGTGTGGAATTTCAGTCAATTCCATTGCAAAATGTGGCTGAAATCATCAATATACCGAATATCGGGGGTACCGTTATATGAGGGCTATACAATATCGTGGACCTATATAGATAATCCTCTTCCGAGGTATAAAGTACACACAAGGTACTCCTTGTGTGGATTGTCAGACAATTCCGTTGAAAAATGTGGGTAAAATCATCAAAATACCGAATATCGGGAGGTCCGCTATATGGTGCTAACAAAAACGTGAACCTATACATACAATGTTTCGCCAACAGAGCTAGAACCCATTAGGACACACAAATACTGCGAAGAAATGTGGCAAAAATCATCAAAATACCGAATATCTGGATTTACTGTTATATATACTGTTATATATAATCGGTATATTGAAGATTTTAGCTACATTTTCAAGAGAATTGAATTAAACTTGATTTTTGTAGTTTGTAGTGGCAGATAATTGGCTGTAAAGGTCCACGTTTTCTTATAGCCCCATATAACTGTTACACTTGATATTCGGAATTTTTAAAATCATAGCGGCATTTTTCAACGTAATTTTTCTAAATGTTATAACTTTCTTTCCGAAAGTAAAAAAACTTAGCTGATTTTTCAATGGTTACATCGAAAATTTTGTGTTTGGAAATTATCGGTTTACGACAAATATTGTTGGAAAACTCCATTGCAGATCTTAATCACATTAGGGTAAATATAATTTAACAATGTAAGTGTTTTGGTATGGGTATAGGATTCCTTAGCATAGTTCATACCATGCCTTGATATTCAAAGCTTATAACCTTTTTCGGCATATAACAATTGTCAGCAATTGAGTGATTGCCTATATAAAGTGTATATTAATTTTTTATTGAAAATATATCCGAAAATTAATTTATGTTATCAAATACAATTTTTCGAAGTCTCCTTGCAATCATCGCTGCTTAGTTCGGTAAAGAATCTGCGCGCTAATTGCTTCATCTCCTTTGTTAAATAAACTGGAAATACAACTTAGAAATCAAAAGATAAAGACAATAAAATAATTTGAAATCCCAAGCTTTAACGTACTTTTAAACTCAATAATGAGGTCGCCGTGCTCCTTAGGTTCAACACGACACGGAACACGCGCTTCCACAATGTCTAAGGATTTACACTTTGGTAAACCTTCCCCATTCACAATTTTGACAAACCCAGGATTCACCACTTCTGAAATGGATATTTTCAGGTCACGTTTATCCACAGTCCGAACAAGGAACTGGAATCCAGTCAGAGCCTGACACAAATTTATTTCATGAACATAAATAAGATCGTGTTGGTTTCTTCTTTGGAAACGCCTGTGCGGCGCGTCCGCAACGATGAAGATAATGTCAGCACGTATCTTGGTGGGACCACGATCTCCCTCCTCATCGAAGCAAAACCTAGTTCCTGCTGTAACTCCAGGTGGTATGTTAAGGGTTAAAGATTTCCTTAGTTTCTCGGTGCGAAAATCTTTTGCGTTCACCAACTCTTCCCGCCACACATGCATCAGCTTAACACATCCAAAATAAACGTCTTCCAGTTCTAATGGGATTTGTTTAATAATTGGTGGGTCTTTGGCTCTGTATCCGATGCCATTGGTTTTGTTGTCAATTAGAGGCGTCGAGGATACAAGGATCGAATCGATTATATCAGAATATGGAGAATATCTACCGAAGATATCATGATACACTTTCATATGATTTCCATGATATTGATAGGGAGGAAAATATCCACCCTTTAAACGAATGCCTTGTAATAGAGCAGATTCCCCGAAACGATCATAAATAGAGCGTCGAAAATCGTGCCCTAGATGAAAAAAAAACTAGAGCAATGCATTGGAAATCTCTTTTAAATCACAAGCCATGTTAATATATTCCCATTGCCGATAAATCGGCAAGGGAGACATGTGAGTGGAAATATGATCAGTGTCCTTGCCGCTAATGTCTCGAATAAGTTGAGAATCTCGATAAGGAAAAAGTTTTATAGCCAATTTACGGTAGCTTTTCAAAATGTCCTCTTTTGTGGCATTTCGCGGAATGTTCAAAATATTATAATAGTCCAATTCGGCACATTTCATAGTGACATGAATTAGAACCAATAAATTTGATCACAAAAAAACAAAACGATGTCTGGTTGACTTTTTGCTGTAGTAAACTGAGTTTTCATTGCCAGCTTTGCGAGTTTGATGGACTGACAAAATGTATTAAAGTTAAAAACATGTTTTTTAATGAGTGTTACCCAAATACGTATTGCCTCATGGTATAATTATTACAGGTAGCAGCAAATCCCAGCTGTAATAATACTAGTAATACTAGTGAAACCCATTTTGAAATCAATGATTGGAAGACATATAAATTGAAAGACAAAAAAAAAAAATTGAAAGATTAAATAGTTTGGATCATGTTTTGAAAGAACTCATCATTCTCGCTATTTAGCTCATTTTAAAAATGAGGAAAAATATTAAATTATTGAAAAACAACTTGATGCGTATAATTTTGAATAATTTTGATAGGAAGCGGACATTGCCTTCAATTGTCAATATTGAAATTGTTCAACTCTGACGTTGTGTACACCCAACTTATTTGGGTAACTTTCAAATAAATACATGGTTTTTTCTTGTGTGGTGATATACGTCTACCGAGTATGTCGAATTTTAGGTAAAGTTGTAAAGTTTACAAATTACAAAATAAAAAAAAAATAATATTGACATGTGAGCATTTTAATTTTTATCAAGGAAATTTTATTTTTTTCAAAACGTTTCTAATATTGTCAATGTTAAGTTTGTTCAACATTGAAATTTCGCACGTTCTACGTATTTAAGTATCATTCAGCCAAATACATGTAATAGTGAAAAACGTCTGAGGTGTACGTAAGTTATTAGATAGAGGTAAAATAACAATGACATAACCAGTAATGTAGTAATGTGGTTTAACATTAAACGAAGAAGTAAGTATAAAAGAGACTAATTGTGTCAAATTGACTTTTAAAATATGCAAGAATTGGTTTTGTTTATTTTACAATTTTTCCACAATTTTTTTAATTAAGAATAAAAACCACCAAAAATACTCCACAAAAATTGGTCCCAGAGTAGAATGGTAAAAATGGTTTATTCCTTAGAAAATTTAATAAATTAATAAATAAAATTAAAATTAATTCCCTATTAAAATTAAATAATTCACATTGCTTTCTCCACTTTTAAAACAATGCAGACACATATACATACAGGGTGATATGAAAAAACTGCACCCAACTTCAGATTGCTGTCATTTCTAAGCCACTTGTCCGACAGCGGTTGAATTTATTCTAGTGACAGTTCATTTTATTGTTTACAAGCGTACAAAAACATTTTGGTTTGAATTTTCCACAAAAAAGGTAAACGTGATGAAATTGAAGCGTGATAGTGTGATTTCTTTATATTTGGCTGGAAAACCACATGTGGCTATCATTAGAGCACTCCAGCATTTAAATGTGAAAAATGACTCGTGAGCTGAAAATATCGCAATATTCCATTCGGCAAATATTGAAAAATGAGCTTGGGGTAGCCATTGAAATTCCAAAAAGTGCAAGAACCTACATCGCAACAGAAAGAAAATAGACTCAAAAGAGCTGCTTCGCTTGCCGAAAGTGGTGAACTGCCGAATTTGATTTTCTCCGATGAGACATTCATTGTCCAGCAGTTTGTAAACAAACAAAATGATCGTGGTCAAAGAGTTCAGTTGAAAATGTGCACCTTCAGTTGGCCACCAGAACTCAATCACCGGCCATGGTGATGGTGTGGGCAGCGTTCGAAAACAAACAGTACACAAACATAGTGTACTGTACCGGTACAGTATCACTAAGAAACCAGTAAAGAAAGTCCTAAAGTCGGGCGGGGCCGATTTTATGATACCCTACACCACTTTGCTAATAAGGTTGAGCTCCACATAACAATTAAAAGTTTTTATGGGAGAATTCAATCATACACCATAATTCAAAGGACTAAATATGCCGAAGCATTTGTATCTTTTAAATTCGGACTTATATTGCCCATTTGAGCAAAATTAATTTGAAATCAGATTAAGATATACATGGGAGCTATATTCAAACCTGAACCGATCTCGATAAAATTTGTCAAAGATATTTCTGAGCTGTACTTGATATATTTCCCTGAATTTGAGCAAAATTAATTTGAAATCAGATTAAGATATACATGGGAGCTATATTCAAACCTGAACCGATCTCGATAAAATTTGGCAAAGATATTTCTGAGCTGTACTTGATATATTTCCCTGAATATCGTTGTTACGGAGTGCATATTACGGCTGTGGGTAACAAATACAACAAATCGGGTGAACAATATATATGGGAGCTATAGCTATATCCGAACCGATCCGATTTGATCCAATTTGGCATACTTATTTTTAGGCCTAATTTGGTTGTATGTGCGAAATTCCATACTATTCGCGCTGATATTACACGTTTGGTGCATAATAAAAAAACCAAATCGGACGAAGATATATTTGGGAGCTATATCTAAATTTTTACCATTTATCTCCAATTTCAATAGGGTTCCTCCTTGGGCCAAACAAATGTTGTTTGGAAAATTTCATCTCAATCGGATAATAAATACGACCTGCATTTTGTTCACAAGAATACATTTACAGACGGACTGACATGCATTAATCAACTCAGAAAGTGATTCAATGCAGATCATCAAAAGGAACTATGGTTCTATCTCGTTTCCTTTTGCCTGTTACAAACAAATGCACAAAGACATAATACCCTGACCACCTTGTGGTGTAGGGTATAACAAGTTAAAAAAACATTAAGTTCGACCGGGCCAAACTTTTAATACCATGCACCTTCGGGTAAAGGAAACATTAGAAGAAATGTGGCAAAAACCATTAAAATATCGGGAGGTACCGTTACATGGGGGCAATACCAAATCGTGGACCTACATACAATCGTGGACCTACATATTATGACCTGCAAATACCAAATTTTCAGACAAATCCGTGAAGAAATGTGGCAAAAATCATCAAATTACCGTTATATGGGGGCTATACCAAAACGTGGACCTATAATTACAATGACTCGCCAAACGAACTGGGACAAAGTATGATCCACAACTACCAATTTTCAGAGAAATTCCTGAAAAAATGTGTCAAAAAAAATCAAAATGCCGAATATTGGGAGGCACCGTTATATGGGGACTATATCAAAACGTGGATCTATACATACAATGTTTCGCCACACGAACTAGGGCCCTTAATGACCCACAAATACCAATTTTTAGGCAAATCAGTGAAAAAATGTGGCAAAAACCATCAAAATACCGAATATCGGGAGGTACCATTATATGGGGGCTATACCAAATCATGGACCCATACATGCAATGTTTCGCCACCGGAGCTGGAACCCATTATGACCAACAAATATCAATTTTTAGACAAATCCGTGAAAAAATGTGGCAAAAAAATTAAAATGACGAATATCGGGAGGTACGTTTATATGGGGACTATACCAAAACGTGGTCCTATACATGGAATGTTTTGCCACACGTACTGGGACCCATTATGACCTACAAATACCAATTTTCAGACAAATTCCTGAAAAAATGTGGCATAAATCATCAAAATACCGAATATCGGGAGGTACCGTTATATGGGGACTATACCAGAACGTGGACCGATATATCTCATTTTCAATACCAATCATCCTAGACACAATACAAATTGCTCTGCTAAATTTTGTCGCTCTATGTCAAATAATGTGGGCTGTATCGTGATTTCAACAGACAGACAGACGGACAGACAGACGGACATCGTTAAATCAACTTAGAATTTTACGCTGATTATGAATATATATACTTTATGGGATCTACGACGAATATTTAAGGATGTTACAAACGGAATGACAAAGTTGATATACCCTCCTTTCCAAGGTGGAGGGTATAAAAATAAGCGGTACTGTACCGGTACACTGCCACTAAAAAATATTTTTATGATACTGTACCGGAACACAACGATGATCGTAGTGTACCGCAGTCGGAGCGCTAAAAAATAGTAGTTTACCGCAGTCGGAACGCTAAAAAACGTAGTGTTCCGGAGTCGGAACACTAAAAAACGTAGTGTTCCGCAATCGGAGCATTAAAAAATTGTAGTGTACCACATGCACCACATTAACAAAAAATCGAAATAATAAAACTGATTTTAAACACTCAGCCATACTTTGTAAAATATTTAGTTTTTATACCCAACAACACTATGTGTTGGGGGTATTATAAGTTTGATTGGGCCAAAAATTATGCAACACCTCGAAATATTGGTTTCCCACATAGGAAAGTATATATGGATCTTCCTATCCCGCCGAGCTGAGTCGATCTAGCTATGTAATAGGGAACCCTATTGCTTTTGGAGATGATCGCAAATATTTAGGGGTTGAATGGACCAAATACTGGAAAATTTCCTGATTTTGCAGTTGCTCTACAGGTCGCAATTATAGACCAATCGACGAGGAAGTTAGCATGGGGCTAGAGCTTAGGGCTGGGCAGAAGCCTTCCAATTTTGATTGTCATCGGGTGTATAAAATACTTTGTACATACTTTTGAGTGCGATTGAGGCGCTGGGAAAATGTAGCAATAAAAGATAAATGTTCTAAAATTAAATATTTCCCAGCCGCCATAAAATATCACATGTGAAGAATTCGGTGATCTTGTGAGCTGACGCATACAATAATGTGTCAGATAATAAAGGTTATGACCCACACGCACAGATATGGATGCGCTCAATAGAAGCACAAGACCACTAGAATGAAATTACAAGCAGCCCTGCAATGTTCTCCATTCAATATTAGAATAGATAAGAACAATTGTGTGGCTGCGAATAGGTTAAGTTAGATTAGTTTCAGTAGTACGTAAGGAACATGTATCTATATATATAAATGTAAGTTGTGTTAGTTACTACGCTTATAACTTAAGAACCGCTGGATTAATTTTAACGATTCACACAAATTCGGAGTTGTCTACTCTCCGAAAAGGATAATATCCAAAAAAAATCGCGTAAAAATGTGATATATTAACATTTTCATTTTGACTTTTCAAATGTACAATAGTAATGTTTTATTTTGCATGATTTTTTTCCATTTTGACTTACTTTTTTCTAATGTACATTTGTAGTGTTTTTTTATATTTTATTTTTGAATTCGAATATTTATACCAATTTATTTAATTGACTTGATTTCTTTAGAACTGAAATTGATGGCGGGTTACATGGAAGTGTAGTAGCGAATTATGTGGTGGCGAAACGGAATAGATGATATCGAAATAATTTAACGCGGTCACACCAAAGTTAAAAGATAATTACTTTTTCTAAATCGCTGAAAAATCATGAAAAAGAGATCTCATTGCAAAAATCAAAAAAACGTTTTCAATGGAATCGAATTTGAAAGTAATAGTACATTCTATTGACAAACTTTGTAAGGAAGGATCTTAAAACATTTGCTGTAAAAAATCAGCGAAAAAGTTGAAGACTTTTTCAATTTGTTATTCTTTTTTTTTTGTCAATTTTTTTTTTTTTCAATTTGTATTATCATATTGAATTCAGTGGATTTTTTGTGAACAAAATAAAGAATAATTTTTCACTAAAAAAATTAAATAAGTGCGAAATAGGATGTTAACTGACATCTACCTTTCAACTCCAGGGCCTACATCGTGGGTTAGCTGAAAGATGCGAACACATTTAAACAAACAAAAATGACCGAAAAAGCTTAATGGGGCTCATTTCAAAGCGTGACAATGATCCGTCCAATGAGAGCTCAAAATGCAAAATTCTTTGGGAGAATAATAAGTAATATACCAATATTGAAATAAAAGGTGCAAAATAGTAGAGCGAATGGGACTTTTAGTAAGAAAAGGTTTTATATCCTTCCAGAAATTCTTCCCAAACATTCAAAATACCTAAAATCACTTTTGCAGGTCTTTATATCGATCATAACTCATGGATAAGGGAACAACCCGATTTCATATTTATATAACCATCTATGATTTAAGTTATTTTTGGGGTCTTGGCCGGCCACTTTTTTCATTTTTTGGCCCTTATTTGACATTTTTGTTTCTAAGGGGGTAGATAACCTCTTCGCATAAAATTTGAAATTTTCAGAGTAGGGCCCATATTGGTATTGACCAAATTCATCAATTGATTTGGCTAAAAAATTTTATTTATGCCACCCTGGGGTAGGGAACCATCATACAGATAATTGCCACATAGGAATTTATTTAAGTAAAGTCCCCACATTGGAGTATCCCCAAGTCCACTTTCACATCTAATGTGTGGTCAGAAAAGAAAATTTTGTATTCTATTGAATTTTTAACCCCCAAGAGAATATTGGTTGGGAACGTAGATTTGGGATGTGCATCCATATGAAATAAATTGTGGAAACATGAAGAAATTACAAATATAAGAAAGTAGCACGGGACCGAATATTTGTTTAATCATCATTGAATTATCCTATGATGAAAATATGGTTAAAAATGGGTACAGGTATTTTAAAACACTTTAAATCGACCTGTACGTGAACACTTATATCAGTCATATCTGTGAATAATTATGCTTGGGAATATATGCATAATAGACAAAAACTACGGGCCGGCAACGCGGACCGGGCCAGCTAGTTTTAAATAAAAACAAAATTGAAATAATACCCTAACGAAGCGGTCGTGTTTCTTTTCTCACAGAAAAAGGGATAGAGTTGACAATCGAAGAGGGAGATTGGACTCTATTCTAATTTACATCGGGTAATATTTAGTGGGTGAAATAGACCATAACATTTGGGTTAAATTAAAGTCAAAATTTCCATTAACCCGCGAATATTTTTATTCCCGGTGAAATCGCAATTAGACAACCGTTACGTAGATGCCGATAGTTAATATATCGGATGTTTATAGCAAAATATATTCAATATGTATATGCAAATGAAGGGGATGTTAGCTAGAATGCTTATATCTCGAGAATGGCTGAACAATTCAGAATGCCCTCTTGGCATAAAATTATAAAATCTAAAAAAATCGCATAAAAAGATGTCAATAATGATGTTAATATAGATATTGTAGTATTTTGTGACTTTTTTTATTTTTGCATATTTCTTATCGCATGCGATTTTTTCAATTTGACTTATAATATTGAAGTGTATATTTTGTAATATTTTTTCACCTTACAACACAGGTTGGGGATAATATATACAGATTGCAATTATCATCTGATCCTCACGAACATTTTCATAAATAAAGGCTCAGAATGGCTAGGCCTATTGTTTTCAAAGGTGTCCCCAATATATTGTTTTTGCAAAATGGTCTGGCTTTATCCCTTTATTGTTGTTTTTTATAAAAACAACGTTTGTTTATTAGTGGAGAACGATGGTAATGTTTACCAGGGGGTAAGGCAGGGAATACCTAGGTTTCGGAAAGAGCCACCAATCCTCATCAGTTCCCTTGTTTTTGCCTGGGATATTCTCCCCAGAAGTTATTTTAAAAATAACTTCTATGACAAAAAACATTTTTTTACCCAAGTGACGAGATCGTAAGCTCAATAGAAGAGGAACCAAAGAAT
The DNA here is from genome assembly GCF_030504385.1 of Musca domestica. Classification (NCBI taxonomy): domain Eukaryota; kingdom Metazoa; phylum Arthropoda; class Insecta; order Diptera; family Muscidae; genus Musca; species Musca domestica. Next base: position 7,430,967 of record NW_026712258.1, read on the forward strand.
TAAATAAAACTAAAATTCTCTTGGAAAGTCTTCTAAATCTTACAACCGCACTTATAAACATTTACATCTTTCTCCACTTGTTATGCTTTCGTTCAGCCTGAACGAAGTAGCATAACCATGTAAGTTGGTTTTGTCTGTTACAACAAAAACCCCTTCGTCGACCGTGCCTTGTCTATTAATAGAACAGTGTGGCTTGTTTGTTCGGGATACCGTAGTATTTTGTTTTTGCAAAATGGTCTGGCTTTATCCCTTTATTGTTGTTTTTTATAAAAACAACGTTTGTTTATTAGTGGAGAACGATGGTAATGTTTACCAGGGGGTAAGGCAGGGAATACCTAGGTTTCGGAAAGAGCCACCAATCCTCATCAGTTCCCTTGTTTTTGCCTGGGATATTCTCCCCAGAAGTTATTTTAAAAATAACTTCTATGACAAAAAACATTTTTTTACCCAAGTGACGAGATCGTAAGCTCAATAGAAGAGGAACCAAAGAATTAAATAAAACTAAAATTCTCTTGGAAAGTCTTCTAAATCTTACAACCGCACTTATAAACATTTACATCTTTCTCCACTTGTTATGCTTTCGTTCAGCCTGAACGAAGTAGCATAACCATGTAAGTTGGTTTTGTCTGTTACAACAAAAACCCCTTCGTCGACCGTGCCTTGTCTATTAATAGAACAGTGTGGCTTGTTTGTTCGGGATACCGTAGTATTTTGTTTTTGCAAAATGGTCTGGCTTTATCCCTTTATTGTTGTTTTTTATAAAAAAAAAATAAACAAACGTTGTTTTTATAAAAAACAACAATAAAGGGATAAAGCCAGACCATTTTGCAAAAACAAAATACTACGGTATCCCGAACAAACAAGCCACACTGTTCTGTCCCCAATATATTTACGGGTTAAAATGGACCAAAACAAGAAAAAATTTCCTGATCACACAATTGAAGCCAATCGACACGCCTGAGAAGAGTGTTAAGGACAGGGATAAATGTTAGGATTTTGGATTATTATATTTAGCTGTAAAATGGACCACAACAACTAACAGCACGACGGAATGCGTAAATATTGGGCAAATGTCCCTGTTCAAAATGCTAAGGGTAATATCTGGGCAGTGCTCCGTGACATAATTTCAAAAGCGATATCTTGAAAAATGGATGTGGACATAAGGGAGCTTCTAACATATTGTAGTGTTGTAGGGTATCACATGTTCGGCCCCACACGACTATAGCTTTTGCTTACTTCTTTTTTTTTTATTGTTCCGCCATGTAGTAAACTACGATTTTGTAGTGCTCCGACAGCGGTACACTACGTTTATTAGTAAACCACTCCACCTAGGAACGGTACAGTACAATCATGTTACAATAAATAGGTAAGGTAGAACTCCCAGCTGATTACAATTTTTTTCTAAGTGTGCCCGACTTCTGCCAATATTGTGTATGTATTTGTTGTTTTGAAAAATAAAAACAAAATATTTTCAAAATGAATGATTGGAAGAAACTTAAATTGTGATGCACGCATTAATAATATTAATCAGATTTGCCATGGAATTGAAAGATTGAAAACCTAGGATCAATTTTTTGAGAGAACAACCAGACATTTTATTCATCTTTCGCGCTATTTGACTCATTTTAGAAATAAGCAAAAAATCTATACACATATATAAACACGCTTATAACATAAGGACCGCTGGACTAATTTTAACGATTCATACAAACTCGGAATTGTCTCCTGTCCGAAAAGGAAAATATCCAAAAAAAATCGCGTACAAGTGTAATATATTAACATTTTCATTTTGACTTTTGGAATGTACATTAGTAATGTTTTATTTTGCATGATTTTTTTTCCATTTTGACTTACTTTTTTCTAATGTTCATTTGTAGTGTTTTTATACCCTCCACCTTGGAAACTTTGTCATTCCGTTTGTAACATCCCTAAATATTCGTCGTAGACCCCATAATGTATAAATATATATTCATAATCAGCATAAAATTCTAAGACGATTTAGCAATGTCCGTCTGTCTGTCTGTCTGTTGAAATCACGATACAGACCACATTATTTGACGTAGAGCGTCAAAATTCAGCAGAATTATTTGTATTGTGTCTGGGATGGTTGGTATTGAAAATGAAATATATCGATCCCCATATAACGGTACATCCCGATATTCGGTATTTTGATGATTTTTGCCAAACTTTTTCAAGGATTTGTCTGAAAATGGTAATTGTAGGTCATAATGGGTCCTTGTTCATGCGGCGAAACATTGTATGTTTAGGTCCACGCTTTGGTATAGTCCCCATATAACGGTAACTCCCGATATTCGGTATTTTGATGATTTTTGCTACATTTTTTCATGGATTTGTTTAAAATTGGTATTTGTTAGTCATAATAGATTATAGCTCCGGTGATGAAACTTTGCATGTATAGGTCCACGTTTTTGTATAGCCCCCATAAATCAGTACCTCCCGATATCCGGTATTTTGATGATTTTTACCACATTTTTTCACGGATTTGTCTGAAAATTGGTATTTGTAGGTCATAATGGGCCCTAGTTCGTGCGTCGAAACGTTTTGGTATAGCCTCCATATAACGTTATCTTCCGATATTCGGTATTTTCATTGTTTTTGTCACATTTGTTTCACGGATTTGTCTAAAAATTGGAATTTGTTGGTCATAATGAGTTCCAGCTCCGTTGGCGAAATATTATATGCATAGGTCCACGCTTTTGTATAGCCCTATATAACGGTACCTCCAGATATTCGGTATTTTGATGATTTTTGGAACATTTTTTCATAGATTTGTCTAACAATTGGTATTTGTTAGTCATAATGGGTTCCAGCTCCGGTGGCGAAACTTTGCATGTATAGGTCCCCGTTTTGGTATAGCCCCCATAACGGTACCTCCCGATATTCGTTATTTTGATGATTTTTACCACATTTTTTTACGGATTTGTCTGAAAATTGGTATTTGTAGGTCATAATGGGCCCTAGTTCGTGCGTCGAAGCATTGTATGTATAGATCCACGCTTTGGTATAGTCCCCATATAACGATATCTTCCGATATTCGGTATTTTGATGGTTTTTGTCACATTTAACACGGATTTGTCTAAAAATTGGAATTTGTTGGTCATAATGAGTTCTAGCTCCGTTGGCGAAATATTGTATGTATTTTGTATAGCCCTATATACCGGTACCTCCCGATATTCGGTATTTTGATGATTTTTGCCAAATTTTCACACGAATATGCCTAAAAATTGGTATTTGCGGGTCATAATTGGTTCTAGTGTTTCCATTACCCTAAGGTGGAGGGTATTAAAAGTTCGGCTCGGCCGAACTTAATGTTTTTTTACTTGTTTATATTTTACTAGCTGGCCCGGTCCGCGTTGCCGGCCCGTAATTTTAGTCTTTAATGCTTATTATATCCCCCACCTTGGAAAGGAGGGTATATTAACTTTTTCATTCCGTTTGTAACATCCCTAAATGTTCGTCATAGACTCCGTCTGTATGTCTGTTTATTTAAATTACGATACAGCCCATATTATTTGACGTAGAGCTTCAAAATTTAGCAGAACAATTTGTACTGTGTATAGGATGGTTCGTATTGAAAATGGTCCACCTTTTTGGTATAGTACCCATATAACGGTACCTCTCGAAATTCGTTATTTTGACGATTTTTGTCACATTTCTCATCGGATTTGTCCGCGTTGCCGGCCCGTAGTTTTAGTCTTTAATGCAAATTTAGCATAGCATAATATTTCACAAATCTAGCTCATAAAGGTGAACAAATTTTAATATAAATATTGATTCGACTAAATAGAAATAAATAACTATGGAAGGAGGGCAAAATAATTTCTGAATAGTCAAAGTTAATTACGCTTTTACACCCATTACCATAGCACCTCAAATTGCGCATTAGAGTCCCCAAAAAGTCTATGTTCTTGTTCATAGTAAAATTCAATGACGATTAAACAATACCCGCGTTGTTGTCCGCCAATCGGTAAACATCACTATAGATCGGCGGGCCTGGGGACTATATGGGGACTGTACCAAAATATTTACGTATGTTGACATTTTTCTGTAAGACGGTTCTCTACTCACAAAGTAGCCTAAATACAGCAAATAATGGCCAAATCAGTTGAAAAACTTGGCCAAGACCACGGTCACAGCTGAAATCAGGGATACATTTATATAAGGGTTATACCAAAACGTGGCCCAACCAATATTCTCTTGGGGGTTACAAATTCAATAGAAAACAAAATTTTCTTTTCTGACCACCAATTAGATGTGAAAGTGGACTTGGAGATACTCCATTGTGGGGACTTTATTTAAATAAATTCCTGTGTGGCAATTATCTGTATGATGGTTCCCTACCCCAGGGTAGCATAAATACAATTTTTAGCCAAATCAATTAATGAATATGGTCAAGACCAAAATGGGCCCTACTCTGAAAATTTCAAACTTTATGCGAAGAGGTTTTCTACCTCCTTAGAAACAAATATGCCAAATAATGTCCAAAATATTAAAAAAGTGACCAAGACACCAAAAAAACTTAAATCATACGATGGTTATATAAATATGGAATCGGGTTGTACCCTTATCCGTGAGTTATGATCGATATCATGACCTGCAAAAGCGATTAAAGGTATCTCGAATGTTTGGGAAGAATTTCTGCAAGGATAGAAATTCTTTTCTTACTAAGAGTCCCATTCGCTCTACTATTTTCCACGCTTTGAAATGAGCCCCATTAGGGTTTTTCGGTAATTTTCGTTTGTTCAAATGTGTTCGCATCTTCCAGCTGAACCACGATGTCGGCCCTGGAGTTGAAAGGTTGATGTCAGTTAACATCGTATTTCCCACTTATTTAATTTTTTGGTGAAAATTTGTATATAGTGAAAAATTATTCTTTATTTTGTTCACAAAAAATTTACTGAATTCAATTAGATAATACAAATTGAAAAAAAAGTGACAAAAGAAGAATAACACATTGAAAAAATCTTCAACTTGTTCGCTGATTTTTTACAGAAAATGTTTAAAGATCCTTATATAGTTTGTCAATAGAATGTACTTCTATTTTAAAATTCGATTCCATTAAATTATTTCGACATCATCTATTCCGTTTCGCCACCACATAATTCGGTACTACACTTCCATGTAACTCGCCATCAATTTCATTTCTCAAGAAATCAAGTCAATTAAATAAATTGGTATTAATATTTGAAAAAAAAAAAAAATAAAAATAAAAATAAAAAAACACTACAAATGTACATTAGAAAAAAGTAAGTCAAAATGGAAAAAAAATATGCAAAATAAAACATTACTATTGTACATTTCAAAAGTCAAAATGAAAATGTTAATATAACACATTTTTACGCGATTTTTTTGGATATTATCCTTTTCGGAGAGGAGACAATTCCGAATTTGTATGAATCGTTAAAATTAGTCCAGCGGTTCTTAAGTTATAAGCGTAGTAACTAACACAACTTTCTTTTATATATATAGATTTTTGAATTCGAATATTAATACCAATTTATTTAATTGACTTGATTTCTTGAGAACTGAAATTTATGGCGGGTTATATGGAAGTGTAGTACCGAATTATGTGGTGGCGGAACGGATAGATGATATCGAAATAATTTAACACGGCCATACCAAAGTTAAAAGATAATTACTTTTTCAAAATCGCTAAGAAATCACGAAAAAGAGATCTCATTGCAAAAATTCTCAAATCGGGAAAAAATCGAAAAAAAAAATCAATGGAATTGAATATTAAAATAATAGTACATTCTATTGACAAACTTTGTAAGGATCTTTAAATATTCGCTGTAAAACATCAGCGAACATATTGAATTCAGTGGATTTTTATTGAACAAAATAAAGAACAATTTTTCACTAAATACAATTTTTCACAAAAAAAAAAAAATGAAATAAGTGCGAAATACGATGTTAACTGACATCTACCTTTCAACTCCAGGGCCTACATCGTGGTTCAGCTGAAAGATGCGAACACATTTAAACAAACAAAAATTACCGAAAAAGCCTAATGGTGCTCATTTCAAAGCGTGGACCTACTTCTTTCATGTAACAATAATCAATCCGATGAGGGCTCAAAATGCAAAATAAAAAGGGTGCAAAGTAGTAGAGCGAATGGGACTTTTAGTAAAAAAAAGGACACCTTCAAGACACCTTAAATCGCTTTTGTAGGTCATGATATCGATAATGACTCACGGATAAGGGTACAACCCGATTTCATATCTATATCACCATCGTATAATTTAAGCTATTTTTGTGGTCTTGGCAACTTTTTTCATTGTTTGGCCCTTATTTGGCATTTTTGTTTCTAAGGGGTACAGAACCTCTTCGCATAAAATTAGAAATTTTCAGAGTAGGGCCACATTCATCAATTGATTTGGCTAAAATATTGTATTTATGATACCCCGGGGCAGGGAACCATCATACAGATAATTGCCCCATAGGAATTTATTTAAGTAAAGTCCCCACATTGGAGTAACCCCAAGTCCACTTTCACATCTAATGTGTGGTCAAAAAAAAAAAATTTGTATTCTATTGAATTTGTAAACCCCAAGAGAATATTGGTTGGGAACGTAGATTTGGGATGTACATCTATATGAAATAAATTCTGAAAACATGAACAAATTACAAGTATAAAAAAGTAGCACTGGACCGAATATTTGTTGAATCGTCATTGAATTATACTATGATGAAAAATATGGACTTTATGGGGTCTCCAACATACAATTTAAATGGCAAAAAAAAAAAATCCCATCTTACGGTAATATATGTAAAATAGTAATTATATTTGGGTATTCTGAAATCATTCTGCCCTCAGTTATGAGGTGGATAAAACTATTTTTACTTATTTAAATCACGCGATTTAACAACTTGCTATGTTGTTCTGCCAAATTTTTGATTTGGCCTCTATTTGTCATCTTGGATTATAAGGGGTAGAAGAAAGTTTTCATTGTAGGTCGATGTTTCGGAGTAGTGCCCGTATGAAGGTACCTCCTGATTTTACCATATTTCAAAGGATTTGGCTAAAAATGTGTATTTGGAGGGTGAAAATCTTACACAAAAATTTCAACATATCTACAAATTTTAGAATTTTCTCCATGTAATAGTACCCCCTCAAGTCCACCTTTTGGCGGACAAACAGACCGACAGGAAGCGGTCATAGCCTCAGGGCTGTATTTATGTAGTGTTATGAAGTTGTTCTACCTCCTCATTGTACCATGCATGGTACAATAAAAAGTTAAGTTAGAGCTCCCAGCTGATTACTATTTTTATACCCTACACCACAAGGTGGTCAGGGTACTATGTCTTTGTGCATTTGTTTGTAACAGGCAAAAGGAAACGAGATAGACCCATAGTTCCTTTTGATGATCTGCATAGAATCACATTCTGAGTCGATTTATGCATGTCCGTCCGTCCGTCTGTCCGTCTGTCCATGTATTTTTGTAAACGAAGTACAGTTCGCATTTATTGCCATATCCAGATGAAATTTTGACCAAATCATTTGTTTGGCCCAAGGACGAACCCTATTGAAATTGGAGATAATTGGTCAAAATTTAGATATAGCTCCCATATATATCTTCGTCCGATTTCCCTTTTATTGTGCACCAAACGTGTAATATCAGTCCGAATAGTATGGAATTTTGCACGTACGATCAGATTGGACCTCAAAATAAGTATGCCAAATTTGATCGAAATCGGTTCAGATATAGCTATAGCTCCCATATATATTTTTCATCCGATTTGTTATTTTTGTTCTCCGCAGCCGTAATATGCACTCTGTAACAACAATATTTGGGGAAATATTTCAGCTCAGAAATAAAGTTGCCAAATTTTATCGAGATCGGTTCAGATTTGGATATAGCTCCCATATATAACTTCGTCCGATTTACCTTGGATTGTGCACCAAACGTCTAATATTCGCCCAAATTGGATGAAATTTGGCACTTACGACCGAATTGAGTCTAGAAGTTAGTATGTCAAATTTGAAATTGGAGAAAATTGGTCAAAATTTAGATATAGCTCCCATATATATCTTCGTCCGATTTGCCTTTTATTGTGCACCAAACGTGTAATATCAGTCCGAATAGTATGGAATTTTGCACGTACGATCAGATTGGACCTCAAAATAAGTATGCCAAATTTGATCGAAATCGGTTCAGATATAGCTATAGCTCCATATATACTGTTCATCCGATTTGTTATATTTTTTACCCACAGCCGTAATATGCACTCCGTAACAAAGATATTCAGGGAAATATATCAAATACAGCTCTGTAATATCTTTGCCAAATTTTATCGAGATCGGTTCCGATTTGGATAAAGCTCCCATATATATTTTTACCCGATTTCAAATTAATTGTGCACCAAATGGCAATACAAGTCCGACTTTAAAAGATACAAATGCTTCGGCATATTTAGTTCTTTGAGCTTTAAATTATAATTAAAATCATAGCGTGTATGATTGAATTTTCCAATAAAAACTTTTAATTGTTATGCGCAGCTCTACTAAATTAGCAAAGTGGTGTAGGGTATCATAAAGTCGGCCCGCCCGACTTCTGCCAATTTTGTGTATATATTTGTTGTTTTAAAAATGAAAACAAAATATTTTCAAAAGCAATGATTGGAAGACACGTAAATGGTGGCTCTCGCATTGAAGCTATTAACCACTTCAGCCATGAAATTGAAAGATTGAACAGTTTCAATAATATTTTCGAGTCAAAATTCCGTTCATTTTTCGCGCTATTTAACTAATTTTAAAAATAAGGAAAAATATAAAAAAAATACTTGTTGTGACAGGAAGCGGGCATAACCTCAGGGCTGTATTTCTGTAGTTTTACGAAGCTGTTCTACCTCCTTATTGCACCATGGTACCATGGAAGTAAGTCTTCGACGTTTTCACCACAAAAGTTGAATACATGTATTTATATGAATGAAACCGAAATATGTTGAACATACAAATGTTAAAAACTTCATTCAACACTGTCAGAAGTTATTTGTGAGTTTGCATGTTGATCATTACAACATGGCTAATACATGGCTAAATTAACAAGCATGGTGCAATGAAGAGAGGTAGGACTATAGCAAGAATTTGCTTTTTATACCCTACACCATAAGGTGGTTAGGGTATTAAGTCTTTGTGCATTTGTTTGTAACAGCAAAAGGAAACGAGATAGACAGTTCCTTTTGATGATCTTCATAGAATTACATTCTGAGTCGGTTTATGCATATCCGCCCGTCTGTCCATTAATTTTTGTAAACAAAGTACAGATAGTTTTTATGGCCCGACACAGATTAAATTTTGCAAAAGTAATTCCTTTGACCCAAGGAGGAAACCTATGGAAATTGGAGAAAATCGGTCAAAATTTAGATATATCTCCCATATATATCTTCGTCCGATTTGCTTTTATTATGCACTAAACGTGTAAAATCAGCCCAATTAGTATTAGGCCTGAAAAGAAATATGCCAAATTTGATGGAAATCGGTTCAGATTTGGATATGGCCCCCATATATATTTCATGATTTCATATTAATTGTGCACAAAATGGTTAATACAAGCCAAGAATTTAATGCCATGTTTACGTTAGAACTTTTTGTAGGGTTAACCTACTTTGAGAGGATTTATTTGAAGTATAAGTAATGAATATGACAATTTTAATCCGAATCCCGTCGTTTAACCCATTTATATATTAACGTACTGTTAAAGGCTCAAACTAACAGAAATTGATTCAGAGAAGGATATTGATCTCATACATTAGTTCCTTTGAACATCATATCATTACTATAATCATATTTGTTACTAGCCGGCCCAATGCACAGTGGTCGAGGTCGCATGGGAACAGCGGCCAAAAATACTTTCAGTGCAGATATCAATATGAATCTTTGGTTATGGTAGCTTGATGGGATAAAAAAAATGTGACAAATTGGATATGGCCGATGCATGTTTTGGCATGATCTCCTTTCAACGTACTTCCCGAATAAGGGTTATTTAAGAAATTCTTGTCACATTTCTACGCCAGATTGTAATGTTATTTGACATTTTACGTTCTAAGGAGTTAAAAAATAATCTTACTGAAAATTATTTGGAACAGACCGCCTTCAGGTAGAGCCCCCCTGTTAAGGTACCTCCAAAAATAGAAGCATTTTTTATACAGATCAAGTCCAAATTTGATTATTTTTTGTAAACAACATAAAATAACAATTTATGTAAAATTAAATCAAAGTTAAATTTTGCACAAATAATTTATTTGACTTAAAGCCCCATTGAAATTGGAGATAATCGGTCAAAATTTAGGTATAGCTCCTATCCATTCAATTCATCCAATTTGCCTTATATTGTGCACCAACCTAGTAATATCATCCCAAATAGTATGGAATATACCTACGACCAGATTGGACCTGAAAATAAGTATGCCAAATTTGATCGAAATCGGTTCAGATATAGATATAGCTCCCAAATATATTGTTCATCCGATTTGTTATTTTTGTCCACCGCAGCCGTAAAATACACTCTGTAACAACGATATTTTAGGAAATATATGAAACTAGCTGGCCCGGTCCGCGTTGCCAGCCCGTACTTTTAGTCTTTAATGTATATTTTTTAAAGCATAACAAATCACAGAACTGAGTTATGTAAGTGGCACAATTTTTATTATATGTAATAACTCCATAGTAATTTCTAAAGAGAAATCAATATTCATGGCAAAAATTATAATAGATGTTCATCTACCGTCGGTTTTAGATATTTTGAATAACCTGATCTTATTTTTCAGCTATCGACTTTAATTTGAGTGTTAAAAACCTATATGATGTTGAATATCTACAATAGCCCTTTTGTAAATTTTTGGTATTCTAAAGAGCTTAGCAACATTTTCCATTCAAATGAGTTGTAATTTGGAATTTGTGTTTCCAACGTTTAGGATACCGTGCTGCGTGGTATTTAGTTTCGTCCATCTTATAATTGAGGGCACAATGATTCCAGAATAGTCAAAGATAATTATTCCTTTACACCCATTACTGTAAGAATAGAATTAATTTTTTGTTATTTAAATTGTGCGTCGGAGACCCCATTATGTCAATATAGGGTTGCCGGCCCGTAATTTTAGTCTTTAATGCTTATTATATCATCCATCTTGGAAAGGAGGGTATATTAACTTTTATTTCATTTGTAACATCCCTAAATGTTCGTCATAGACCCCATAAAATATACATACATATTTATAATCAGTATTTTGACGATTTTTTCCACATTTCTCCTCGGATTTGTCTAACACATATAAAAATACCTACATATATTGGGTATGTTGATAATCCACACATTTCCGCGCATATTTGTTTCAAATTTGGTATTTTAGAAGGTTTGATAGATGGCAATCCTTGAAGTATAAAATTGTCCACAGAGGTTCCCGTTTTGGTATGGCCCCATATAACGGCCTCATTCACTTTATGGTTTTTTGTCCTAAACTTTCACGATACCTTAAATCACTTTTGCAGTTCATGATATGGGCCATAACCCCCGGATAAGGATACAACCCGATTTCAAGTATATCTTAAATTTTAACCATATTTTCATACTAATTTCGCAAATGTTGGTAATTTGGGAAGAAACCATCCATGCAAAAACTGATCACGTTTTGTATAACCATCATATGATTTAAGGAACCGGACATTTGATATGGAAATTATGGGGTCTCCAACGCGCAATTTCAATGACAAATAATTCATATTACTTTAAAAACAAGTAAAAAAATTAAGTTCGGCCGGTCAGAATTATTATTATCATCCACCTTAGTGTAAAGGAAACATTTTTATATAAAAGTATCTGAATTCAAGTTTCACTTTAAAATTCATGTACCAGTAAGACAAAAAACCATAAAGTGAATGAGGCCGTTATATGGGGCCATACCAAAACGGGAACCTCTGTGGACAATTTTATACTTCAAGGATTGCCATCTATCAAACCTTCTAAAATACCAAATTTGAAACAAATATGCGCGGAAATGTGTGGATTATCAACATACCCAATATATGTAGGTATTTTTATATGTGTTAGACAAATCCGAGGAGAAATGTGGAAAAAATCCTCAAAATACTGATTATAAATATGTATGTATATTTTATGGGGTCTATGACGAACATTTAGGGATGTTACAAATGAAATAAAAGTTAATATACCCTCCTTTCCAAGATGGATGATATAATAAGCATTAAAGACTAAAATTACGGGCCGGCAACCCTATATTGACATAATGGGGTCTCCGACGCACAATTTAAATAACAAAAAATTAATTCTATTCTTACAGTAATGGGTGTAAAGGAATAATTATCTTTGACTATTCTGGAATCATTGTGCCCTCAATTATAAGATGGACGAAACTAAATACCACGCAGCACGGTATCCTAAACGTTGGAAACACAAATTCCAAATTACAACTCATTTGAATGGAAAATGTTGCTAAGCTCTTTAGAATACCAAAAATTGACAAAAGGGGCTATTGTAGATATTCAACATCATATAGGTTTTTAACACTCAAATTAAAGTCGATAGCTGAAAAATAAGATCAGGTTATTCAAAATATCTAAAACCGACGGTAGATGAACATCTATTATAATTTTTGCCATGAATATTGATTTCTCTTTAGAAATTACTATGGAGTTATTACATATAATAAAAATTGTGCCACTTACATAACTCAGTTCTGTGATTTGTTATGCTTTAAAAAATATACATTAAAGACTAAAAGTACGGGCTGGCAACGCGGACCGGGCCAGCTAGTTTCATATATTTCCTAAAATATCGTTGTTACAGAGTGTATTTTACGGCTGCGGAGGACAAAAATAACAAATCGGATGAACAATATATTTGGGAGCTATATCTATATCTGAACCGATTTCGATCAAATTTGGCATACTTATTTTCAGGTCCAATCTGGTCGTAGGTATATTCCATACTATTTGGGATGATATTACAAGGTTGGTGCACAATATAAGGCAAATTGGATGAATTGAATGGATAGGAGCTATACCTAAATTTTGACCGATTATCTCCAATTTCAATGGGGCTTTAAGTCAAATAAATTATTTGTGCAAAATTTAACTTTGATTTAATTTTACATAAATTGTTATTTTATGTTGTTTACAAAAAATAATCAAATTTGGACTTGATCTGTATAAAAAATGCTTCTATTTTTGGAGGTACCTTAACAGGGGGGCTCTACCTGAAGGCGGTCTGTTCCAAATAATTTTCAGTAAGATTATTTTTTAACTCCTTAGAACGTAAAATGTCAAATAACATTACAATCTGGCGTAGAAATGTGACAAGAATTTCTTAAATAACCCTTATTCGGGAAGTACGTTGTAAGGAGATCATGCCAAAACATGCATCGACCATATCCAATTTGTCACATTTTTTTTATCACATCAAGGTACCATAACCAAAGATTCATATTGATATCTGCACTGAAAGTATTTTTGGCCGCTGTTCCCATACGACCTCGACCACTGTGCATTGGGCCAGCTAGTAACGAATAAAAGTTTTGTGAGAATTAAATCATACAAACTATGATTATAGTATTGATATGATGTTCAAAGGAACTAATATATGAGATCAATATCCTTCTCTGAATCAATTTCTGTTAGTTTGAGCCTTTAAATTCTTGGCTTGTATTAACCATTTTGTGCACAATTAATATGAAATCATGAAATATATATGGGAGCTATATCCAAATCTGTAAAAATATTAAGTAAAAATGGAAAAAAAACATGCAAAATAAAACATTACTATTGTACACTTCAAAAGTCAAAATGAAAATTTTAAAATTTCACATTTTTACGCGATTTCTTTGGATTTTATCATTTTCTGCCAAGAGACAATTCCAAATTTGTGTGAATCGTTAAAATCAGATCAGCGGTTCTTGAGTTATAAGCGTAGTAACTAACACAACTTCCTTAGATATATATATATATATATATATATATATATATATATATATATATATATATATATATATATATATATATATATATATATATATAAATATATATATAAAAAAAACCTAACTCGGGCTATGACGAACGTCTGTACAAAAAATTATGCAAATAGGTCCAGCCGTTTTCAACTGATTCCGTTACCAACAAACAACAATTTATTTTTATATATATAGATATAACTCAGAAATACCCTTTTTAAATTTTATCGAGATCTGTTAATATTTAGATATGGCTCAAATATATATCTTGGTCCGATTTGGCTTTCATTGTGCACCAAACGTGTAATATTAGCCCAAATCAAATTTAGATATAGCTCTCATATGTATATCTATCCAATTTCAAGTTAATTGTGCACCAAATGGATAATACAACCCCGAATTGAAAAGGCGCAAATGCCTTGACAAATTTAGTAGAAATCGATTCAGAGGAGGATATTCCTCCCATATGTTAGTTCCTTTGGACTTTTAATTATTACTATAATCATAGTATATTTAATTCTCACAAACTCCCCATTAAAACCTTTATTTGTTATGTGACGCTCTACTAAATATGCAAAGTGGTGTAGGGGAGCATGAAGTCGGCCCCGCCCGACTTTGAGACTTTCTTTATTGGTTATTGTTTGGCAACGTTTGCTGTCCCGTTATAAAAGGTCAGAGCTCAGAAGAAGGCGGTTAATAAGATCTGTGTTTGTTGAATCACGAGAATTTTTCGGGTATAATGTAGTCGAAACTTTTTTAAATCTTTGTTTCTAGACTCCACGGCCTCCTCCTAAAATTATCTAATCGATATAATGACAAATTTATAATGTCGGGTGCATGTATTAAAATTTTATGAACTGTGGGTGGAAGATAGTGCCATTGATATATATTTGTTAACTCTTTAGCAGTTTCCAGTGCAAAGGCCTTAAATTTTTCGACATTAATATTATACCCAGAAGACAATGCTTGCAACATTATTGAACACCTCTTAATTATATCCTTGTCAATCCCAAACCACAAAAACATATTCTATGTCACTAGCACCATAGAACTGACAAAATTGCAGCGAAGTCACTTCAGTATATTTGGCATAACGTACAAAATCTGAAAGTTAAATTAGCACTTTTAGAATCTTAGGGCCATTACTAATGGCGTGAAAAATATCACACTGGAGGATTCAGGGGGGAAACAATTAAAACTTTAACTGAAATCCAATTTGATTTTCAAAATTAATCTTAAAGACAACTCAGAACACTCACATCTTCTATATTATACACATATACTAAACACACAAATTACTGCACTAAAGATAGGTCAATACTTTGCTTTTCAATAATAAGATTTGTCATTTTAAAATGTATTTAATTTTGTAATACAGTTCTATTTTTACTCCACTTTTTCTCTGATCCCACTAAAAAAAGCAACTAACTACATTTTCTCTTTTTTGATGCCATTTTTGAAGTGGGCCGTTAGAATGAAGCCAAGATTAACCACTTAAGAGTTCATTTGTACACATTTGACAATAAATATCTGATTTTCATTTTTTGGATTTTGGCCAATGGCGGCGACCACTGTGCAATGGCTTCAATGATTACTTTTTAAAGTATAATTATTCACAGATCTGGCTGATAATAGTGGACCTGGGAGGTAAAGTTATATTGGAACTATACCAACTAAATAATTTATGCTTATGTTGAAATTATTCTATATTTTTAAAATTATTCGGTGTTTAAAATTTTTAGCCAAATCGATTTGAAATTTATTTGCAATAGCTGAAATCAAGAGGTACCTTTAAACTTTAAACATTTTCTTCGAAGTGGTTTTCTACCTCCTTAGAAACTAAATAAGGTCTAAATTAATTTAAAAATGTGACCAAGACCCCGGAAGTAGCTAAAATCAGGGAACACGTTCATATGAGGGCTATACCAAAACGAGATATAGATCAACATATTTGAGGCCCTTTTGATATGAATAAGGCTATATATTGGGTAATACAAAAGTTTGGCCTCGGAATGTAAACCCCTTTAGGGGTTTTGATCTACTAACCGAATACTATTCATTTAGAATTTATCAACCGCTATATTGATATTAAGCATACTCCCCTGGTATACCGGTACCAGTGATTTAAAGTATATTGAAGGTTGGGGAAGAATTTACAGGAGGATATAATTACTTTTCCTACTAAAGTTCCAATTTTATCTACTATTTTGTTTAGTCCGCATATTGCAGTGACCCTTTATATTCGGAAATTCATTGACATCCGTCCCAAAGAATTTTGCATTTTTTTTCCTCATTTGACAAATTTTTACCGTATGAAAGAAGAAGGTTTAGGAGTTCGCGTCTTACAGCAGAAGCGCGATATAGGTCCTGAGATGTTAATTCTTGTCAGGAAAGATCAGTATTTAATATAGTTTTGTGCTCTAATTTATTTTCCAATATCTTTAATTAAGAATTAACAAGTAAAAAAAAGCAGTATGTTCGGCCGGGCCGAACTTTGAATACCCTCCACCATTTGGAACGAATTAGGAAATTTTCAAAAAAAATGAAATCCATTGAAAATTCTGTTAAAATCTTAAGAATACCTAATATCATAGTGTGCCGATATATTGGGGTGATATACAATATTGTGGACCTGTACAGACAAATCTACGTCTGGGGGTAAAGTACTCACAATTAACTTCTTGTGTGGAATTTCAAACAATTCCATTTAGAAATGTGGTTAAAATCATCCAAATACCGAATATCGGGGGCTATACGTAATAAACGTTATATGGGGGATATACGATATCGTGGACCTATATAGACAATTATCTTGCAGGGGGTAAAATACCCACACGGAACTACTTGTGTGGAATTTCAGTCAATTTCATTGAAAAATGTGGATAAAATCACAAAAATACTGAATATCGGGGGTACCTCTATATGGGGGCTATACGATATCGTGGACCTATATACACAATTCTCATTCAGGGGGTAAAGTGATCACAAGGAACTCCTTGTGTGGATTTTCAGACAATTCCATTGAAAAATGTGGCTAAAATCATCAAAATACCGAATATCGAGGGGTACCGTTATATGGGTGCTATACGATGTTGTGGGCGGTAAAATACCCACACGGAACTACTTGTGTGGAATTTCAGACAATTTCATTGAAAAATGTGGATAAAATCACAAAAATACTGAATATCGTGGGTACCTTTATATGGGGGCTATACGATCTCGTGGACCTATATACACAATTCTCATTCAGGGGGTAAAGTGATCAGAAGGAACTCCTTGTGTTGATTTTCAGACAATTCCATTGAAAAATGTGGCTAAAATCATCAAAATACCGAATATCGAGGGGTACCGTTATATGGGCGCTATACGATATCGTTGACCGATATAGTCCATCTTCGACCTTGACTTGCCTGCAGACAAAAGACAGATCTGTGCAAAATTTTAGCTTCCTATCTTTATTCGTTTCGACTGTAGCGTGATTACAACAGACGAACGGACGGGAAGACGGACGGACAGGACAGCTAAATCGTCTTAGAATTTTACGCTGATCAAGAATATATATACTTTGTTGGGTCTAAAATGATTATTTCTATGAGTTACCAACGGAATGACGAACTTAATATGCCCTCCATACTATGTATGGTGGAGGGTATAAAAAAATAACTTTTTTTTACCTGATGTTTTTTTGGATTTTATTCTTTTCTGCCAAGAGTCCATTCCGAAAGGGCTATAATTTTTAAATTCGATTCCATTGAAAAATATTTCTCGATTTTTTCCGGATTTAAGAATTTTTTCGAATTTTCTCTTTTCTATCGCAAATGTTGCGAAGTTTAGAGAAAATTATTTGAGGTACTTTGTGTATGGTTTGGGCTATATAATTTACCTTAAAAAGTTCGTCCTGGGAACCCTAAACCCTTTCGGGATTTTGATCTACTAACCGAATACTATTCACTTAGAATTTTCCAACGCTCATGTTGTGTGTTTCCCAACGCCATTACTCGATATTGCGCATACACTCCCGTTTAATGGTACCTACGATTTAAATAACTCAACGGCTTCAGTAAAATTTTTCGGAGTACATCATTTATTTTCTTACTAAATCTTCGATTCGATGTACCATTTTGTATAGTCGGCATAATGAATTCCTCTTTTTATTCGGCATTATATTGATTGCAGTTCCAATGAACTTGAATTTCGAGTTCTCATTGGGCGTGTTACTGCCAAATGAAAGGATTAGGTCCATGTTTTGATATGACCCTTATATCATAGTCATATTTTAGTTTGTTTGGAAAGATTACAATTTAACGTATTGTGCACTAATCTCATTTTTATACCCTCCACCAAAAAAAGTATGGAGGGTATATTAAGTTCGTCTTTCCGTTTGTAACTCATCGAAATAATCATTTTAGACCCAACAAAGTATATATATTCTTGATCAGCGTAAAATTCTAAGACGATTTAGCACTGTCCGTCTGTTGTAATCACGCTACAGTCTAAACGAATTAAGATCGAGTATTTGACCTCCTGAGAGAGAATTGTCTATACAGGTCCACGATATCGTACATCCCCCATATAACGGTACCCCCCGATATTCGGTATTTTGATGATTTTACCGACATTTTTCATAGGAATTGTCTGAAAATCCACACAAGGAGTTCGTTGTGGGTACTTTATACCTCGGCAGAGAATTTTCTATATAGGTCCACAATATCGTATAGCCCCCATATATTCGGTATTTTGATGATTTTAGCCACCTTTTTCAATGGAATTGTCTGAAATTCCACAAAAGGAGTCCCTTGTGGGCATTTTACCCCCTCAAAAAGAATTTTCTATATAAGTCTACAATATCGTATAGCCCCATATAACTGTACCCCCCGATATTCGGTATTTTAATAATGTTAGCCACATTTCTCAATGGAATTGTCTGAAAATCCACACACAGAGTTCTTTGTGAGCACTTTACCCCTGAAACGGAATTGTCTATATAGGTCCACAATATCGTATATCCCCCATATAACGGTACTCCCCTATATTCGGTATTTTGATGATTTTAGCCACTTTTCCCATGGAATTATCTGAAAATCCACACAAGGAGTTCCTTGTGAGTACTTTACACGCAGACATAGATTTGTCTTTATAGGTCCACAATATCGTATATCCCCCCATATATCGGCACCTTCCTATATTAGATATTTTAAAGATTTTCAAATAATTTTTAATGGATTTTATTTTTTTGAAAAATTTCTAATTCGTTTCAAATGGTGGAGGGCCGATCTTACTGCTTTTTTTACTTGTTTACATTACATTCAGAATTAAAACAAAAAGTTTAAACTTCAACAAAGCATGTCAAATTGAAAAATAATGCAATATTTAAAATTATGAAAAATTTAAATTATGAAAATTATGACCGTTCCGAAATAGTGTGAATTGTCAAAATCAGCCAGCCGTTTTTGAGTTAAAGCCGTAGTAACCATCATTTATTTGTTCACATTGAAATAACGTACATGATTCTTTAACTTGTTCGCGGATTTGTTACAGCAAATGTTTAAGGTCCTTACAAAGTTAGCCAATAGACTGGCTATAGTTAGCTATCATTCGATTTTGTCAAATTTGTCTTGTTATTTTCGTTATTTGCCGATTTTAAAATTGTAATTATTCTTTTACTTAAGTGTGACCGCGTTAAATTATTTCAACATCTTCTATTCAGTTCGCCACTACAAAATTCGGTGCTACAATTCAATGTAACCCGCCCTCAATTTCCATTCTCAAAAAATTGTCAATAAAGTTAACCAAATTAAAAAAAACAGTTTCAACACGCTATTATTTTTTTCATATTCTATCCTCTTATGAATAACACCTATATTTCCACTTACCCAATAAAAACATAAAATCTATAAACAACAGTTTTGTCTGTTGTCGCTTTATACTACCCGAAAAATACTACACATCATATTAGAATTCAAAAAGAAAAAAAAACTACAAATGTACATTCGAAGTCAAAATGAAAAAAAGTCATGCAAAATAAAACATTACTATTGTACATTCCAAAAGTCAAAATGAAAAATTTCAAATCTGTCACTTTTGTGCGATTTTTTGGATATTATCCTTTTCCGGCAAGAGACAATTCCGAATTTGTCTGAATCAGACCAGCGGTTCTTGAGTTATAAGCTAACACAACTTTCTTTTATGTATATAGATGTGAAGCTCTACTAAATATGCAAACAAGATAGGACAAGACAGAGTCAATATACGGTGACCCCGTGAAAATACCTCTGTTGTTATGATATCATAGCAACATAGTTACCAATGTTGATTGATTTAAACCACTAAGACAATATGCAATTTTTTGGAAAGGTCTATAGAATTTTAAACCATATTTTTTGATTTTTCAAACTTTTATTTGTCATTCGTTTCTGCAATTGTGGTTTTTATATTAACATGCCTCTGTAATGAGCTGTTGCTCCATGTATTGTTGACAAAAACCATTTGCTCAAAATGCATTTTGTCTAGTCTTTACCATTTTAGGTTTTGACTTTTAGACTTTCTTTACTGGTTTTATTTTGGAATTCTTATATTGTCATGACATGTGGAAAAAGTGTCAAATAAACAACAAGTAAAAAGGCTTTAAGTCCATTTGGAACTAATTTGGCAATTTTCAAAATAATAAAATCCGTTAAAAATTCTGTTAAAATCTTAAATATACCGATTGTAGCCGTTATATTAGGGTCTATGCAACGACGTAGACCTGCATAGGCAAATTTTGTCTTAATATATACAATATTGAAATGCGAAACTTGAAGAAAAATATGGCCCACTTACAATACCTTAACTTTCGAACAGGACCTCGGAAAAGGTTATCAAAAGAAAAAAACATAAACACAAGAGACATAAACTTCATACAATATTACGATGATTACAACATGCTAGTTTTACATGGAATATCTAAAGGCGTCAGAGAAGGAAGGTTAACGTATATTACAGCATTGGGAGAATCAGTTAATGACATTTTTCAATATGTCGAAGAGTTTAAAGTGAACGAGCGGGTGTGGTCTGATAATTTACCAATAATTTAATAAAAAAAACACTCGAGCCCACAAAATGACGTGACGAGGATATAAATAGATTCCAGAGTATACTAAATTCAAATTTAAATGCTAACCCAATGTGAACCCGTAAAGAAAGTCTTAAAGTCGGGCGGGGCCGACTTTATGAAACCCTACACCACTTTGCTAATTTAGTAGAGCTCCGCATAACAATTAAACGTTTTAATGGGAGAATTCAACATACATACTATAATTATAATTCTGATTATAATTTAAAGTTCAAAGGACTATATATGCCGAAGCATTTGTATCTCTTAAATTCGGACTTGTATTGCCCATTTGGTGCACAATTAAATTGAAATCGGATAAATATATATATGGGAGCTATATCTAAATTTTGACCAATTATCTCCAATTTCAATAGGGTTCGTCCTTGGGCCAAACAAATGATTTGTGCAAAATAAATGCGAACTGTACTTGGTTTACAAAAATAGTGGAATAGACGGACGGTGGAATAGACGGACGGACATGCATAAATCGACTCAGAATGTTGTTCTATGCTGATCATAAAAAGGAACTATGGGTCTATCTCGTTTCCTTTTGCCTGTTACAAACAAATGCACAAAAACATAATACCCTGACCACCTTGTGGTGTAGGGTATAAAAAACATTAAGTTCGGCCGGGCCGAACTTTTAATACCCTCCACCTCAGGGTAATGGAAACACTAGAACCAATTATGACTCACAAATACCAATTTTTAGACATATTCCTGGGAAAGTGTGGCAAAAATCATCAAAATACCGAATATCAAGAGGTACCGCTATATAGGGCTATACAAAAGTGTGGACCTATACATACAATATTTCGCCAACGGAGCTAGAACTCATTATGATCAACAAATTCCAATTTTTAGGGAATTCCGTGATAAAATGTGGCAAAAACCATCAAAATTATGACCAACAAATACAAATTTTTAGACAAATCAATGAATGAATAAGTGTGGCAAAAATCATCAATGTACCGAATATCGGGAGGTACCGTTATATGGGGGCTACACCAAAGCGTGGACCTATACATACAATGTTTCGCCGCACTAACTAGGACCCACTATGACCCACAAATACCAATTTTCAGACAAATCCGTGAAAAGGTTTGGCAAAAATCATCAAAATACCGAATATTGGGATGTGCCGTTATCTGGGGACTATACCAAAACGTGGACGGATATATCTCATTTTCAATACCAACCATACTAGACACAATACAAATTATTCTGCTAAATGTTGACGCTCTACGTCAAATAATGTGGGCTGTATCGTGATTTCAACAGACAGACGGACATCGTTAAGTCGTCTTAGAATTTTATGCTGATTATGAATATATATACATTATGGGGTCTACGACGAATATTTAGGGATGTTACAAACGGAATGACAAAGTTAATATACCCTCATTTCCAAGGTGGGGGGTATAAAAATATTTTTAAGCCGGAAGCATGTTTTTGATCCGAAACATAAGTGGTACAATATTAACTGCAATAAAGCAAGAAATAAGAGCTTTAACCTACTTAGAGTGTCAGGAGAACGAATCATCAAGAAGACAAATAATGATATATTTCGGCACAAAAACAGTACAAAACAATATTCCACAGTATTAAATCCCCTTTTCTACAAGACAATTACCGACAAATCAAACTGAATAAACAATGTTAAGCAATGGGGAAAGTCAGCAAGAAACATTCGAAATCAACAAAATGTTTTTGGGTCCAATATCTCTTCTGATGTCTTCAATAACTATAATAAAGATTTACTTAATAGCTCAAATGTTAATGCAATTATCTCTTATGGACTTTTTTTCAAAGAATATACCGATCTTGACAGAGCTTTTTGTATGAGAGAGATAAAAAATATCTTGGAAAGTGTATGAACATGAATTTTACATAAACGGCGCAGAAGAATTGCATACACATTTACTAAATATATACAAAAACATGTCTACCAATGGCAAACTTGACCCAATATTCAAAAGAACTATAATTTTGCAAAATCAAATATAGAGGTACAGGGTGAGATCAAAAAACTACAACCAACTTCAGACTGCTGTCATTTCTAAGCCACTCGTCCGACAGTTGTTAAAATTATTCCAGTGACAGCTCATTACATTGTTCACAAGCGTACAAGCGTTGTTAACAACATAAATTTCAATGTTCCTCAACGTACTACCCGCCACTATGCACCACTAGCAATTCAATTCTCCAGGATGAACTATGCAAATGCTGATCCTTTAACAAGAATTTCAAAAGATTTTAACGCGTTTTATAATTTTATCGATTTTACAATGGATATTAATAATGTTTTTAAATTCTTAATTTTAATTATACAATTATTAGTAATGTACATATATAGTCTGTAAGGAATTATCCATAGACTAATAGATTAAATAAATAAATAAATAAAAACAAGCATTTTGGTGAGAATTATCCAGAAAAAAGTTATTCGGGATGGAATTTAAGCGTGATAGTGTGATTTCTTTATATTTGGCTGGAAAACAACAAGTGGTTATCGTTAAAGCACTCCAGAATTTAAATTTGAATAAATCTTTTGTGTTTCGTACCATCCTTCGTTACCGTGATACTGGTCGCGTAGTCCGACGTCAAGGAAGTGGACGGAAGAAAACAGCAACATCAGCAGAAATGGTTCGAAATGTAAAGAAGCTACTTGATCGATCGCAGTGACCGAAAAATGGCTCGTGAGCCATCCCAAATCTGTGTTTCCAACCAATATTTTATTCTCAACAGAATACACAATTTTCTTTTCTGACCTCACATTGGTTTAGAAAGTGGACGTGGAGAAACACATAATGTGGGGACTATACTTAAATAAATAGAAATCCTTTTCTTACCAAATGTCCAATTCGCTCTACTCTTTGTATTCGGTATTTCACTGATTGCATTCCCAATTAATTTTGCATTTTGAATTCTCATTGGACGGATTTTTGTCATATGAAAGAAGTAGGTTCACGTATTAAATGGAGCATAACGCTTTGTCGGTCATTTTTGCCTGTTAAAATGTGTTTGCATCTTCCAGCTCTTTATTTTATTCGATTCAAATAGCTCGTTACGAAGTTTGGCCATAGAATGTACTACTATTTTGAAATTCGATTCCATTGAAAATTGTTTCCCCGATTTTTGAAGTGAGATAATCTCCTTTTTCCTATTTTTTTTTTGCGATTTTAGAAAAGTAATAATTCTTTATCGTTGGTGTGACATCATCTATTCAGTTTCGCCACCACATAATTCGGTACTACACTTCAATGTAACCCGCCTCCGATTTCAGTAAATCAGGAAATCGACTCAATACGATCGACTTAAATAAAGTTAGAAAAAACCTTTCGAACATGGTGAAATATTGATTTTTTATACCCTCCACCATTCTATGGAGGGTATATTAACTTTGTCATTCCGTTTGTAACTCCTCGAAATATTTATAATAGACCCTACAAAGTGTATATATTCTGGATCAGCGTAAAATTCTAAGGCGATCTAGCTATGTCCGTCTGTTTCTTGTAATCACGCTATCTTTCGAACGAATTGAGATAGAGATATTCGGCATTTTCTTTATTTTAGTAAATTTATAATATTTATAATAGACCCTACAAAGTGTATATATTCTGGATCAGCGTAAAATTCTAAGGCGATCTAGCTATGTCCGTCTGTTTCTTGTAATCACGCTATCTTTCGAACGAATTGAGATAGAGATATTCGGCATTTTCTTTATTTTAGTGACAGTATTTACCGGAATTATTTCAAAGTTCGTAATGGGTACAACAGCCTATGACAAAAATTTTTGTATGCAGGTCCTCGTCTTCGTATAGCCCTATATAACGGTACCTCCCGACATTAGGTATTTTGATGGTTTCTGCGACATTATTTGCCGGAATTATTTCAAATTTCGTATTTGAAGTTCGTAATGGGTACTACAGCCTATGACAAACATTTTGTGGATCCATGTCAAGTTCGACACTGTACTGTACGGTCGTGTTTGTGTTTCGCTCCTATAAATTTACAATTTTTTCGCCTCGTCGCAGCAAAATCATCATATAATCTGAGCCATTGATCTCTCACAGTTTCGCCAACATTGTGTGCTATCGAGTATTCGCATTTCTTTGTGATGTTAAGCAGTTAGAAATACAAAACAAAAACCAACATTGATAAATTTTACCATTTCCTTTTATGCTATCATTCGTAAATAACATAAATAGAAGTGCTCTCGTTATCTTTAGTTGCTGTTGAACCTACCTGTTCATACACAAGTACGTACGTCATCTCGCATTCTGTTTTTTCGTTGATCGTACCTGTTCACTGACTTGAACTTGTGAACCTGTTATCTTCCCTGCTATCGTTGCGGTGTGTGTCCTGGATTGACTAACCTGTTTACATCACCCTGTTTCACTACATCAACTACATCACCCTGTTTCACTACAACACCCTGTTTCACTACAACACCCTGTTTTTGCTGTATCAACCTGATTAAAACCCTGTTACACCGTTTCCATCGCAAATAAATTTTACGTTGCTTCAAATTTTACAACTTTTTTCTGTACGTCATATTGTAAAAATATATTACTGTAATGGCGTGTTTAAATAAAAATTGCAAAATAAAATCAGACGAAAGAATGATAACATGCTGGTTATGTCACGAAAATTGCCATCTTAAATGTAGTGACATTTCTGGACTTGTTGCGGATGCAATTTCGAACAACAAGGGACTTCACTGGTGCTGTGTGGATTGCAGAAAAATTGGAGTAAGCTTTTACCGATTTTTCCAATCTCAAAAACAAACTTTTCTGCAGATTCTAGAAGATTCAGCTAAACTCTCTAATCGAATAAGTGATTACGGTAAATTATTTGAAAATTATAAGCTGTTAGAGAATATGAATTCACCACAATCATCTCCGAAGCGTCGAAAATCAGCTAGGAATGCAAACAAAGAAAAACGCTCTGAAAATATCTATAGTCCATCATTATCAAACACCCCTTCCGTGCCAATGCTTGATTCTACTTCCAACAACTCATCACCTATACCTAATCTTCCTTCATCCAATCCTTCTACGTCAAATAATCCAATTAGTTCATACAGTACTTCCGTTAATGATGTACCTCCTACCAGGCTTGAACGCCTAACAAACCATGATCCTGAATCAGTCGTCAATCCTTCTTCTCCTTATAACGTAACCCCTGTTGAGGTTATCCTTACTGCCGTCCCGCCAAAAAGAAGCATTTTCATTTCAAGACTTCCAGCGGATACCACTACTGAGACAATTGACCGTTACATCATATCTAAAATTGAAAAATTTAATGATATTAACATACATAAATTCAATTTTTCGCAACAACGTTCAATTGCATCATTCAAAATTACAACCTCTGATGAAATGTATACTCGTCTTATTGATCCTGAGTTCTGGCCGAAACATACTATAGTTCGTGAATACGTATATAGAGAAAGACAAATGCCTGATAATAATGGTTACATTCATCAAAACTCTGTTAACTTTTCAAAAAACTAAGCACTTTCTGTAATGATACATTATCTATTGCCTATCAAAACGTCCGCGGTATTCGATCTAAAATATCGAAATTGTATGTTGACAGTTTTACCTTTGAACATCATATCTTAGTAATGACTGAGACCTGGTTAAATGAACGTATTTTAAACTCGGAAATTCTGTCAAATAAATACAATATCTTTAGACGTGACCGTGTAAGCAACGGCGGTGGAGTGCTCATAGCTGTCTCCAATATATTTTCTTGCCAATTACTGGATCTTGATTCTTCCCTTGATATTGAGTTCATTGCTGTCGAAGTAAAAAACAATTTGAAAAAAATGTTTATAACATGCTCATATATTCCTCCATCATCACCGCAAATAATTTATGAAAAGCATAGCCATGCATTAAAAGCAGTTTTACAAAAAACTAAGCCAGAGGATCTAATTTGTATACTTGGCGATTTTAATATACCAAACATGTTGTGGAATTTTTTACCTGGGGATAAATACCTGCTGCCCGAAAATATACACAAATTTTATGAATTATTCTTCGATACACTTTTTGATCTTGGTATTTTTCAAATAAATTGTATCCGTAACACCTATAATAAGTTATTGGACCTGATATTTGTAAATCAAGTGGATGATTGTTACATTCAACGAATTGATCCGTTAACATTTCCCGAAGACCAGCACCATCCAACTATCAAAATTAATGTTTCGTTTCCTACTGGAAACCAAATCATACCCGTGACTCAAAGTGAGAAATCCTTATGTTTTTCGAAAACAAACTTTAAGCAGTTACGTGAACTTATGCATAACACAGACTGGGATATCCTTTTGTCTAGCACTTACGATTTAAATGGTGCTATCGATATTTTTTACAAAAAGCTATACGATTTTATTGATATCAGCGTACCGAAATATGTAATTAAGAAGCTTTCTGGGCCACCATGGAACTCTACAGCTTTGGCAAAGGCTAAAAATGTGAAAAATAAACAATATAAGAAATATAAAAAGACAGGATCTTCCATTGACTACGGAAGATATTCTGTAGCACGGTCTGAATATACTACTATGAATAATATTTGCTATTCAAATTATCTGACAAAACTCAAAAACAACTTTAAACAGAATCCGAAGTCTTTCTTCAAATTTGTCAATTCGAAGCGCAAATCCACCGATTTTCCACCAAATTTAAAGTACGATGATGCTGAATCCTGTGATATAAATGTTATATCTAACATGTTTGCAGACTTCTTCAGTACAACATATTCTACTAAAACATTTAGCGGCAACAACTACCCCTTCGAAATTAATACTAATCAATCAATATCTATTTCACTATTAAACAGCTCTATGGTTTTAAATGGATTGAAAACTTTAAAGTATAGCTATGATTTTGGTCCAGATAATATCCCGAGTTGCATCCTAAGGAAGTGCGCCGATGCTTTTGTTTATCCTCTTACCATATTGTTCAATGCTTCCATAACTCAAGCTGTTTTTCCTGAGGTTTGGAAAACATCGTATATCATTCCACTCTTTAAAAACGGAAATAAATCTGATGTGGCCAATTACCGAGGAATAGCAAAATTAAGCGTGATTCCAAAGCTTTTCGAAAAACTGATTACTGAAAACCTTATCCATTGCATTAGTTCTATTGTTTCACCCTATCAGCACGGATTTCAGAGGAAGTGTTCTACAACAACAAACCTCATTCAGTTCACTACAGTTATAAACCGAGGATTTCTTCAAGGAAAGCAAACTGATGTAATTTACACAGATTTCAGCAAGGCATTCGATAAAGTTAATCATAAATTATTACGATTAAAACTTAAAAACATTGGATTTACAAATAGAAGTTCCGAATGGATTTTTTCATATCTACAAAATAGAACACAAAAAGTATGTTTTAAAAACGCCATTTCGAAGAGTATTATGGTTTCTTCTGGAGTCCCACAAGGAAGTCATCTAGGACCAATCCTATTTTCTTTATTTATAAATGATCTACCTTCATCTATAAAATTTTCAAATATTTTGATGTATGCCGACGATGTGAAAATATTTCTTAGCATTTCGGAGATATGTAAGAATCAGCTGCTTCAAAATGATTTGAATTCGTTTGTTAACTGGTGCAACATTAATCTTATGGAAATTAATTATTCGAAATGCAAACTTATGAGATTCACAAGAAAAAAATTATTGGATACTTGTTACACCCTCGGTGATTATTCTCTGGAAAAAGTTGATACATTCGTTGATCTTGGAGTTGTATTGGATTGTAAACTTAACTTTAAATCTCATATTTCTGTTTCTATAAACAAAGCAAAATCAGTTCTTGGTTTTGTGAAACGTTGGAGTAAAGAGTTTAAGGATCCTTATGTTTCAAAAAATTTATACATGTCAATTGTTCGCCCAATTTTGGAATACTCTTCGGTCATATGGGATCCAATTTATAAAACACACAGCGACCGCATCGAGTCTGTTCAAAAACAATTCCTACTTTTCTGTCTACGAAGTTTGAACTTTTCATATGATAATCTTCCACCATACACTGATAGACTCTCACTGATCAAGCTGCCAACTCTGGAAAGCCGTAGAAAAATGCTAAATGTCTCATTTCTTTATAATGTGATTATGGGTGATATTTCTGCTGGCTTTCTTGTTAACAACATAAATTTCAATGTTCCTCAACGTACTACCCGCCACTATGCACCACTAGCAATTCAATTCTCCAGGATGAGCTATGCAAACGCTGATCCTTTAACAAGAATTTCAAAAGATTTTAACGCGTTTTATAATTTTATCGATTTTACAATGGATATTAATACTATAAAAAGTAAAATAATAATGTTTTTAAATTCTTAATTTTAATTATACAATTATTAGTTATGTACATATATAGTCTGTAAGGAATTATCCATAGACTAATAGATTAAATAAATAAAATAAATAAAAAAAAATAAATGTCTTCGTATAGCCTCCATATAACGGTAACTCCCGATATTCGGTATTTTGCTGATTTCAGAAACATTATTCGCCGGAATCGTTTCAAATGTCGTATTGAGGGATCTAAATGGTTACTACAACCTATGGAAAAAAATCTGTTAAAAATTCTGTAAAAATCTTAAAAATACCGAATGTACCTGTTATATTGGGGTCTATACGACGACATGGACCTGCAAAGGTAAAATATGTCATAAGCCATTACAATATTTAAATAAATATTATATATTAAATAAATATCTAAACAAGTTAAAAAGTAATAAGTTCGGCCGGGTCGAACTTTGAATACCCTCCACCATTTGGAACGAATTTGGAAATATAATCCTTAAAAAATTCTGTTAGAATTTTAAAAATACCAAATGTAGCCATTATATTGGTGCCTTTACGACGTGGACCTACATGGACATTGTTTGCCATACGTCATTACCATATTCAAATTCGAAACTTGAAAAAAACGGTGAATAATGTAGCTAAAATCATCAAAATATCGTATATAGGGAGGTAGCGTTATATCGGAGCTATACGAAGACCTGGACCTGCATATACAATTTTCTGTCACAGACTGAAGCATCCATTACGAACTTCAAAAACGACATCTCAAACAATTTTGTTGAGTATTGTATCTTAAACCGTCAAAATGCTGAATATAGGGAGGTACTGATATATGGGGACTATACGAAAACCTGGACCTGCAAAGACAATTTTCTGCCACAGACTGTAGTTCCCATTACGAACACTAAATACGTAATTTGAAACTATTCCGGTGAATAATGTCGCTAAAATCATCAAAAACCGAATATCGGGAGGTACCGTTATATTGAGGCTATATGAAAACGTAGACCCATTTACGAATTTAACCTGCCTTCTGGAAAAATAAACATGTGTGCAAAATTTAAAGGTTCTATCTCAATTCGTTCGAAAGATTACAACAGACAGACGGGCAGACAGACGACATGGCTAAGTCGACTTAGAATTTTACGCTGATCAAGAATATATATACTTTGTTGGGTCTGACATGAGTATTTCGAGGAGATACAAAAGGAATGACAAAGTTAATATACCCTCCATAGTATGGTGGAGGGTATAAGAAATCGGCAATATCTACATTATTCATCAAATCATCAAAATACCGAATAGCGTTATATGAAGGATAAGAGAAGACGTGGAACTGCACAGACAATTTTCTGTCTTAGGCTGTAGTATTCATTACGAACTTAAAATACCGAGTTTGAAACAATTCCGGTGAATAAATTCGCTAAAATCATCAAAATACCAAATATCGGGAGGTACCGTTATATGGGGGCTATACGAAAACGTGGACCTTCACAGAATTTTTCTACTACAACTTCCTCTTAGAACCATTTTCCCTTATATATCTGCCTTTTAAGCGGAACACACAGATATATTAAAATTGTTTATCAAATTTATTCAAGAACGAAAATAAGTTTACAAATTGCCATTCACAAGAAGACTACTTGTTAAAATTGCTTAGATACAAAAATATGTCAAATAGGCTTTATTAAACATTTATTTAAAAAATTATTTTGTTGGGATAACACACAAAACTTGAATGTAATTTCGGGGTTTCCCACAAAATTGAATCCAAGATAGTACGACAGGATTGTTTTACATCAAAATTATCCATTTAATCCGTTAACATGGAAAGTAAGCATTTTGTTGTCTCTAAATATGAAATAATTTCAAAATATTTTCATTTTTATTCAAAACAATACACACACATATAGCATTTTCAGATTAAATGAAACCTTTTGCAACTGTTTTGTTATGTTTCTTTCTATAAATCTAAAAGTTTCATTTGATTTGCAAAAAGTTTCATTTCGGTTACAAAAGGTTTCAATTCCGCTGCAAAAGGTTTCATTTCCACTGCAAAAGGTTTCATTTCAATTGCAAAAGGTTTCATTTAATCTGAAATTGCTATATATACAAACTGTGTACATGTTTTGCCATGGTATAATTATTACAGGTAACAGCAAGTCCCAGCTGATTTGACTCTATAGTAATACCAGTGTCAAACTCGATATGACGTTTTGTAATTGAATTCCATTTCTTGATATACAATAGGTATACCCTTTTTTGATATAAAATTTCACTGCAGGGCAATGTGAACATATTGTTACGAATAATAACTTTAGATTTAAGTTAATTTAGATGAATTCCGTTAATTTAAGAATTTGAATTGTAACGTAAATTTCTACTACGCAGTTTATTTGAATAACTTCACAACAACAACTACTGTATAGATTTTTCTACATCCTTCCATTTCCTCTTTCATTTTCTATTTTGTTGCTGACGTACAATTCTTGTTAAACGTCATCATTGATGATCGCTTAATTCCTCTTTCTTTGTTACCCCCTCGCCTGTGTATGTGTTGTTGTTATTGTTCACTCAATGTAAGTTTGTATGTGTTGTTGTTATTGTTCACTCAATGTAAGTTTGTATGTGTTCGTTGCATTGGTAGATTGTTCGTAATCTAGGCGTTACCAGATCGTCTAGAAACTTCTGTAGCGACAGGCGAGGCTCATATAAATAGGGGAAATGGAAAGGCAGTTAGTCAGTTGTGAATCAGATCGCGAATTGAAACCGTCGAGTAAAGTAAAGTGCAAAGTAAAGTTGTGTGAATAAAATCATTGTAATAATCGTAATCCGAAAGAACCCGCGTTTTATTTGGTACGAGCTGTATTGGGAAATAAAACAACGTCTACACGGGATTAAGTAAAATCCAAGAACGTAACAATTGGTGTCGGAAGTGAGATTACGATAATACTACGATGAAGTTTAAGGATCTACGAGTGGAAGACTTGAAGAAGGAACTTAATAAATTGGAATTGTCCTCTACTGGCAACAAGGCTGAACTACAAAAACGTCTGTTGGATGAGTTCGAGCGCCGTGGTATGAACATCGATACATATGAGTTTGACAGTAAGGATGAAGTGGATTTATCGGAAATGGGCGAATCCAACGGTGGTGAAGTCTCGTCAGTAGCTGCCAGGGGTGACGATTTCAGAGAAATGCTAGCCAAAATGTTTGAGGAAAATTTCAGAAGGTTCGAAGAAAATTCAAGAATAACGAACGAGAAACTCGAGTACATTGCAGAAGTTATTGGAAGGAGAATGGAAACCGTGGAGGTCCAAATTAAAGAGTTGGATAAGAAAGTGCAGTCGGTTGACGAGAAATTTCTGTCCCACGACCATAGGGTTAAAAATCTGGAGAAGAAAATTTCGGAACTGGAAATCAAAGGTGGTCCGGTGCGAGTTCCTGATAACACACTAAAAATCAAACCTCCTGTATTCGACGGCTCTACGTCATTCAATGTTTTCAAGTTACAGTTCGAGACAGTGGCTTCTAGAAATTCGTGGAACGACAGCGACAAAGCGGTTGCACTACTTCTGGCATTGAAGGGCAGTGCTGCTGATGTTATACAGAGTATTCCTGTCGCTTCTAGAAACAACTATGAAGATGTTATTGCTGCACTGGAACGTAAGTACAGTGGCGAACATAAACGAAACATCTACCTTATGGAATTAAGGGGAAGAGTACAGAGGACAAACGAGACGTTACAAGACTTTGCAGCTGAGGTGGAACGTTTGGTGCTAATGACGTATCCAGGAGAGGATCACCCATTGCTGGACCGTATGAAAATCGAAACCTTTGTGAATGGCATACGTGACCCTGAGATTAAGTATGCAACATATGCGTCACCAAAAGCATCATTTTCCGAAACTGTGTCGTTTGCCCTTGCCCAAGAGACGGCAAGAATAGTTGTTAAGCCCCAGACCCACAAGATTCGCCAACTGGAGACCGAAGGTTGCGAACCCAAATCTCTCGTTAACTCGATCGAAGACGCCATGAGGCGGGTAATAGAAGAGACAAAGTTAGTTGGGATGACTAAGCCCAGGGTTAGATGCTACAACTGCGATAAATATTGCATATTGCGCGCGAATGCAGAGCTAAGCGCAAACGATCCAGGTCATCGTCACCACCTCCAACGAAAGATGGTAGAAGAATGGCCCAACAGTCCACCAATGAGTCACAGTTAAACTAAATCGAGCCAGTCCAGCGGGGCATGAACTGGCTCCCATCGACGATGGCCCCACAATCACCATAGCAATAGTACAACAGAAAAGTCACAACCTAACAACAACTGGGTACATCAATGGTGATAAGCGAGTTCTGACGTTAGATACTGGCGCATCAAAGTCCATCGTAAGATCAGATCTGGTAAAGGGAAAAATAACGCAACTTAATGGAGTCAGACTGCGCACAGCAACGGGGGAGCCCGCGGCAGTACACGGCAAGATTACCCTGAGACTAACTATTGCCAATAAATCGGAGAATATAGTTGCCGATATCGTAGACGAAGTGATAATAGGCGCAGATTTTATGATTGCCTTTGGTATCAATCTGGATATGAAAGAACGTGTGATGACCTGGTCTAACGTCGAAATTCCGTTAAACGCGGGCTACGATGAAAGTACACCCATTAGACGTCTGACCACGGACCATCCAGAGATAATACCGTCCTGTGCCGAAGCAATAATATGGGTACCAACGAATGGAGATTGTGGAGCCGAGAAGTTGTGGGTGGTGGAACCAGCAGAAAACAGAAACAGTAACATCCTAATAGCGAATGCCCTGGTGAAAAGCAACAAGGACGGATTAATTCCTGTTAGAGTTTTGAACCTGTCAAACAAGCAAGAGCAAATTTGCCAATTTTCCGATGTTGGACAATGCACACCAGCTGAAGCTGTAGTTAATTTGGAAACTAGCACCGAAAAGCCAGCTGCCATGGAGAAGAAGCACATCGACGGCTACATAAAAGAGTGGACACACCAATTATCAACTTCCGAGAGGATCAAGGCTAAGCAGCTATTATGGAAATATGCCTCTACCTTTGCGTTGACAAAAGAGCACCAAGGAAGAACATCAGTGGTGAAGCATGAAATCAATACAGCAGACGCGAGACCCATTAAACAGCCTCCAAGAAGTGTTCCCCTGGCAAAAAGAGACGAGGTTCAGAAGCTGATAAGTGAAATGGAAAAGAGTGGTGTAATAGAACCATCGTCAAGTCCATGGTGCTCCCCAGTGGTCTTGGTCAAGAAGAAAGACGGAAGCACCCGATTTTGTGTGGACTACAGAAAGTTGAATGATGTCACCAAGAAAGACAGCTATCCGCTCCCAAGAATCGACGACACATTGGACACATTAGCCGTGACGTCATGGTTCTCCACCCTCGACCTGCAGAGTGGGTACTGGCAAGTAGAGATCGCCGAGAAAGATAAGGAGAAAACAGCGTTTGGCGTAAATGGGGGTCTCTGGCAGTTCAATGTCATGCCATTCGGACTCTGCAACGCCCCGGCTACATTTGAAAGGCTGATGGAGCGTGTGTTAAAAGGGCTGCAGTGGAAGTCGTGCCTCATATACCTGGATGACATCATAGTCATGGGACGCAACTTCGACGAACACATCAAGAACTTAAAGGATGTTCTACAGCAGCTTTCGTCTTCAGGCCTCAAGCTGAACCCAAAGAAGTGCAGTCTCTTCCAACGAGAGGTGAAGTTCCTGGGGCACCACGTGACGCCGGAGGGCATATCGACGGAAAAAGGCCAGAGGTTTCAGTGGGGCAACGACCAGGAGGAGGCATTCAGAAAGCTCAAAGACATGCTATGCAGAGCCCCCATTTTGGCATACCCTATACCTGGCGGCAAGTTTGTCCTGGACACAGACGCAAGTGCGTGCGGCATCGGTGGCGTCCTTTCCCAGGAAATCGACGGACAGGAAAAAGTCATCGGGTACTACAGCCGGACATTGTCGAAACCTGAGAGGAATTACTGTGTGACGAGGAGAGAGCTGCTTGCTGTCCTTGAGTGCGTTAAACACTTCCACAAATACCTATATGGCCAGCATTTCCTGCTGAGGACCGACCACGCTGCTCTCCAATGGTTGCTGCAGTTTAAGAATCCGGAAGGTCAACTAGCCCGTTGGATCGAGAGGCTCCAGAGTTATGACTTCAGAATCGAGCACAGAAAAGGCGGAAAACACGGTAATGCTGATGCCCTGTCTCGTCGGCCATGCAAAGTAGAATGCAAGCACTGCTCAAAGGCTGAGAATAAAGAGAATATCGTTGATGTCCGACTATTGCAATTTGAGTCGGGTGAAGATTGGTCGACGGAACAACGAAGAGATCCCATTCTGGGCAAAGTAATTTCGGCCATAGAAACGGGCAAACGACCTAGTCGCAAAGAAATTACCTCCGAAAGCCCTCTTTTAAAATCCTATTGGGCCCAGTGGGACAGTCTACTTATAATAGATGGTTGCCTATATCGCAAATGGGAAAGTGAGGACGGTAAATCTCACCGGAACTTGATCGTCGTCCAAGACTCCAAAATAAGAGATGTCTTGTCGGAGTTTCACGATGGGCCAAGTGGAGGACATCTTGGCATAGCAAAAACCGCTGAAAAGGTAAAGCAGAGATTCTACTGGGTCGGCTGTCAAAAATCCATTGCCGACTGGATCGCCAATTGTGAAAGGTGCATAAGAGCTAAAGGTCCAACACGGAAGAGTCGAGGCTACATGCAGCAGTATAATTCAGGAGCCCCTTTTGAAAGAATCGCAATGGATGTAGCTGGACCGTTCCCAACAAGCGACTCTGGGAACCGGTATGTCTTAATGGTCATGGATTACTTCAGTAAATGGCCAGAGGTTTATGCTATCCCAAATCAAGAAGCCAGGACAATTGTGGATGTGTTCAGCAGAAATTGGATTTGTCGCTATGGTGTTCCATCTGAGGTTCATTCCGATCAAGGGAGGAATTTTGAATCAGCGATCTTCAAGGAAATGTGTGACTCCTACGGAATCAAGAAAACCAGAACGACGCCCCTACATCCACAATCAGATGGCATGGTGGAAAGATTCAATCGCACCCTGGAAGGACATCTACGGAAAGTGGTGGACAGTGGCCAACGAGACTGGGATGAGCATATTCCCAAGTTTTTACTGGCTTATAGATCGGCCATTCATGATTCCACATCCCGGACCCCAGCCAAAGTTCTGTTCGGAAATGAATTAAAGCTACCTGGCGATTTGATATTCGGTGCTACCCCAAACGACGATGTGAACCAAGATGAAGACAGTCAAAACTCTTTTAGTAAAGTCCACGATGCAGTCCGACATCGAATAAAAATGGTTAGCAACCGCATGAAGGCAAGGTACGATCGAGCGGCAAATACCGATGGGTTTCAAGAAGGGCAACTGGTACTATTGTTCAACCCACAACGAAAGAAAGGACTATGCCCCAAATTACAAACGCACTGGGAAGGACCCTACAAGATTGTCACGAAAATAAATGACGTCGTTTATCGCATCCAGAGGAGCGACAGTCCCAGGTCGAAGATGAAAGTTGTACATTTGGAGCGGCTGACCCCCTACGGAACGGGAACTGTGCCTATTCGGGACGAACAGGCTTAAGCGGGGGGCAATGTTACGAATATAACTTTAGATTTAAGTTAATTTAGATGAATTCCGTTAATTTAAGAATTTGAATTGTAACGTAAATTTCTACTACGCAGTTTATTTGAATAACTTCACAACAACAACTACTGTATAGATTTTTCTACATCCTTCCATTTCCTCTTTCATTTTCTATTTTGTTGCTGACGTACAATTCTTGTTAAACGTCATCATTGATGATCGCTTAATTCCTCTTTCTTTGTTACCCCCTCGCCTGTGTATGTGTTGTTGTTATTGTTCACTCAATGTAAGTTTGTATGTGTTGTTGTTATTGTTCACTCAATGTAAGTTTGTATGTGTTCGTTGCATTGGTAGATTGTTCGTAATCTAGGCGTTACCAGATCGTCTAGAAACTTCTGTAGCGACAGGCGAGGCTCATATAAATAGGGGAAATGGAAAGGCAGTTAGTCAGTTGTGAATCAGATCGCGAATTGAAACCGTCGAGTAAAGTAAAGTGCAAAGTAAAGTTGTGTGAATAAAATCATTGTAATAATCGTAATCCGAAAGAACCCGCGTTTTATTTGGTACGAGCTGTATTGGGAAATAAAACAACGTCTACACGGGATTAAGTAAAATCCAGAACGTAACAATATTTTTTGCCTACGAATAGAAAAAATCGCCGTTGTACTTAACAAAACACCAAAGGCGATTGTTCGGAAACTTTTTTTGCGGTTAAGGAACAGCGACACCACGTTATTTCATGTTTCCTAAAGTTACAAAATGTAGATACTTTATGTATGTATGCTGTTTGGGTTCAAATTGAAAGGGATGTTGCCTTTTCCTTTTCGATTTTCTAGCGATTGCTTGAAGTGTTGAGAGATTAGGAACAAACAGCTAACAACTATACATTCTGGGGAATGATGTGAAAGCATTAAAATTAAATATTTTAAGAACTATTCTTCTGCATTTTCAATTTAATAATCAAAGTTCCAAAAATGTGTGTTTTTGAAATTAAAATAATTTATTGAAAATTTATTATTTTGTTTACCTTTTTGGACATATAACTCTGACACTTGTATTACGTACAAAAACAAATGTTTATGTGGTTGTTGTTACGATTGTTGTACAACAACACTTGCTGTTACCTGTATTATTCTACCATGATGTTTTGTTAGAATAGGGCCACACATGGTATAATTATAACAGGTAGCAGCAAGCCCCAACTGATTTGACTCTGCAGCAATACTGGTGTCAAACTCGGCATGACGTTTGTTGATTTAATTCCATTTCTTCATATACAATAGGTATACACTTTTATACCCTACAATACTGTGTGTTGGGGGTATTATAAGTTTGTTGGGCCAAAATTATGCAACACCTCGAAACACCTCACTCTACAGGTCGCAATTATGATACGATCCTCACGAAATTGATAGTAAGTAGTGCCGATAGTAAATATATCGGATATATATAGCAAAATGTGTACAATGTGTTTATACAAAGGAAGGTGATATCAGCTAGAATGCTTATATCTCAAGAATGGCTGGACCGATTTTGACAAATTTTGTCAATTCAGTATAAAATCATAAAAGTAACAAGTAAAAAAGCATTAAGTTCGGCCGGGCCGAACTTTGAATACCCTCCACCATTTGGAACGAATTAGAAAATTGTCAAAAAAATAAAATCCAATAAAAATTCTTTTAAAATCCTTAAAATATCTAATATAGGAAGGTGCCGATATATGGGGGGATATACAATATTGTGGACCTATAAAGACAAATCTATGTCTGCGTGTAAAGTACTCACAAGGAACTTCGAGTGTGGATTTTCAGACAATACGATTGGAAAATGTGGCTAAAATCATCAAAATACCGAATATCGCGCTGTACCGTTATATGGGAGCTATGCGTTATCGTTAACCTATATAGAGAATTCTCTGTCGGTGGGTAAAGTGCTCACAAAGAACCCCTTGTGTACAAAGAACCCCTTGTGACCATTCCGTTGAAACATATGGCTAAAAACATCAAAATACCGAATATCGGGGGTACCGTTATATGAGGGCTATACAATATCGTGGATCTATATAGATAATTCTCTCTCAGGGGGTGAAGTACTCACAAGGAACTACTTGTGTTGATTTTAAGACGATTCCATCGAAAAGCGTGGCTAACATCATCAAAATACCGAATATCGGAGGTTACAGTTATATGGGGGATATACGATATCGTGGACCTACATAGACACTTCATTTTGAGGAGGTAAAATGCCCACAAGGGACTCCTTTTGTGGATTTTCAGACAATTCCGTTGAAAAATGTGGCTAAAATCATGAAAATACAGAATACCGTAGGGGTACCGTTATATGGGGGCTATACGATATTGTGGACCTATATAGATAATTCTCTGCCGAGGTATAAAGTACCCACAAGGAACTCCTTGTGTCGATTTTCAGAAAATTCCGTTCAAAAATGTGGGTAAAATCTTCAAAATACCGCATATCGGGGTGTACCGTTATATGGGGGCTATACGATATTGTAGACCTATATAAATAATTCTCTGCC
Source organism: Musca domestica (assembly GCF_030504385.1). Lineage (NCBI taxonomy): Eukaryota > Metazoa > Arthropoda > Insecta > Diptera > Muscidae > Musca > Musca domestica. The sequence goes on from NW_026712258.1 coordinate 7,470,579, forward strand.
GAGGTATAAAGTACCCACAAGGAACTCCTTGTGTGGATTTTCAGACAATTCCGTTAAAAAATGTGGGTAAAATCATCAAAATACCGAATATCGGGGGGTACCGTTACATGTTGGCTATACGATATCGTGGACCTATAGGGACAATTCTCTGCCGAGGTATAAAGTACCCACAAGGAACTCCTTGTGTGGATTTTCAGACAATTCCGTTGAAAAATGTGGGTAAAATCATCAAAATACCGAATATCGGGGGGTACCGTTATATGGGGGCTATACGATATTGTGGACCTATATAGATAATTCTCTGCCGAGGTATTAAGTACCCACAAGGAACTCCTTGTGTGGATTTTCAGACAAATCCGTTGAAAAATGTGGGTAAAATCATCAAAATACCGAACATCGGGGGGTACCGTTACATGGGGGCTATACGATATCGTGGACCTATATAGATAATTCTATGCCGAGGTATAAAGTACCCACAAGGAACTCCTTGTGTCGATTTTCAGAAAATTCCGTTCAAAAATGTGGGTAAAATCTTCAAAATACCGCATATCGGGGTGTACCGTTATATGGGGGCTATACGATATTGTGGACCTATATAAATAATTCTCTGCCGAGGTATAAAGTACCCACAAGGAACTCCTTGTGTGGATTTTCAGACAATTCCGTTAAAAAATGTGGGTAAAATCATCAAAATACCGAATATCGGGGGGTACCGTTACATGTTGGCTATACGATATCGTGGACCTATAGGGACAATTCTCTGCCGAGGTATAAAGTACCCACAAGGAACTCCTTGTGTGGATTTTCAGACAATTCCGTTGAAAAATGTGGGTAAAATCATCAAAATACCGAATATCGGGGGGTACCGTTATATGGGGGCTATACGATATTGTGGACCTATATAGATAATTCTCTGCCGAGGTATTAAGTACCCACAAGGAACTCCTTGTGTGGATTTTCAGACAATTCCGTTGAAAAATGTGGGTAAAATCATCAAAATACCGAACATCGGGGGGTACCGTTACATGGGGGCTATACGATATCGTGGACCTATATAGATAATTCTATGCCGAGGTATAAAGTACCCACAAGGAACTCCTTGTGTGGATTTTCAGACAATTTCGTTGAAAAATGTGGGTAAAATCATCAAAATACCGAATAATGGGGGGGGGGGGGTACCGTTACATGGGGGCTATACGATATCGTGGACCTATATGGACAATTCTCTGCCGAGGTATAAAGTACCCACAAGGAACTCCTTGTGTGGATTTTCAGACAATTCCGTTCAAAAATGTGGGTAAAATCATCAAAATACCGAATATCGGGGGGTACCGTTATATGGGGGCTATATGATATCGTGGTCCTATATGGACAATTCTCTACCGAGGTATAAAGTACCCACAAGGAACTCCTTGTGTGGATTTTCAGACAATTCCGTTGAAAAATGTGGGTAAAATCATCAAAATACCGAATATCGGGGGGTACCGTTACATGGGGGCTATACGATATCGTGGACCTATATAGATAATTCTATGCCGAGGTATAAAGTACCCACAAGGACCTCCTTGTGTGGATTTTCAGACAATTCCGTTGAAAATGTGGGTAAAATCATCAAAATACCGAATATCGGGGGGTACCGTTATATGGGGGCTATACGATATTGTGGACCTATATAGATAATTCTCTGCTGAGGTATAAAGTACCCACAAGGAACTCCTTGTGTGGATTTTCAGACAATTTCGTTCAAAAATGTGGGTAAAATCATCAAAATACCGAATATCGGGGGGTACCGTTATATGGGGGCTATACGATATCGTGGACCGATATAGCCCATCTTCGAACTTGACCTGCCTGCAGACAAAAGAGAGATCTGTGCAAAATTTTAGCTTCCTATGTTAATTCGTTTAGACTGTAGCGTGATTACAACAGACGGACAGACGGACGGACAGGGCTAAATCGTCTTAGAATTTTACGCTGATCAAGAATATATATACTTTGTTGGGTCTAAAATGATTATTTCGATGAGTTACAAACGGAATGACAAAGTTAATATACCCTCCATACCTTTTTTGGTGGAGGGTATAAAAAATCTAAAAAAAAATCGCATAAAAAGATGTTAATAATGATGTTAATATAGGTTTTATAGTATTTTGATACATTTTTTTAATTTTTTTCATGTTTTTTATCGCATGCGATTTTTTCAATTTGACTTATTGAAGTGTAAATTTTGTAACATTTTTTTCACATCATATGGGGTTATATACAGATTGCAATTATTATCCGATCCTCACGAAATTTTTTACAAGGGTAAGGCTCAGAAGGGATAGGCCTATTGGTTTTAAAGATGTCCGCAATATATTTGGTGGTTGAAATGGACCAACAACCAAAAATGTTCCTGATTTTGCATCTGTTATAAAGGTCACAAAACCAAAGGACACGAAATCTCGCATGAACTTAAAGTTTACGACAGCGAGTAGAATGGACCACTACTTTTGTGTGAAAAAATACCAGCATTACTTACAAGCGATATCGGAAATGCACAAAAGTCGAACTTCTGGCTTTTATGCTGATTTCGTTGACGAATATAGCCAAAAGCCTCTTGCTTTTGGATATGATCGCGGTTTAAATGAACCAAAAACAGAAATTGAAAAAATTGAAGAAAATTGAAGCCAATCGACACTACTGAGAAAATAGTTAAGAACAGGGAAGAATTCTGGCATTTTGGGTGACCATTGGATTATATTTAGCCGTAAAATGGACCACAAAAACTAACAGCACGACGGAATGCATAAATATTGGGAAAATGTCCCTGGTCAAATGCTAAGGGTAATATCGGGCATCGCTCCGAGACATAATTTCAAAAGCGAAATCTTCCAAAATGGATTTGGACATGAGGGGGCTTCTTACATATTGTAGTGTTGTAGGGTATCACATAGTCGGCGGCGCACGACTATAGCCTTTGCTTACTTGTTTAAATTCTGCATTTTAAATTTAATAATCCAAATTCCAAAAATGTATATTTTTGAAATTAAAATTATTTATTGAAAATTAGTTGTTTTGCTTACATTTCTGGACATATAACTTTGACACTTATATTACGTATAAAAACAAATTTATATGTTGTTGTTACTTTCGTTGTACAACAACACTTGCTGTTACCTGCATTAGTCTATTATTGGTGTACAAAATACTTTGTACATACTTTTGAGTGCGATAGAGGCGCTGGGAAAATGTAGCAATAAAAAATAAATGTTCTAAAATTAAATATTTCCCAGCCGCCATAAAATATCACATGTGAAGAATTCGGTGATCTTGTGCGATATCGATGCGCTCAGTAGATGTGCAAGACCACTTGAATGAAATGACAAGAAGCCCTGCAATGTTCTCCATTCGATAATAGAATAGATAAGAATAATTGTGTGGCTGCGACTAAGTTAAGTTAGATTAGTTTCAGTAGTACGTAAGGAAAATATTTTTGAAATAAAACCAGAATTGAATCAACAGCCAAACCATTCGGTCGTATTCTTTTCTCGCCCTTTTACATTTGGTCCTTCGAGCCGGATCCGAATAAAGAATAGAGTTGACAATCGAAGAGGGAGATTGGACTCTATTCTACTTTACATTGGTCAATCGAGACTTCACTTTTTTATAAAGTGAAAAGAACTAGCGAACACAAAAGAGAAAATTGTAGGAGTTTTCCACCACCAGTGGTAAGAGACTCTCTACAAGTAAATGTATCTATTCTTCAGAAGAAGAGGAGAATTTCTACAGAAAAGAAAGTCCGTTGAGGCATTTTAAATTTAAGACCATAGGGGCATTTTAAAAATAGCCGAAGGGATTAATTAAATAAAAAAGCCATTGGGGCAAAAACAAAGCAAAAAAGCCACAGGGGCAAAGTAAATAACAAAGCCATAGGGGCAAAAACAAAGTGAAAAGAGGACAACAAAAGTCCCAATAAAATAAAATATACATATATATTAGTTTGAAAAGAGGACATCAAACTGTCCCAACTGGAAAAAAGCAAAAAAAAAACAAAATAGAAAAAAGGCAAGAAGGCAATATTAACAAGTAAAAAAGCAGTAAGTTCGGCCGGGCCGAACTTTGAATACCCACCACCATTTGGAACGAATTAGAAAATTTTCAAAAAAATAAAATCCATTGAAAATTCTCTTAAAATCTTTAAAATACCTAATATCGGAAGGTGCCGATATATGGGGGGATATACGCTATTGTGGACCTATATAGACAAATCTATGTCTGGGGGTAAAGTACTCACAAGAAACTCCTTGTGTGGATAATTCCATTGGGAAATGTGGCTAAAATCATAAAAATCCCGAATATTGGGGGTACCGTTATATGGGGGCTATAAGATATCGTTAATCTATATATAAAACTCTATGTCAGGAGGAAAGTGCTCACAAAGAACCCCTTATGTGGAATTTCAGACAATTCCGTTGAAAAATGTGGCTGAAATCATCAAAATACCGAATATCAGAGGGTAACGTTATATGGGGGATATACGATATCGTGGACCTATACAGACAACTCTCTTTCAGGGAGTAAAGTACCCACAAGGAACTCCTTGTGTGGATTATCAGACAATTCCGTTGAAAAATGTGGGTAAAATCATCAAAATACCGAATATAGGATAGTACGGTTATATGGGGGATATACGATATCGTGGACCTATACAGACAACTCTCTTTCAGGTAGTAAAGTACCCACAAAGAAATCCGTGTGTGGATTTCCAGACAATACGATTGGAAAATGTGGCTAAAATCATCAAAATAACGAATATCGCGAGGTACCGTTATATGGGAGCTATACGTTATCGTTAACCTATGTAGAGAATTCTCTGTCGGGGGGTAAAGTGCTCACAAAGAACCCCTTGTGACCATTCCGTTGAAAAATATGGCTAAAAACATCAAAATACCGAATATCGGGGGTACCGTTATATGGGGACTATACGATATTGTGGACCTATATAGATAATTCTCTGCCGAGGTATAAAGTACCCACAAGAAATTACTTGTGTGGATTTTCAGACAATTCCATTGATGAATGTGGCCAACATCAGCAAAATACCGAATATCGGGGGTACCGTTATATGGGGGCTCTACGATATCGTGGACCGATATACCCCATCTTCGAACTTGACCTGCCTGCAGACAAAAGAGAGATTTGTGCAAAATTTTAGCTTCCTATCTTAATTCGTTTAGACTGTAGCGTGATTACAACAGACGAACGGACGAGAAGACGGACGGATCGGATCGTCTTAGAATTTTACGCTGATCAAGAATATATGTACTTTGTTGGGTCCAAAATGATTATTTCGATGAGTTACAAACGGAATGACGAACTTAATATACCCTCCATACTTTTTTTGGTGGAGGGTATAAAAAGTTTTGAAAAGAGGACAAATAGTCCCATCTAAAACATTTAAATTAAAAATTTATAAAGAAATGGAAGAAGATATCACCACATTGGCAGACTATTTCCAGTTATTAAGGTTGACGTCAGCCTTTGAAAAGGTGAAACACGTCGCGGCATGGAAGGTACTGGTAAAAAATACATATTACCAGTTACGACTGTACTTGAGGGTACACCAAAAATATCTTCCAACCCATATGAAGACACTACCCTGTGATGTGGATATGTGTATGTTATCGGCTTTTAGCAACCCGGAGTCGCAATTACACAGACTTGGACATCAATGAAGAAATCGAAGATTCGATGAAACCTCCATTACGATGGATACTCTCGTTGAAATGTGACCATTTAACTTGGGAAGAGCAAGTGGAAGAAAACAGACAACTTAACTTTGTCGAAACAAAGGAAGATTACGACAGAGAATTAGAGGATGGTTTGCACGAACAAATGCAAGCCTATGAAAATAATTTACAATCTCTGCAGGGACAAGCAATCGAATTGCGTTCTCAACTAATAATCGAAGTGGAAAAAAGTGAAATTATATTGAAAAATGCGAAGGCCCACGAAAAATATCTGCTCGACAAATCTGAAAAAAACCTGCGGGCCAAAGATGAACAATTCGAAGAAAAACATCGTGTTCAGAAAGATCAAGTGCGACATCTGAAAACGAAGTTAGAGAAAGTCAATGAAAAATTGGCTAGCTCGGAAAGAGCGCGGCAAGTCAAGAGATGACCTGTCCAAACAACTGGAAAATGTAAAAGAGGAACATAATTCTGTGAAACTCAAACCGATTCGATGCTTGGATGAAAATTTTGGGAAATGGAGACCCTCACATCAATTATTAAATAAATTCCCGCCGGCAAGTCCTCATTCTGAGGAACGGGAAGAAGAAGAACATTCTGGTGTCGTGTCAGCGCTGACATATAGAAAACCATATCGGGAGGAACCTCTCAATTTATTAAAAAACAATCGATGCAATGACAATGAGGACGTCCGTTTTGTAAGAAAATTAAAAAATAGTCTTATTGCTGAAGAGGAAAAAGAAGAGAAGCTGCCACGCACAGAAGATCCAAAAATTGTTGACGAATGTGGTAAATTAGCAGGAAAAGAATGCATCAATGAAGTAGAAAAGGCCAAAGAAAAGTCTCTGGTTCCGGAAATATATTACCAGAGAGAACTCAATTACAATCCACTAATAACCTTAAGAACGGAAGACGACAAAGCAGGGCGTACCACGGAGCCAATGGTAATCTTTTCCGACGTGAATGATGGAGGTCTGCATCGATGGACTATTAATGTGGTATGGAGAATGAAGCCGGCAGATAAAGGTGGTGGCATTGGTAAGAGGGACTGGACAAAGAAATGGAGTCGTTTCCTGGAAGCAGTTACTTAATTGAATATTTATATTGTTTGAGCATATATTTTCATATTTAAATATTTCATAGTATACATTTATTCAACTTTATAAAAATACAGTCCACTATTAACATACACATTTAAGCCGCCCGGGAGAATGTACAAAATACTTTGAACATACTTTTGAGTTCGATTGAGGCGCTGGGAAAATGTATCAATAAAAAATAAATGTTCTAAAATTAAATACAGTATGTCAAGAAAGTGTTTTGACAAAACATTTAAAAATATTTTTTTTTCCATAATTTAATAAATTTTGTTATAATTTTAGATTTTTTTCGATAATTTCATTTCATAATTCTAAAAACTAATGAATAAAATTAAAACATGATACAAGTTTGATTAAATTATAAGCAATAGAAAACAAATTAAATTTTATTTCAATATTTACTTGTCAAGAAAGTGTTTTTACATAAGGGGTATTTATATAAACTTATATTCTAAATTAATTAAATTATTCGTATTTGCATCCTTAATACTTAGTGTGTCCACCATTTGCATCTATTACGGCTTGAAGTCTTCGTTTCATAGAAAATATTAAATTCTTCATGTCATAATCGTTGGGTATTTTAGTCCATTCTTCTACAGTCGGAATAATATTACGATTTTCCAACGCTGTAAGTCTTTTTCGCCAAACTCTGTTAGGCCCATCATTATAATAGAGCATCATTTTTGTTTCATCGCAAAATATTACATCATTCCAGAAGTCATTAGGCTCTCCAATGTACTTTCTGGCGAATTTTAGTCGTTTTTCTATGTTTTCAGACGATAGAAGTGGTTTTTTTCTCGCAACTCTGGATGTATACTGGTTCCTCTTTATGACTTGTCTTATTGTTTCGTGAGAAACAGCAATACCACATTCTTTTTGAAGCTCGCTAGCTAGTCGCCTTGTAGAAATTTGCGGGTTTCCGTCAACTTTTCTTAAAAAAATAACAAACTTAAAGCGTATATAAAAAAGATGTAAATCGCTGAAAGGTACATCGTAGGAGAAGAATAATCTTAGAAATAAAGTTTTTGTTTGCTTTGTAAAAACACTTTCTTGACATACTGTATTTCCCAGCCGCCATAAAATATCACATGTGAAGAATTCGGTGATCTTGTGCGCTGACGCATACGATAATGTGAGAGATAATAAAGGTTATGACCCACACGCACAGATATCGATGCGCTCAGTAGATGTGCAAGACCACTTGAATGAAATGACAAGTAGCCCTGCAATGTTCTCCATTCGGTAATAGAATAGATAAGAATAATTGTGTGGCTGCGACTGGGTTAAGTTAGATTAGTTTCAGTAGTACGTAAGGAAAATATTTTTGAAATAAAACCAGAATTGAATCAATAGCCAAACCATTCGGTCGTATTCTTTTCTCGCCCTTTTACATTTGGTCCTTCAAGCCGGATCCAAAGTAGAATTGAATCAACAGCCAAATCTTTCGGTCAGTTTTCCTTTCTCAGTATACATTGGTCCTTCGAGCCGGATCGAGAATTGAAATAGCACCCTAACGAAGCGGTCGTGTTTCTTTTCTCACTCAATGAGGGCCACCAAAAGAAACAAGTAAAAAAGCAGTAAGTTCGGCCGGGCCGAATTTTGAATACCCTCCACCATTTGGAACGAATTAGAAAATTTTCAAAAAAAAAAAAAAAAATAAAATCCATTAAAAACTCTGTTAAAATTTTTAAAATACTAAATATCGGAAGGTGACGATATATGGGGGAATATACGATATTGTAGACCTACATAGATTGGATAGATTGATTTTGATGGATTTTCAGATAATTCCATTGGAAAATGCGACCAAAATAATCAAAGTCCCGAATATCGGGGGGTACCATTATATGGGGGATATACGATATTTTGGACCTATATAGATAATTCTCTTCCAAGGGATAGAGAACTCACAATGAACTCCTCGTGTGGGGGTAAAGTACTCACAAAGAATTCCTTGTGTAGAATTTCAGACAATTCCATTGAAAAATGTGGTTAAATTAACAAAATACCCAATATCGCGGGATTCCGTTATATGGGGGCTATACGATATCGTGGTCCTATATATATATTCTCTTCCAAGGGATAAAGTACCCACAAGGAATTCCTTGTGTGGATTATCAGACAATTCCGTTGAAAAATGTGGCTAAAATAATCAAAATACCGAATGTCGGGGGTGCCGTTATATGGGTGATATAGGATATCGTGAACCTATATTGACAATTCTCTTTTAGGTGGTTAAATACTCACAAGGGACCCCTTGTGTGGAATTTCATACGAGTCCATTGAAAAATGTGTCTAAAATCATCAAAATACCGAATATCAGGAGGTACCATTATATGGGGGCTATACGATATCGTGGACCGATATAGCCCTGCCTGCCTGCAGACAAAAGGGAGACCTGTGCGAAATTTTAGCTTCCTATCTTAATTCGTTAAGACTGTAGCGTGATTACAACGACGGACGGACAGACTAAATCGTCTTAGAATTGTACGCTGATTAAGAAAATATATATTTTGTTGGGTCTAAAATGATTATTTCGATGAGTTACAAACGGAATGACGAACTTAATATACCCTATATAGGGTATAAAAAATGTGACGTTGCTTTGTTCTGCCTTCCGTAATTGTGCCATGGATACAAAGTGTATTCCCAACACTACACTACACACGCATGTTCTTAAATTTTTTCGTTATTTCAAATTGATTGGTTTGACAGATTTTTGATTCTTCGACTTCGCTAGGTTCTTCGTAAATATTTCGGTAACCTTTTTATATATTACAACAGGGCGAAAGGTTTCATTGTATTCTATGCGGAATTTCTGACTACAACCTTTACATTCTCCATGGCTTTCTCCCATTTAGCACACAATTTGCTGTATAGTGCTTATTTATACGTTTTAGGAATATTACGCTACTATTACCACCACATTACTCAGTAAGCTATTTTATTTTCGTGTCAATCAGGTTTACCATTTCTAATAGACTTTGAATTGTTAGTTTTTCTGGATTTTCTTGCTGATTTGAAGAGGAATATCCATTAAATTCTTCCGTTTATTACAAAAGCATATAAAAATACATTTCTGGTATTTGTTTCTACTCATCGAAATAATCATTTTAGACCCAACAAGGTATATATATTCTTGATCAGCGTAAAATTCTAAGACGATTTAGCCCTGTCCGTCCGTCTGTTGTAATCACGCTACAGTCTAAACGAATTAAGATAGGAAGCTAAAATTTTGCACAGATATCTCTTTTGTCTGCAGGCAGGTCAAGTTTGAAGATGGGCTATATCGGTCCACGATACCGTATAGCCCCCATATAACGGTACCCCCTATATTCGGTATTTTGATGATTTTAGCCACATTTTTCAATGGAATTGTCTGAAATTCCACAAAAGGAGACCCTTGTGGGTACTTAATACCTCGGCAGAGAATTATCTATATAGGTATACCATATCGTATAGTACCCATATAACGGTACCCCCGATATTTGGCATTTTGATGATTTTATCCACATTTTTCAATGGAATTGTCTGAAATTCCACAAAAGGAGTCCCTTTGTGGGCATTTTACCCCCTCAAACAGAATTGTCTATATATGTCCACGATATCGTATATCCCCCATATAACTGTACCCCCCCCGATATTCGGTAATTTGATGATGTTAGCCACACTTTTCAATGGAATTGTATTAAAATCCACACAAGTAGTTCCTTGTAAGTACTTCACCCCTTAAAAGAGAGAATTGTCTATACAGGTCCACGATATCGTATATCCCCCATATAACGGTACCCCCCGATATTCGGTATTTTTATGATTTTACCCACATTTTTCATCGGAATTGTCTGAAAATCCACACAAGGAGTTTCTTGTGGGTACTTTATACCTCGGCAGAGAATTATCTATATAGGTCCACGATATCGTATAGCCCTCATATAACGGTACCCCCGATATTCGGTATTTTGATGTTTTTAGCCATTTTTTTCAACGGAATGGTCACAAGGGGTTCTTTGTGAGCACTTTACCCCCGACAGAGAATTCTCTATATAAGTTAACGATAACGTATAACACCCAATATAACGATACCCCGCGGTATTCGGTATTTTGATGATTTTAGCCACATTTACCAATCGTATTGTCTGAAAATCCACACACGGAGTTCTTTATTAGCACTTTACCCCGGAAACGGAATTGTCTATATAGGTCCACAATTTCGTATATCCCCCATATAACGGTACTCCCCTATATTCGGTATTTTGATAATTTTAGCCACTTTTTCCAATAGAATTATCTGAAAATAAACACAAGGAGTTCCTTGTGAGTACTTTACACGTAGACATAGATTTGTATTTATAGGTCCATTTGTCTTTATAGGTCCAATATCGTATATCCCCCCATATGGCACCTTCCTATATTAGATATTTTAAAGATTTTAAAAGAATTTTTAATGGATTTTATTTTTTTGAAAATTTTCTAATTCGTTCCAAATGGTGGAGGGTATTCAAAGTTCAGCCCGGCCGAACTTACTGCTTTTTTACTTGTTTCTAATGTTTTATCTTCATCAAATGTAACGTCCCGTGTACCCGCTTCCGCTTCGACCCACTAACATTGATCGAGTCCGGTCTCAATTAGAAGACAGTGTCCCATTTCTACTATCGTGCGATTTTCTCTCTCCGCTATACCATTTTGTTGTGGCGTGTAGGCAACTGTTATTTCTCTTGTAATACCTCTATTCCCAAGATACCTCCTAAATTCGTTGCTAGGGTATTCTCCATTATTGCTTCTCAAAGCTTTAATTTTGCAACCAATGAATCACTTCATGCAAGTCTTTTTACTTTCTATTCGATTGTTTGGGTAATGATGCAACGTGGATTTTCAAAGCACACATTATATTTGTCGCTAGAAGACCAAAACGATGCTATAGACTATCCGATGATGATCAAATACTAACAACAAAACCGAATATAAAGAATGCAAAATAGTAGAACGAATTGGACATTTAGTAATAAAATTTTCAATTTTCAGAGAAGGCCCCGTCCTGGTCTTCACCAGCTTCATCAATTGACTTGGCTAAAAAATTGGCTAAAAAATTTAGGCTACCCTGGGGAGGAGAACCATCTTATAGATAACTGTCCATATAGGTGTAGTCAGAAAAGAAAATTTAGTATTCTATTGAATTTGTAACCCCTAAGAGAATATCGGTTGGGAACGTAGATTTGGGATGTACGTCTATATAAAATAAACTCTGAAATATCAAACTGGGACTCATTCAGTCGAAAATTGTGACAGAAACATGAAAAAATTACGAATATTAGAAAGTAGCACGGCATGGAAATACCTATATCTTCATCAAATTTCACGTCTATTGTAAAAATCGGTTCAGTTTTAGCTATAGCTTCAATAGATATCTTAAGTGTTTTCAAAGTCGAGAGACACGAATCCTTTTTTTCGCAGACTAAACAACTCAGGTTTTAGAAGCACATCGGGGTATTGTTCAATTATATGGATGCTATCGATCTAAGTTCAAAAGAATGATTATTTCAATTATTTAGAAACGAAGTGACAAGCTATACTTTCCATCCATATGATTGCAGTGATAGTAGAAAAACGTTACAATAAAATTTAAATTTATTGAAAATCTAAAGCGATTATATAAGATTTTCGCATTAATTTACAATTAATATGCACGTTTTGCTGGTGTTATCTGTACATAAAAATTTACAAACATACAACCGTAGATATTCTGCGTGTATCGTCAACGTGTAACGCATAATAAACAGAATATGTGGCTTGCAACCAGAATAGAAAGAACAACACGAGTAACAGACAACGGCAAAATGAAAAACGCCCACATCAGCTATCAGGAGAAATAAAACTGGTGTCCGCCCGCCTCAAAATTTGCGAGTTGTTTAATTTTGCTTCAAAATGTAGGAATATTGGATATAATTACGAATTATAAAATATAAGGTTTGTGTCATTACCCTTGGGCAATATCAAATTTCCAATCTGACGCAAAATGTGTTGAAAATCTCAATTCATTTCAGTATAGAGACTTAAATGCTACGTTACTGATTCACAATTGTCGTTACCAACATACATCGTAAGATTTTTATGTTAAAGGTGTAATATAAGTTACATGTACTACTTCATGTTCATCACCAACTTACCGATTAATTTCGACAACACCGAGTTATAAAGTTGCTGTTATCAATAATTGTCGTTATAGGATATTATGTCTTTGTGCATTTGTTTGTAACTCTCATATATTAGTTTCTTTGAACTTTAAATTATAGTTGGTATGATTAAATTTTCATAAATTCCCCATAAAAAATGTTATTTGTTATGCGAATCTCTACTAAATATGCAGACTTAGATTTTCTTTACTGGTTTATATTGGAACTCATCTATCACTTTTTCAAATGATTTAAAAAATAAATTCCATTACTAATTATGCAAGACGAGTGACATATTTTTGTACCCTCCACCATACAGAGTATGGGGGTATATTAAGATCGTCATTCCGTTTGTAACTCATCGAAATAATAATTTTAGACCACACAAAGTATATATATATATTCTTGATCCGCGTAAAATTCTTAGACGATTTAGCCCTGTCGAATTAAGATAGGAATCTACAATTTTGCACAGCTCTTTCTTTTGACTGCAGGCAGGTCAAGTTCGCAGATGGGCTATATCGGTTCAAGATATCATATAGAGCCCATACAACGGCACCTCCCGATATTCGATATTTTGATTATTCTAGCCACATTTTTTAAGGGAATTGTCTGATATTCTTGTCTATATAGGCTCACGATATCGTATAGTCCCCATATAACGGTACCCCCGATATTCGGTATTTTGATGATTTTAGCCACATTTTTCAATGGAATTGTCTAAAATTCCCCACAAGAATTTCCTTGTGAGTACTTTATGCCCTGAAAGAGAAATGTATACATAGGTCCACGATATCGTATGGTATATAACGGTACCCCGCGATATTGGGTATTTTGATGATTTTAAACACATTTTTTACGGAATTGTCGGAAATTCTACACAAGGAGTTCCTTGTAAGCACTTTGCAAACTGAACGAGAATTGTCATATATAGGTACACGATATCGTATTGCCCCCATATAATGGTACCCCGATATTCTGTATTTTAAATATAGATTTGTTCCTATAGGTCCACAATATCGTTTATCCGCCAATATGCACCTTACTATATTAGGTATTTTTAAGATTTTAACAGAATTTATAATGGATTTTATTTTTTTTTTTTCAAAATTTCCTAATTTGTTCCAAATGGTGGAGGGTATTCAAAGTTCGGTCCAGCCGGACTTACTGCTTTTTACTTGTTGTAAACTTAAAAGATAAAGCCGTCTGACTTTTCACCTCGATGCATATATTTATTGAAATAAATACACCAAAATATCTTATCAGGACGCTTTATGGGTAAAATTAAAGTCATAATTTCCTCTATTCTATCATCCACATGGTCTACGCTTAATAAATTATAAACCAATATATATTTTTTGCCACAAAATACAAGTCGTGCGCACATTTCAAAGGAAGAAATTTTAATTTGTAGTTTTGAAGCTTAGATATTGTCAATGAATTGTATATGATATGTTAGCATGGCATTACCTTGTATAATCTTACCATGGGTTGGAGAATGCAGGTAAAACTTTCAAAATATTTTACGTTTGAGGACACCGATAGTCCGAAAGGTAAAATAACAGCGAGTTCGTTTCGACTGTTCAAAATCTTAATATGCTTATTTAAAATACTAACCCATTTATGGGACAGGCGCAATATTGAAGCTCATCCGTAAACTCAACCCTACAAGACATTGTTGTGATCATCGCACAGGGGGTTGAAATCACAAAAAACGGAGATTAATTAAAAAAATCAAATTCTCTTTTGGAATAAATGTTTTTTTTTTTTTAACTATTATAAGAAACAAAATTCTACTTCACTTCCGAAAATATTAAAGTCATACGTTTTTTAGTTTTCTAATTAACAGTGCTAAAGTTGAGAAATGTTTTACTTTTTCACAAGAACAAAGAAAATGGTGTTTTCGGTTTTTTGAAGTGTAATAATTCAGTTTTTTTTTTCATCAAAAGTTATAATTATAAAATTCAAGCATCGAATATAGATATTTATCAATGATTTAGAATAAAAAAAATATAACAAGTAAAAAAGCTGTAAGTTCGGCCGGGCCGAACTTTTAATACCCTCCACCATTTGGTACAAATTTGACAATTTCCAAAAAAAAAAAAAAAAAAAAAAATTAAAATCCGTTAAAAATTCTGTTAAAATCTTAAAAATACAGAATGCTTATACGACGACGTGGGCCTGCATAGGCAACTTTTGTCATAAGTTATTACAATATTTAAATGCGAAACTTAAAGAAAAATCTGTTTATAATGTAGCTAAAATCATCAAAATACCGAATATGGTATGGGGCTATACGAAGACGTGGACCTGCATAGACAATTTTCTGGCATGGGCTGAAGTATCCATTACGAACTTCACATGCGAAATTTGAAACAATCTCGGTAAATAATGTTGCTAAAATCATGAAAATACCGAATATCGGGGGGTACGGTATATGGGGGCTATATGAAGGCGTGGACCTATATGGCTAATTTTCTGTTTTATGCTGCAGTATCTATTACGAACTTTAAAAACACCAAATTTGAAACGATTTCGATAAACAATGTCGCTAAAATCATCAAAATACCGAATATCGGGGGGTAACGTTATATGGGGGCTACACGAAGACATGGACCCACACAGATAATTTTCTGTCTTAGGCTGTAGTATCCATTACGAACTTCAAATGCCAAATTTGAAACAATTTCGACGAATAATGTCGCTAAAATCATCAAAATACAGAATATCGGGAAGTACCGTTATATGGGGGCTATATGATAATGTGGACCTACATAGCCCATTTACGAACTTAAGCTGCCTACGGGCAAAATATACATGTGTGCAAGATTTTAGCCTTCTATCTCAATTTGTTCGAAAGATAGCGTGATTACAAAAGACAGACAGACAGACAGACAGACATACACACAGACAGACAGACAGACGGACATGGCTAAATCCTCTTAGAATTTTACGCTGATCTATATATATTATATATATTGTTGGGTCTAACATGAGTATTTCGAGGAGTTACAAACGGAATGACAAAACTAATATACCCTCCATAGTATGGCGGACGGTATAAAAACAGTGCTGCAAAAATATTTTAAAAATTAATTCAAAATATGTCCATATTTTCGGCATATCTCAAAAGTATATAGAGTTTAAAAAAGATAATCAAGAAGGTCCCAAAATATTAATTTTGAAGTGTGGAATGGAATATCATCTTTAATAATCAACAATTTATTCTCCTCACCTTGAATTTTGACTGACGATCCAACTTAGGACAATGAAAGAGATTCAGGGGATGATATATATATATTTTTAAAAATCAGTTGCATATTTTTATACCCTACACCACAAGGTGGTCAGGGTATTATGTCTTTGTGCATGTGTTTGTAACAGGCAAAAGGAAACGATATAGACCCATAGTTCCTTTTGATGATCTGCATAGAATCACAATCTGACTGTCGATGTATTTTTGTAAACAAAGTACAGTTCGCATTTATTGCCCTATCCAGACGAAATTTTGCACAAATCATTTGTTTGGCCCTATTGAAATTGGAGAAAAGCGGTGAAATTTTAGATATAGCTCCCATATACACATACAACCAATTTAAGCCTAAAAATAAGTATGCCAAATTTGATCGAAATCGGTTCAGATATAGCTATAGCTTCCATATATATTGTTCATCCGATTTGTTATTTTTGTCCTCCGCAGCCGTAATATGCACTCTGTAACAAAAATATTTGGGGAAATATATCAAATACAGCTCAGAAATACATTTGCTAAATTTTATCGAGATCGGTTCAGATTTGGATATAGCTCCCATGTATAACTTCGTACGATTTACCTTTGATTGTGCACCAAACGTCTAATATTTGTCCACATGGGATGAAATTTGGCACTTACGACCGAATCGAGTCTAGAAGCTAGTATGTCAAATTTTGTGAAGATCGGTTCAGATATAGCTATAGCTCCCATATATACTGTTCAGCCGATTTGTTATATTTTTTACCCACAGCCGTAATATGCACTCCCTAACAACGATTTTCAGGGAAATATATAAAATACAGCTCAGAAATATCTTTGCCAAATTTTATCGAGATCGGTTCCGATTTGGATATAGCTCCCATATATATTTTTATCCGATTTCAAATTAATTGTGCACCAAATGAGCAATACAAGTCCGAATTTAAAAGATACAAATGCTTCGGCATATTTAGTCCTTTGAACTTTAAATTATAATTATAATCATAGCGTGTATGATTGAATTCTCCCATAAAAACTTTTAATTGTTATGTGGAGCTCAACTTAATTAGCAAAGTGGTGTAGGGTATCATAAAATCGGCCCCGCCCGATTTTAAGACTTTCTTTATTGGTTTTAATATATTGATGAAGTTTTGGTCTATTTCAGATAAGAAGAAGTTAATTGCCAGCCAATTTTTATACCCTACAACACTATGTGTTGGGGGTATTATAAGTTTGATTGGCCCAAAAATTATGTAACACCACGAAATATTGATTTCCCACATAGGAAAGTATATATGGATCTTCCTATCTCGCCGATCTGAGTCGATCTAGCTATGTATGTCCGTCTGTCCGTCTGTCCGTCTGTCCGTCTGTCCATGTTAATTTGTAATCACTCTACAGGTCGCAATTATGGTCCGATCTTCACGAAATTTAAAATGGAGGTGGGGCTATGGTCAGAATAGAACCCTATTTCTTTTGGTGATGATCGCATAATATTTAGGGGTTGAAATGGACCAAAAACTGAAAAAAAATCCTGATTTTGCACTTGCTCTACAGGTCGCAATTATAGACCAATCGACGCGGAATTTCGCATGTAGCTAGAGTTTAGGGCTGGCAAGAAGCCTACCTATTTGGGTGGTCATCGGATAATATTTAGCGGGTAAAATAGACAATATCTTTTTTGTTGAAAAAATTCAAAATTTTTCATTAAACCGCGAATATTTTAAATCCCGGCGAAATCACAAAGCCATGACAAGGTTACTTCTGATCTTTATATTGATGTTAACATCCAATAAAACGGATATATAGCAAAATATGTGCGATATATGTTTACCAAAGAAGATATGCTTGAAAAATCTCTTATATGTCGAGAACGGCTGAACTGATTTCGACAGTTCTCATTAATTCAGAATGACCTCTTGGCAGGAAACATAAAACGTAGAAAAAAATCGCATAAAAATATCTCTCTAAAGATGAAAATATTGATTTTGTAAAATTTTCTCATATTTTTTCAATTTTGTCATATTTTTGGCATATTTTCATTTTGATTTGAACATTTGGTAATATTTCTACAGCTAACAAAACTAAGTAGTTAGAATATCAGGATATCATATACAGATCGCATTTATGGCCCGATCCTTACGAAATTTTGCATGGAGATAAGATGAGGGTCAGAATAAAAACCTATTCTTTTTGAAGATGATCGCCATATATTTAGGGGTTGAAATGGACCAAAAAACTGCAAAATTGTCAGCAGGTCGTAATTATGGGGGTTACCGGACATTGCAAAAGCCAAGCAGTTCTGGATGGCCATCCAAAAATATTCAATGTGTGAAGGAGTTTGCCAACTTTTGTAGACAAAATACGAAAATGTCCATTCCAGTGACTTTTTGGAGAATTCACAAATACAGGAAAGACGCACTTCTGACTATTTCGTTAAGGCTGATTTCGTTGAAGAATATAGTCAAATGTCTGTATCTGATATAGATGCGTTTCAGTCAAAAACCAATAATAAATGTTAATCTTTTGCCACTTCTGAGAGATTATAGATCTTTGGGAAATATTGGTTCCAGATCTAAGAAGACCATTTAAGTGCAACATCTACAAATAAATTGGAAATGAGCAAATTAGTTTATGTTGCTATTATTCGAAAATTAGAGAACGAAACCTGATGGTTTTCTTTTATTATTTGTCACAATATCTTGTGGAATTCTTTCGAGTATCTTGCCTATATAAACTGTATCGTTTATTATAGTGTTGTAGGGTATTCAACGGTCGGCCCCGCTCGACTGTAGCCTTTGCTTACTTGTTTATATATATTTTCTTTCATTTTAATATTTCTCATAAAAATTTGAGGCTTTTTGCCTTCTGATATCTGGCTTAACGCAAATGTTGTTATTTTTGCATGCCTTAATGAAAATCAGATAAAAACCATTTTGGAGATTTAATCCCATCAGACCAGTAGAAATCTACCTTATATGTAGGGAGGCATTCTCTAAATACCTAAAATTTGGAAGTGCCGTTACGTATAGTCAGTACATAACAGTAGATTTATCCTCACACAAAATTTGCAGGAAGAGATTTTGTCAGCTTAGAACTCAAAATGTCAAGTTACTCATGAATGGGGTTGAAATTGTGGACGAAACCTTAAAAATGCAGGGTTGCCCATATTCGACGGACCCATGACACTTTGGGCCCATTCCCGTTGTCCGCAGGCAACATTCTTTGCGTCAATTGAATTTTGTACGGGAAGAAATGCAAATCAATGCGAATAATCCGTTTTAAAGTGGACCGAGCCATGCCCAACTGCTGAGAACGGCGTTTTTGGTATGTTCTTGGGGACCTCTCAACACTGGCTTGTACGGCAGCGATATTCTCGGCCGATCGCCTTGGTTGACTTTTATATGGCCTCTTCGGATTAGAAAGAGCCTTACCAGTCGAAAATTTTTCGTATAAACGCTTAATGGTGTTCTTAGAAGGCGCACTTCTCACATTTTTAATGTTTTAATAGCACGTTAAGTTTTCACAATTGACTTCTTCTGTTGATATAAATTTCAACTATTTCGCGTGGCGTGTATTGGTTCATGGTAAAAATCTGCTTGGACTGACGCTTCAAACGCGGTATGTCATTAAGCGATGTGACATTTCTGTCAAAAGTTATGGCGTTGCCAGATGGGTCCGTCGAATATGGACAACCCTGTACCAAAAATTAGAAGGTACATCAATATAGGGCCTACACCAAATACTGGAGAAATCTTGAAAAGTTTTAGCGTGAAGAGACTATACCTACTTAGAACTCTAAATGTCAAGTTACACTTAATTTGGTTAAAAATTGTGGTCAAAACATTTAAAATACCGAAAATCAGGAGTAACGCTAAATGAAGGCCTCACCGAAACGTGGACCGATATATCCCATTTTTTAAACCAAACATACTTTCAAAGAGATAGAATGCGTACCTGAATTATTTTCCGTTATGTGGATCTCACCCCATTGTGCATCGCCGCCAATATGTCCCACTGTTTATTTTCAAATATGAGAGGGGTCGGTTATCCCACTCATCAAACCCCGTAGGGAGTATGTAAATCCATTGTCGTAGATTTCCATAACAAATAACACGAATGCTTACAAAATTGGGCGAACCAATAAAAGATTGAATTAAAGGACATATCGCCAATTGTTTATAGTATAAAGGTTTAGAAGGTAAAGCCTTTTAAAAATATCCTATTTAGTTAATTCCTGAATGTGTTCTGATAATTTGAGGAAAATAGTTTCAGCCGTTTTCGAGTCTATAAGGAACATACTAAAACCAGTTAAGAAGGGCAAAGTTGGGCTGGGTCGACTTTTTGATAACCTACACCACTTTAGTAGACCTGCATATAACAATTGATTGCTTTTATGTGGAATTTATGCGTGAATGTGTATTATTCATCAAAATCAGTCCTATTTGAGCTGTTATTACACTTTTTAGGCACAATAAACTTGAAATCGGGCGAAGATATATATGGGAGCTATATCCAAATTTGAATCGATCTCTATAATAATATTTCGATGCTGTATCTAATAGTGGGCACCAAATAATGTTGTTGTGGAGAGTATTTTATGGATGTACGGCAGTAAAATACAAATTCTGATGACCTAGCTTTATCTTAACCGATCGGGCAATAAATGCGACATGTACTTTGTTTAAGAAATACATGGACGGACGGACATGAATAAATGGACTCAGAATGTGATTCTATACAGATCATCAAGAGGAACTATGGGTCTAACTCGCTTCTTTTTCGATGTTACAAACAAATGCACAAAGACATAATACCCTTAACGACAATTATTGATAACAGCAACTTTATAACTCGGTACTAACGAAATTTATCGGTAAGTTGGTGATCAACATGAAGTAGTACATAAGACCTATAGATAGAGACAATGTTGTTAACTTATATTACACCTTTAATATAAAAATTTGACGATGTATGTTGGTAACGACAATTGTGAATCAGTAACGTAGCATTTGAGCCTCATTACTGAATTTATGAATATTTAATCATACCAACTATTATTTAAAGTCCAAAGTAACTAATATATGAGGGAACTATACCTTTGAATCGATGCACTGATATATACGATTTTTCATATCGCTTGAGATTTTACTTTTTATTTTGAATTGTAAGTTTTGTAATATTTTTGACATTAATTAAATTTTAAGGCGCAATAAGATGTTAGTTGTGACTTCGATTCTAAGTCGACCAACACATACAGGGTGAGATAAAAAAACTGCAAGAAAGTCAAACTACATAATTTTAAATTTTTTTTTTTAAATTTCAAATTTTAGAATAAGTTAAGATTTGTTCTAATTGGTCATCTTTGGCACGAATTATGGCCTTCAAACGGCCAATTAAACCGTCACTGCCCGAATGTGGCTCTGCGGTATTTTGGCCCATTCCCGGCGAAGCGCTTGCTTGAGGTGATCGACACATTGTTATTTTTTAGTGCCAACCTTGCTTTCCAAAATCAGGGTTAGGCATATTGCACTAAATTTTTAGTGCACTAAGAATTAAATAATTTGTGGTAGTGCAATTTTTAATTCCACTACCACTAAAGGGTTAGTGGTAGTGAAAAATAAATTGCACTACCGGGTTAGTGGTAGTGATATTTAAAAAAAAAATTGCACTACCACTAAATTTTAGTGGTAGTGAAATTTTAATAGCACTACCACTAAATTTAGTGATTTTTCAAAAAAAATTTGCACTACCACTAAATTTTAGCGAAGCCAAAAAAGCACTATGTATATAAGTATTATACCAGCTATAATGAAGTTTATTGAATATAGTATATATTCATAAAATTTGATTACTTTTCTAAATAGCACTAATTTAGTGCTATTTTTTATGAAATACCACTAATTTAGTGCAAGTTTTTTGAAATACCACTAAATTTAGTGGTAGTGCTATTGAAATTTCACTACCACTAAAATTTAGTGGTAGTGCAATTTTTTTTAATATCACTAAAGGGTTAGTGGTAGTGCAATTTATTTTTCACTACCACTAATCCTTTAGTGGTAGTGGAATTAAAAATTGCACTACCACTAAATGAACAGTGATAGTGAAATTATTAGTGCACTAAAAATACAGTGCATTATGCCCATCTCTGTCCAAAATACTCCAGACCCAATGGATTGGCATCTAGAGATTTTGGTGGCCATTGTGCGCTGGAAATGAAGCGACAAACATAAGTTTATAACCATTCTGTTGGAATGTCCAAGGTTAGCGGCCAAAATGTTTGCGTGCCCAAGGCTTTAATACACCCTCCAGAATGTTTTCGCGATAACATTCGGTATTTATTCTGATGCCACGATCGATTAAAACACCATCACCATGGCCAGCGCTTGAATTATGGTGCCCATTTTCAGCTGACCTCTTTGGCAAGTAAACACTATCATTTTGTCTGTTTACAAACTTCTGGACAACGAATGTTTTCTCATCGGAGAAAACCAAATTTGACAGTTCACCACTTTCGATCAAGCGAAGCAACTCTTTAGGTCTTTTAAGTCTATTTTCTTTCTATTGAGGAATTTGGATTTTTTTGGAATTTCAATGGGTAAAGCCGAGCTCATTTTTCAATACTTGCCGAATGGAATATTGCGGTATGTTCAGCTTACGAGCCATTTTTCGCCCATTGCGTCGCGGGTTTCGAGCATGTCGCTTCTATACTTTTCGAACCATTTCTGCTGATGTTGCTGTTTTCTTCCGTCCAATTCCTTGACGTCGGGCTACGCGACCAGTATCACGGTAACTAGCGATGGTACGAGACACAATATCACGCTTGGATTCCATCACAAATAACTTTTTTTTTTTGGAAAATTCTCACCAAAAAGCTTTTGCACGCTTGTAAACAATATAATTAGCTGTCACTGGAAAAATTTTAACCACTGTCGGACAAGTGGTTTGGAAATGACAACAGTCTGAAGTTGGTTGCAGTTTTTTCATCTCACCCTGTGCATGTGGAGCTTACGTGGACCTTCTATTTTCGTATGGCAAATTGGGATCAGTAAAGTACCGGATATAATGATTGACACTATATGAGTACCATCACAAACATGGATTGAAAACCTGAAACGCTAAAACACTAATTGAATTGAATTGCCGAATTTCCAACGGCTGTGAGAGTGGATTATAAACACCTGTAGTGGCATTCTTTACATTTTTTTTTGGGGAAGAACTTAGCGAGTACTTTATATTCATCGCAAACTTACCGACTAATTTCGGTAACTACCGAAATTATAAGTTATTGACCGCTAATTAGTTACAGAATCGTACTACAGATTTGACTTTAGTAAAAATTGGCATATTTATGAGGTTCTAAACACTAAAAATTATGAAATATCTTCTTCCACCTAAATTTTGTTTCTAATCAAAACCAAAGGGTTTCAACGGTTTTATCTCTATTGGTGGAGCCTGAACTTAACACTGTTTTTACTTTACCAACTAGAAATAGTGAGTTTTTATGCTCCTGGGAACATATTACAAACCAGACAGGCAGATTGTTGGACATACTTTTCCAAAATTTTCTCTATGTATTTCGCCCAATCCTTTTTAGAACATCACAAAAAATACGCTTCTCCTTCTTCAATCGACGATCCAAGTGACCACCCCAAATCATTTTTCTCCTAAAAGATACAAGCAGAACACGCTCAATGAATATCAACTTTTTAATGAAATTCCTTAAACACAATCATTTTTTGCGAAGCCTAGACAATTTAAAATGTTCACCTCTTTGGACTCGTTAACCCAATACAGTACAGCCTTAACTGAGGACAAACATCTAAACTTGTTGTTGTTAATAAAATATACGCTCATTTGACGTTTATATTGTTGAATAAAAAATGCAAATGAATGATGCTGATAATATTGGACCGTGTAATATTCACAATGTACTTACCTAAATTAAATAAATTTATAAATTTTTCAGGAATGCTGACACCGCATCAATCTCCATGAATTTGCATTTCAAAGGTTTGTCGATATTAACTGACTACACAAAAAGGGCGGACGCGATGCAAACAGACATTTATTTGATAGCCAGAGTACAAACGTACATACATATTGAGTTTGTGTGTGTGTGTAGGGCTGTGCATGTGGCCGGTCCAGTGTTTATTATGCGAAATGTGGGCGTGCAACTTTACATACACGCAGATAAACGGATGACACAGGTATGACCCTGAAAACCCATTACTGACATGTGACCCTGTAAAATGTTCATGTCAATCTGGGGCTGAGGAACTGTCGTTGTCAGTACTTTTTAATCTATATCTATCTATATATATATATAAAAGAAAGTTGTGTTAGTTACTACGCTTATAACTTAATAACCGCTGGACTAATTTTAACGATTCATACAAATTCGGAATTGTCTCCTCTCCTAAAAGGATAATATCCAAAAAAAAATAGCGTAAAAATGTGATATATTAACATTTTCATTTTGACTTCTGAAATGTACAATAGTAATGTTTTATTTTGCATAATTTTTTTCCATTTTGACTTACTTTTTTCTAATGTACATTTGTAGTGTTTTTTATATTTTATTTTTGAATTCAAATATTAATACCAATTTATTTAATTGATTGATTGATGGCGAGTTACATGGAAGTGTAGTACCGAATTATGTGGTGGCGAAACGGAATAGATGATGTCGAAATAATTTAATGGAATCGAATTTTAAAATAGAAGTACATTCTATTGACAAACTATATAAGGATCTTTAAACATTTGCTGTAAAAAATCAGCGAACAAGTTGAAGATTTTTTCAATGTGTTATTCTTCTTTTGTCAATTTTTTTTTTTTCAATTTGTATTATCTAATTAAATTTAGTAATTTTTTTGTGAACAAAATAAAGAATAATTTTTCAAATTTTCACCAAAAAATGAAATAAGTGGGAAATACGATGTTAACTGACATCTACCTTTCAACTCCAGGGCCGACATCGTGGTTCAGCTGGAAGATGCGAACACATTTGAACAAACAAAAATTACCGAAAAAACCTAATGGGGCTCATTTCAAAGCGTGGAACTACTTCTTTCCTGCCAGAATAATCCGTCCAATGTACAATCAGAAAAATACCAAATATAAAGGGTAGAAAATAGTAGAGCGAATGGGACTCTTAGTAAGAAAAGAATTTCTATCCTTCCAGAAATTCTTCCCAAACATTCAAGATACCATAAATCGCTTTTGCAGGTCATGATATCGATCATAACTCACGGATAAGGGTACAACCCGATTTCATATTTATATAACCATCGTATGATTTAAGCTATTTTTGGTGTCTTGGTCACTTTTTTAATATTTTGGACATTATTTGGCATCTTTGTTTCTAAGGAGGTAGAGAACCTCTTCGCATAAAGTTTGATATTTTCAGAGTAGGGTACATTTTGGTCTTGACCGCATTCATTAATTGTTTTGGCTAAAAATTGTATTTATGCTACCCTGGGGTAGGGAACCATCATACAGGTAATTGCCACATAGGAATTTATTTAAGTAAAGTCCCCAAATTGGAGTATCCCCAAGTCCACTTTCACATCTAATTGGTGGTCAGAAAAGAAAATTTTGTTTTCTATTGAATTTGTAACCCCCAAGAGAATATTGGTTGTGCCACGTTTTGGTATAACCCTCATATAAATGTACTCCTGATTTCAGCTGTGACCGTGATCTTGGCCACGTTTTTCAACTGATTTGGCCATTATTTGCTGTATTTAGGCTATTTTGTGAGTAGAGAACCATCTTACAGAAAAATGACAACATACGTAAATATTTTGGTACAGTTCCCATATAGTCCCCAGGCCCGCCGATCTATAGTGATGTTTACCGATTGGCGGACAACAACGTGGGTATTGTTTAATCGTCATTGAATTTTACTATGAACAAGAACATAGACTTTTTGGGGAATCTAATGCGCAATTTGAATTTTGGAATTTCAATGGGAATGTTATGCTGATTATGCTATATATATATATATATATATATATATATATATATATATATATATATATATATATATATATATATATATATATATATATATATATATATAGCATAATCAGCATAACATTCCCATTGAAATTCCAAAAAAATCCAAATTACTCAATAGAAAGAAAATAGACTTAAAAGATGTGACCCTGTAAAATGTTCATGTCAACATTAATTAAAAGGTACAGAAGTTTGCAGTACCTTGAAACATTGAAAGTCGATTTAACGATGTCCGTCCCTATGTCTGTTGTAGTCACGATAAAGCCCACATTATTTGTAATGTGCAATTTGTATTGTGTCTAGGATGGTTGGTATTGAAAATGAGAAAATCGATCCACGTTTTGGAAAAGCCGCCATATAACGTTACTTCCCGATATTTGGTATTTTGATGATATTCGCGACATTTTTTCACGGATTTTTCAAAAAAATGGTATTTGTAGGTCATAATGGGTTCTACCACCTGTGGCGAAACATTGTATGTATAGATCCACGTTGTGGTATAGCCCCTTTATAACGGCGCTTTCCCATAGTCGGTGTTTTGATTTTTCCAAAACTTGGTATTTGTAGTTCGTAATGGGTTCAGAACCTGTGGCCGAACATAGTATGTATAGGTCCACGTTACCGTATAGCCCCCACATAATGATACCTCCGGATATTCAGTAGTTTGATTATTTTGCCACATTTTTCCATGGATTCGTCTAAAAATTGGTATTTGTATTTCACAATGGGTTCTAGCTCCGGCGGCAGAACATTGAAAATTTAGGTCCACGGTTTCCTATAGCGCACATATAACCGTTCCCGTTTTGGTATGGGCTTCATATAACGGCCTCACCCACTTTATGTTTTTCTTTGAAAAGTTTAAGGGCAGTATTCAAGCGGTCTGACTGGTATTTGTAGCTTAAAGTGGAACACGACTGAATTCAGAAACTTTTATATAAAAATGATTTCTTTACCCAATGATAGACGTATACCTTGCTCAAAAATGATGGCTTGTAACTGAGGTCAATATAACAGTTCTTTTAAGCTTTTCCATCTATTTCTCTCAAAGTTAAGATGATGGGTATTGAAATTTCCCCATGTAGAGAATCCAATTATAAAAAGGTAAACATTGTTTTCACATACATGCTATAAATTGATACCTTCGATTTCAGGTCTTGTGAAGTTCCTAGATCCTATTTTTAAACGAAGAGTCTGTAATTTGATGTGTAGAGATCTCAATGTGGATCTCAATTTGTGGTTTCAGCCTCCATATTGACTGCAATTGCAAAATAGAAATTTCAACCAGGTTCACGATCCGGTATATTTTAAGTATTTGGTAGGTCCTAATAACATTTCCAGACACGTGGCTCAAATTAAAACTGATATGCTCACGTTTTATGATGTCACAGTACTACTCAATTATTAGGAGTTTAAGGTCGAAGTTTTCGAATTAAGGTATTATTTTTATCCACCTCATTATTTGAGTAGCCAAAACTATACGCTCCAGACGATAAAGTATTAATTTTGCTACTTCTTAAGTTCGTTTTTCCAAAGCCACCTTCAAATCTCTACCTTATATACTAACAGTGGCCCTAATGAAATTTTCGAATTATAAGCACTATTCGTTTACCCAAAACTAAATTGTAACAAATTTAGTGCCATTTAGGACAGTTCTTACATTTATAAAACCACTTTTCATATTAACCCTTCTTCTCAAACTTAATTCTTATACCAAATGTCAAGATTATAGCTCAATCCGCTCAACATTTTTACGTCTATCATACACCCCATTAGTGATTTTCATTCCAAATTTCAGAGTTGTAGCCCAATACAATGGTTTCAAATTTTTGTTCACTCATAGTTCGTATTTTCCAAAAATCCTTCACACCAACAATGACCGACATGTACAATTTCGTGCTTTTGAATTGTCCAAATTTACCACTAAGAGTTTAAAATATATCTAATGATATTCGTTATTTTGAATATTTGTGCCACATTTTTACGGAATTGTTTCAAATTTGGTATGTGGAGTTCGTAATTGGTATTACCACCACTTTTCCGTATAGACCCATATTCCTGTATATCCCAATATCCGGTATTGATAATGCAAATTCCTAAAGATCGAGACCGAAATAAACGGGTAACGTTATATTATCAATATATCTGTTTCTATAATGGGCATCCAAGGAATGAATACCAATTGTCGACTCCAACTAACCAGTAAGGTTCTGTGCCTTTTCAAGACGCCCAAAGTTGGTGCTTTCAATAGGAAGTCAATTAGCCTTGTTGAATAAATTTATAAAATAATTGATTAATGATCCCTGGTTTCCCCTATTGCTCATTATAAATAATTTGGACCGTTTTTCAAAAATATTCAAATATTAAAAAATAACTGGTTAGATTGCTGCCAAGACAACATTTCGAATGAAAATTCAAATGAATAAAAAGTAAAAAAACAGCTAAGTTCGACCCTCCACCATTTCGAAAGAACTTTAAAACTTACAAAAAATTCCGTTGAAAAATACCGCTCAAATGAAAACCATTATATGGGGGCTGTACCCCCAATTCCGTATTTCAATTACGAAATTTAAAATAATTCCATCAAACTTGAAACAATCCAGGTGAATAATGTCGCCAATATCATCAAAATACCGAATAAAGGGATGTACAGTTATCTGTTGACTATACGAAGACGTGGACCTGAATAGATAATTTTTGTCATAGATTGTAGTACTCATTACGAACTTTAAATATGAAATTTGAAACAATTCCGGTAAAAAAAACTCTGAAACTCATCGAAATAATCATTTTAGACCCAACAAAGTATATATATTCTTGATCAGCGTAAAATTCTAAGACGACTTAGTCTGTCCGTCCGCCTGTTGTAATCACGCTACAGTCGAAATTGAGATAGGAAGCTAACATTTTGCACAGATCTCTCTTTTGTCTGCAGGCAGGCCAAGTTCGAAGATGGGCTATATAGGTCCACAACGTTAGCCCCCGATATTCGGTATTTTAATGATTTTACCCGCATTTTTCAACGGAATTCAAGGGAAGTCAAAAAGTGGAAGTTTCTTTTTTATAATTTTTTAATGAGGAATACATCGCAGCTGAACTGACCATAGCTGCCTTATGGAAGAGACAATCTTACAATGATGACAGTCTGCTACACGCTATTTACACGCTATGCTAAAAGGGAAGAAATCGATCTGCAATACGGAAGCCTAGACAATAAAGTCGACATATAAGGGTGTCGGCAGATGCAAGAAACTGAACCCATACTTTAACAGACTTTTGGTGTAAAAAAGCACTGTCTACCCAGGAGTTATTAAAATTACTGATTTCGTTCAGTAAATGAACGCATAACTAGTAGAGAGAGATGAATATGTTCACAGTGCGGTTGTAAGATTTTAAAACAAATGTCAGAAGAATTTTAGCTTTATTTAATTCGTTAGTTCCTTTTATATTGAGCTTACTATCGCCATTTAGACAGAAAAAAGGATTGGTGACTCTTTCCGAAGCTATAGTATTTGCTGCTTAACTCCTGTTAACATTATCATGTTAATATGTTATATATATATATATATATATATATATATATATATATATATATATATATATATATATATATATATATATATATATATATATATATATATATATATATATATATATATATATATATATATATATATATATATATATATATATATATATATATATATACTAGCTGGCCCGGTCCGCGTTGCCGGCCCCTACTTTTAGTCTATAATGCATTTTTTTTAAGCATTATAGAATTATGAAAGCGGCACAATTTTATTATAAGTAAAATAACTCCATAGTAATTTCTAAATAGAAATAAACATTCATGGGAAAAATTGTAATAGATAATAATTTACCGTCGGTTTTAGATATTTTGAATAGCCTGATCTTATTTTTCAGCCTAAGGCTATAATTGAGTGTTAAAAACCTGTATGATATAGAACTTCTATAATAGCCCCATGTGAAAACTCAGCTAAATTTTTGGTATTGAATTTCCAATGTTAAGAATACCGTGCTGCGTGGTATTTAGTTTTGTCCACCTCATAATTGAGGGCGGAATGATTTCAAAATAGTCAAAGATAATTGCTTTTTTACACCCATTACCGTGGAATATTAATTAATTTATTTTTGTCATTTAAATTGTGAGTTGGAGAACCCATAAAGTCCATATTTTTCATCATAGTATAATTCAATAACGAACAAAAAAATTAATATTCGTGATTTTTTAATGTTTCTGCCACAATTTGATATTTCGGAGTTTATGGCATGTAGATGTTAATCCCACATCTACGTTCCTAACCAATATTCTCTTTGGAGTTTCAAATTCAATAGTATATCAAATTTTCTTTTCTGACCAAACATTGGTTAGGAAAGCGGATTTGTGGGTACACTAATGTGAGAACTATATTCGAATAAATGCCTATGTGGACAATTATCTGAGGGACGATTCTCTACCCCAGAGTTGCCTAAATACAATTTTTTAGCCAAATCAATTGATGAATGTGGTCAAGACCAAGATGGACTCTACTCCGAAAATTGAAAATGTTATGAGAAAAGGTTTTTACACCCTTAGAAACAAAGATGCCAAATAAAGGCCTAAAGATGAAAAAAATGTCGAAGACCCCGAACATGGCTTAAATTATATGATGGTTATACCAAAACATGATCATATTTTGCGAGGATGGTTTCTTATCAAATTAAAATGAGTTAAGAAAAATGTGGTTAAAATGTAAACAATACTTGAAATAGGGTTGTACCCTTATCCGGGGGTCATATATCATGACCTGCAAAATCTTGAAAGTTTAGGAAGAATTTCTTTCTTTTTTCCTAAATGTCCAATTCGCTCTACCATTTTGCACCCTTTATATTCGGTATTTCACTGACTGCAGTTCCAATGAATTGCATTTTGAGTTCTCATTGGGCGGATTATTGCCATATGAAAGATGTAGGTCCACGTAGGTCACTCATTTTATTTTAAATATTATTCATTCAGATTTCAAGGCAATAAAAAATGTTCACTTCAATATAGTATGTCAAATTGAAACAAATCACACCAAAAAGAAATTTTTTATTAATATTTTTATTGGATACCATTCCAAAATTGTATGAATTGTCAAGCCGTTCTTTAGTTATACCTTATGTAATTTTTCCCCGATTTGAGAATTTTTGCAATGAGATCTCTTTTTTCAAGATTTTTAGAAACTTTGACTTAAATTTGGTGTGACCGCGTTAAATTATTTCGATAACATCTATTTCGTTTCGCCACCACATAATTTGGTACTACACTTCAATGTAACCCGGCTTCTATTTCAGTTCTCAAGAAATCGAGTCAAAATAAATTGGTATTAATATTCGAATCAAAAAGAAAAAAAAATATTATAAAAAACACTACAAATGTACATTCGAAAAAAGTAAGTCAAAATGGAAAAAAAACATACAAAATAAAACATTACGATTGTACATTTCAGAAGTCAAAATGAAAATGTTAATATATCACATTTTTACGCGATTTTTTTGAATATTATCCTTTTCGGAAAAGAGACAATTCAGAATTTGTATGAATCGTTAAAATCAGATCAGCGGTTCTTGAGTTATAAGCGTAGTAACTAACACAACTTACATTTATATATATATATATATATATATATATATATATATATATATATATATATGTATATATATATATATATATATATATATATATATATATATATATATATATACTAGCTGGCCCGGTCCGCGTTGCCGGCCCGTAGTTTTTGTCTATTATGCATATATTCCCAAGCATAATTATTCACAGATATGACTGATATAAGTGTTCACGTACAGGTCGATTTAAAGTGTTTTAAAATACCTGTACCCATTTTTAACCAGTGGGCTTCAATATTTAAACCGTGGGCTTCAACTGTGTGGATGTGCTATACAAATCTATTAAAAAGTATATATCAATCTTATCGCCATATAAGGGATCAAATTAATTTTTAATATGGTAAAAATCGTAGCAAAATCTTCCAGTCAAATGAGCAGTAATTTGGAATTTGCTGTATTTTGTACACTACATAATTGAGGGCTGAATGATTTAAGAATAACCAAAGCTATTTACTTTTTTAAACCCATTAGCAACTTAGATTGTGCATTAGAGTCCTCATAAGTCCCCCTAACCATGTCAGTCTGTTTGTCCGCCAAAAGGTGGACTTGAGAGGGTATTATAACATGGATAAAAATTCTAAAATTTGTAGATATGTTGAAATTTTAGTGTAAGATTTTCACCCCCCTAATACGCATTATTAGCCAAATTCTTTGAAATGTGGTTAAATTAGGAGGTACCTTCTTTATATGGGCACTACTCCGAAACATCGACCTACATTGAAAACTTTCTTCTACCCCTTATAATCCAAGATGACAAATAGAGGCCAAATCAAAAATATAGCAGAACAATATAGCATGTCATAGCATTTCGCGTGATTTAAATAAGTAAAAATAGTTTTATCCACCTCATAATTGAGGGCAGAATGATAAGATGGGAATTAATTTTATTTGCCATTTAAATTGTAAGTTGGAGACCCCTTAAAGTCCATATTTTCATCATAGGATAATTCAATGATGATTAAACAAATATTCGGTCCCGTGCTACTTTCTTATATTTGTAATTTCTTCATGTTTCCACAATTTATTTCATATGGATGCACATCCCAAATCTACGTTCCCAACCAATATTCTCTTGGGGGTTAAAAATTCAATAGAATACAAAATTTTCTTTTCTGACCACACATTAGATGTGAAAGTGGACTTGGGGATACTCCAATGTGGGGACTTTACTTAAATAAATTCCTATGTGGCAATTATCTGTATGATGGTTCCCTACCCCAGGGTGGCATAAATAAAATTTTTTAGCCAAATCAATTGATGAATTTGGTCAATACCAATATGGGCCCTACTCTGAAAATTTCAAATTTTATGCGAAGAGGTTATCTACCCCCTTAGAAACAAAAATGTCAAATAAGGGCCAAAAAATGAAAAAAGTGGCCGGCCAAGACCCCAAAAATAACTTAAATCATAGATGGTTATATAAATATGAAATCGGGTTGTTCCCTTATCCATGAGTTATGATCGATATAAAGACCTGCAAAAGTGATTTTAGGTATTTTGAATGTTTGGGAAGAATTTCTGGAAGGATATAAAACCTTTTCTTACTAAAAGTCCCATTCGCTCTACTATTTTGCACCTTTTATTTCAATATTGGTATATTACTTATTATTCTCCCAAAGAATTTTGCATTTTGAGCTCTCATTGGACGGATCATTGTCACGCTTTGAAATGAGCCCCATTAAGCTTTTTCGGTCATTTTTGTTTGTTTAAATGTGTTCGCATCTTTCAGCTAACCCACGATGTAGGCCCTGGAGTTGAAAGGTAGATGTCAGTTAACATCCTATTTCGCACTTATTTAATTTTTTTAGTGAAAAATTATTCTTTATTTTGTTCACAAAAAATCCACTGAATTCAATATGATAATACAAATTGAAAAAAAAAAATTGACAAAAAAAAAAGAATAACAAATTGAAAAAGTCTTCAACTTTTTCGCTGATTTTTTACAGCAAATGTTTTAAGATCCTTCCTTACAAAGTTTGTCAATAGAATGTACTATTACTTTAAAATTCGATTCCATTGAAAACGTTTTTTTGATTTTTGCAATGAGATCTCTTTTTCATGATTTTTCAGCGATTTAGAAAAAGTAATTATCTTTTAACTTTGGTGTGACCGCGTTAAATTATTTCGATATCATCTATTCCGTTTCGCCACCACATAATTCGCTACTACACTTCCATGTAACCCGCCATCAATTTCAGTTCTCAAGAAATCAAGTCAATTAAATAAATTGGTATAAATATTCGAATTCAAAAATAAAATATAAAAAAACACTACAAATGTACATTAGAAAAAAGTAAGTCAAAATGGAAAAAAATCATGCAAAATAAAACATTACTATTGTACATTTGAAAAGTCAAAATGAAAATGTTAATATATCACATTTTTACGCGATTTTTTTGGATATTATCCTTTTCGGAGAGTAGACAACTCCGAATTTGTGTGAATCGTTAAAATCAGTCCAGCGGTTCTTAAGTTATAAGCGTAGTAACTAACACAACTTACATTTATATATATAGATATATATATATATATATATATATATATATATATATATATATATATATATATATATATATATATATACAATATTTAAACCGCGGACTTCAAATGTGTGGATGTGCTATACTTATCCATTATATCAATCTTATCCCCATATAAGGGATCACATTAATTTTTAGTATGGTAAAAATCATATCAAATTTTTCCAGTAAAATGAGCAGTAATTTGAAATTTACTATATTTTGTACACCTCATAATTGAGGGCTGAATGATTTAAGAATAGTCAAAGTAAATTACTTTTTTAAACCCATTAGCACCTCAGATTGTGCATTAGAGTCCTCATCAGTCCCCCTAACAATGTCGGTCTATTTGTCCGCCAAAAGGTGGACATGAAGGGGTACTATTATGATAAGGTTTTTGTTTAAGATTTCCACCCCAAATATACATTTTAAGCCAAATCCTTAGAAATATGGTAAAATCAGGAGGTACCTTTATATGAGCACTACTCCGAAACATCGACCTACATTGAAAACTTCCTTCTACCCCTTATAATCCAATATGACGAATAGAGGCCAAATCAAAAATATAGTTATTTTACACCAATTACCGTAAGATGGGAATTTATTTTATTTGCCATTTAAATTGTAAGTTGGAGGCCCCATAAAGTCCATATTTTTCATCATAGTATAATTCAATGACGATTCAACAAATATTCGGTCCCGTGCTACTTTCTTATATTCGTTATTTGTTCATGTTTTCACAATTTATTTCATATAGATGTACATCCCAAATCTACGTTCCTAACCAATATTCTATTGGGGGTTACAAATTCAATAGAATACAAAATTTTCTATTCTGACCACACATTAGATGTGAAAGTGGACTTAGGGGTAATCCAATATGGGGACTTTACTTAAATAAATTCCTATGGGGCAATTATCTACCCCAAGGTAGCATATATAAAATTTTTTAGGCAAATCAATTGATGAATGTGGTCGAGACCAATATGAGCCCAACTCCAAAAATTTCAAATTTTATGCGAAGAGGTTATCTATCCCCTTGGAAACAAAGATGCCAAATAAGGGACAACAAGTAAAAATGCAGTAAGTTCGGCCGGGCTGAACTTTGAATACCCTCCACCATTTGGAACGAATTAGAATATTTTCAAAAAAATAAAATCCATTGAAAATTCTATTAAAATTTTTAAAATACCTAATATCGGAAGGTGCCGATATATGTGGGGATATACGCTATTGTGGACCTATATAGACAAATCTATGTCTGGGGGTAAAGTACTCACAAGGAACTCCTTGTGTGGATAATTCCATTGGGAAATGTGGCTAAAGTCATAAAAATCCCGAATATCGGGGGTACCGTTATATGGGGCTATACGATATCGTTAATCTATATAGAGAACTCTATGTCAGGGGTTAAAGTGCTCACAAAGAACCCCTTGTGTGGAATTTCAGACAATTCCGTTGAAAAATGTGGCTGAAATCATCAAAATATCGAATATCAGAGGGTACCGTTATATGGGGGATATACGATATCGTGGACATATACAGACAACTCTCTTTCGGGGAGTAAATTATCCACAAGGAACTCCTTGTGTGGATTATAAGACATTTCCGTTGAAAAACGTGGGTAAATTCATCAAAATACCGAATATAGGGGGGTACCGTTATATGGGTGATATACGATATTGTAGACCTATATAGACAATTCTGTTTCACAAAGAACTCTGTGTGCGGATTTTCAGACAATACGATTGGAAAATGTGGCTAAAATCATCAAAATACCGAATATCGAATATGAAATACTGAATATTATCGTTAACCTATATAGAGAATTCTCTGTCGGGGGGTAAAGTGCTCACAAAGAACCCCTTGTGTACAAAGAACCCCTAAAAACATCAAAATATCGAATATCGGGGGTACCGTTATATGGAGGCTATACGATATCGTGGACCTATATAGATAATTCTCTGCCGAGGTATAAAGTACCCACAACGAACTCCTTGTGTGGATTTTCAGACAATTCCGTTGAAAAATGTGGGTAAAATCATCAAAATACCGAATACCGTGGGGGTACCGTTATATGGGGGATATACGATATCGTGGACCTGTATAGACAATTCTCTCTCAGGGGGTAAAGTACTCACAAGGAACTACTTGTGTGGATTTTAAGACAATTCTATTGAAAAATGTGGCTAATATCAACGAAATACCCAATATCGGGGGGTACAGTTATATGGGCGATATACGATATCGTGGACCTATATAGACAATTATTTTTGAGGGGGTAAAATTTCAGACAATTCCATTGAAAAATGTGGCTAAAATCATCAAAATACCGAATACCGTGGGGGTACCGTTATATGGGGGCTATACGATATTGTGGACCTATATAGATAATTCTCTGCCGAGGTATAAAGTACCCACAAGAAATTACTTGTGTGGATTTTCAGACAATTCCATTGAAAAATGTGGCCAACATCAGCAAAATACCGAATATCGGGGGTACCGTTATATGGGGGCTCTACGATATCGTGGACCGATATACCCCATCTTCGAACTTGACCTGCCTGCAGACAAAAGAGTGATTTTTGCAAAATTTTAGCTTCCTATCTTAATTCGTTTCGACTGTAGCGTGATTACAACAGACGGACGGACATGAATTTCTTAGAATTTTACGCTGATCAAGAATATATATACTTTGTTGGGTCTAAAATGATTATTTCGATGAGTTACAAACGGAATGATTAGCTTAATATACCCTCAATACTTTTTTTGGTGGAGGGTATAAAAAATAAAAAAGTGGCCATTGGCCAAGACCCCAAAAATAGCTTAAATCCTACGGTGGTAATATAAATATGAAATCGGGTTGTACCCTTATCCGTGAGTTATGATCGATATCATGACCTGCAAAAGCGATTTAAGGTATTTTGAATGTTTGGGAAGAATTTCTGAAAAGATATAAGTCCTTTTCTTATTAAGAGTCCCATTCGCTCTACTATTTTCCACCCTGTATATTTGGTATTTTACTGATTGTACTCCCAAAGAATTTTACATTTTGAGCTCTCATTGGACGGATTATTGTCACTTGAAAAAAGTAGACCCACACTTTGATATGTGCCCCATTAGGCTTTTTTGGTAACTTTTGTTTGTTTTAATGTGTTCGCATCTTCCAGCTGAACCACGATGTCGGCCCTGGAGTTGAAAGGTAGATGTCAGTTTACATCGTATTTCGCACTTATTTCATTTTTTTGGTGAAAAATTGTATATGGTGAAAAATTATTCTTTATATTGTTCACAAAAAAAACAAGTAAAAAAGCTGTAAGTTCGGCCGGGCCGAACTTTTAATACCCTCCACCATTTGGTACAAATTTGGCAATTTCCAAAAAAAATAAAATAAATAAATAAATAAAATAAAAAAAATCCTTTAAAAATTCTGTTAAAATCTTAAAAATACCGAATGTCTATACGACGACGTATACCTGCATAGGCAACTTTTGTCATAAGTTATTACAACATTTAAATGCGAAACTTGAAGAAAAATTTGTTTATAATGTAGCTAAAATCATCAAAATACCGAATATAGGGGGTACCGTTATATGGCGGCTATACGAAAACGTGGACCTGCACAGACAATTTTCTGGCATGGGCTGAAGTATCCATTACGAACTTCAAATGCGAAATTTGAAACAATCCCGGTAAATAATGTCGCTAAAATCATCAAAATACCGAATATCGGGGGGTACGGTATATGGGGCCTATACGAAGACGTGGACCTACATGGTCCATTTTCTGTTTTCTGCTGCAGTATCTATTACGAACTTCAAATACCAAATTTGGAACGGTTCCGTTAAATAATGTCGCTAAAATCATCAAAATACCGAATATCGGGGGGTACCGTTATATGGGGGCTATACGAAGACGTGGACCTACATGGTCCATTTTCTGTTTTCTGCTGCAGTATCTATTACGAACTTCAAATACCAAATTTGGAACGGTTCCGTTAAATAATGTCGCTAAAATCATCAAAATACCGAATATCGGGGGGTACGGTATATGGGGGCTATACGAAGACGTGGACCTACATGACCCATTTTCTGTTTTCAGCTGCAGTATCTATTACGAACTTCAAATACCAAATTTGGAACGGTTCCGTTAAATAATATCGCTAAAATCATCAAAATACCGAATATCGGGGGGTACGGTATATGGGGGCTATACGAAGACGTGGACCTACATGGCCCATTTTCTGTTTTCTGCTGTAGTATCCGTTACGAACTTCAAATGCCAAATTTGAAACAATTCCGGTGAATAATGTCGCTAAAATCATCAAAATACCGAATATCGAGAGGTACCGCTATATGGGGGCTATATGAAAACTTGGACCTACATGACCCATTTACGAACTTAACCTGCCTACTGGCAAAATATACATGTGTGCAAAATTTTAGCCTTCTATCTCAATTTGTTCGAAAGATAGCGTGATTACAACAGACAGACAGACGGACATGGCTAAATCGTCTTAGAATTTTACGCTGATCAAGAATATATATACTTTGTTGGGTCTGACGTGAGTATTTCGAGGAGTTACAAACGGAATGACAAAATTAATATACCCTCCATAGTATGGTGGAGGGTATAAAAACACTGAATTCAAAATGATAATACAAC
The DNA here is from genome assembly GCF_030504385.1 of Musca domestica. Lineage (NCBI taxonomy): Eukaryota > Metazoa > Arthropoda > Insecta > Diptera > Muscidae > Musca > Musca domestica. Next base: position 7,509,687 of record NW_026712258.1, read on the forward strand.
AACAAGTAAGCAAAGGCTACAGTCGAGCGGGGCCGACCGTTGAATACCCTACAACACTATAATAAATGATACAGTGTATATAGGCGAGATATTCGAAAGAATTCCACAAGATATTGTGACAAATAATAAAAGAAAACCATCAGGTTTCGTTCTCTAATTTTCGAATAACAGCAACTTAAACTAATTTGCTCATTTCCAATTTATTGGTAGATGTTGTACTTAAATGGTCTTCCTAGATCTGGAACCAATATTTCCCAAAGACCTATAATCTCCCAGAAGTGGCAAAAGATTAACATTTATTATTGGTTTTTGACTAAAACGCATCTATATGAGATACAGACATTTGACTATATTCTTCAACGAAATCAGCCTTAACGAAATAGTCAGAAGTGCGTCTTTCCTGTATTTGTGAATTCTCCAAAAAGTCACTGGAATTGATATTTTCGTATTTTGTCTACAAAAGTTGGCAAACTATTTCACACATTGAATATTTTTGGATGGCCATCCAAAGCTATTTGGTTTTTGCAATGTCCGGTAACCTCCATTCAAATGCGCGTGAGGATCGGGCGATAATTACGACTTGCTGACAATTTTGCAGTTTTTTTTTGTCCATTTCAACCCCTAAATATATGGCGATTATCTCCAAAAAGAGTAGGCTTCTATTCTGACCCTCATGTTATCCCTATGCAAAATTTCATAAGGATCGGGCCATAAACGCGATCTGTATATGATATCCTGATATCCTAACTACTTAGTTTTGTTGGCTGTGGAAATATTACCAAATGTTTAATTCAAAATGAAAATATGCCAAAAATATGACAAAATTGAAAAAATATGAGAAAATTTTACAAAATCAATATTTTCATCTGTAGAGAGATATTTTTATGCGATTTTTTAGACGTTTTTTGTTTCCTAACAAGAGGCCATTCTGAATTAATGAGAACTGTCTAAATCAGTTCAGCCGTTCTCGACATATAAGAGATCTTTCAAGCATATCTTCTTCGATAGACATATATATCGCACATATTTTGCTATATATCCGATTTGTTGGATGTGAACATCAATGTAAAGGTCAGAAGTAACCTTGTCATGGCTTCCTGATTTCGCCGGGATTTAAAATATTCGCGGTTTAATGAAAAATGTTGAATTATTTCAACACAAAATATATGGTCTATTTTACCCGCTAAATATTATCCGATGACCACTCTAATTGGTAGGCTTCTTCCCCGCCCTAAACTCTAGCTACATACGAAATTCCGCGTCGATTGGTCTGTAATTGCGACCTGTATAGCTACTGCAAAATCCGATATTTTTTCAGTATTTGGTCCATTTCGACCCCTAAATATTACGCGATCATCTCCAAAAGAAATAGGGTTCTATTCTGACCCTAGCCCCACCTCCATTTTAAATTTCGTGAAGATCGGGCCATAATTGCGACCTGTAGAGTGATTACAAATTAACATGGACAGACGGACAGACGGACGGACGGACATACATAGCTAGATCGGCGAGCTAGGAAGATCCATATATACTTTCCTATATGGGAAACCAATATTTCGAGGTGTTACATAAATTCTGGCCCAATCAAACTTATAATACCCCCAACACATAGTGTTGTAGGGTATAAAAATTGACAAAAAAGAATGCGAAGCAATTCAGTGATTATTATGAAACTTCGCATATCTCAATCTTTCGGTTAATCATAGATTTAATTGATAATTCGGCCTAAACCTTCTGGTAAAGAAGTGTTCGATTTGCTTTAAATTTTGCACATCTAAATATTTTCATCTGCATTAGATGAAGTGGTATACTTTGTTCCAGAGCTCATTATGAGCAAGAAGTACCAATTGTTAGAGGAATCCGTGAAAAAATGTGGCAAAAATCATCAAAATACCGAATGAGGACCGATATATATATATATATATATATATATATATATATATATATATATATATATATATATATATATATGTTCGACCGGGCCGAACTTTGAATATTCTCCACCAAAATTTTCAAAAAATAAAGTCCGTTAAAAGTTTGTTAATATCTTAAAACAAGTAAGCAAAGGCTATAGTCGTGTGGAACCGACTATGTGATACCTAAACTCGAACTTCGTGCGAAATTTCGTGTGCTTTGCTTTCTATTTGTGACCTTTATAACGGCTGAAAAATCAGGAACATTTTTTGTTATTGGTCCATTTCAACCTCTAAATATATTGCGGACATCTTTGAAAGCAATAGGCCTAGCCCTTGTGAGCCTAACCCTACCCTTGTGAAAAATTTCGTGAGGATCGGACGATAGTTGCAATCTGTATAAAATAACCCCAACCTGTGTTGTAAGGTGAAAAAATATTGCAAAATGTACTCTTCAATATTATAAGTCAAATTGAAAAAATAGCATGCGATAAAAATTATGAAAAAAATAAAATAATGTCACAAAATACTACAAAATCAATATTAACATCATAATTGACATCTTTTTATGGGAATTTTTTTATTCTTTTATGCCAGGAGGGCATTCAGAATTGACAAAATTTGTCAAAATCAGTCCAGCCATTCATAAGCTATATGCATTCTAGCTAACACCGTCTTCCTTTGTATATAAATATTGTACATATTTCGCTATATGTGTCCGATATATTTACTATCGGTATTTACGTAACGGTCAGAATTGACCTCTTCGTCCATTTAAGATTTCGCCAGGATTGAAAATATTCGCGGTTTAATGGAAAATGTACTTTTATTTAACACATATGTTATGGTCTATTTCACCCATTAAATATTACCCGATGACCACCAAAATTGGAAGGCTTTTGCCCAGCCCCATGCTGACTTCCGCGTCGATTGGTCTATAATTGCGATCTGTAGAGCAACTACAAAATCAGGACATTTCTCAGTTTTTGGTCCATTGTGTGATCATCTCTAAAAGAAATAGGGTTCTGTTTAGGGGAGTAGGGAGAATGGCTTCGACAGCGGCAATGACAACGATAACTCCCAGAGTTATTATGCGTGAGTGAATGTGTAGGTGAGAGATGTGGTGCGGGTGATTCGAGCGTGTGGTGTGCAAAAGAAAGAAATATGACAAGAAATAAAACAAAGATAAATTAGTATTAATTCTTAATATAGGTTATGCTTTATTTGTTCTTTCTTTCCGACAACAATCAAAATTATCTTAAGTAATTGGGTTGGCGACAGAGACCATGTGTTTATGCTTTCGTTTCTCCAAGACAAGTGAACGCAGAGGTTCTAAGCGATCGCAGAGGATCCCTTGTCTATTTCTAATACATATACAAACACAGACAAGTGAACGCAGATGTTCTGAGTGACCGCTTAGGGTCCCATGTCTGTATATTATTACAACTATTTCCAATGAGAGCAAGGTGAGCCTACCGCCAACAACCAATACCCAGCGGCGATCCGCTCACTACGGTATCCGTCAAGGGAGTTGTAGAAGAGATACCAGCATCCGTGATTGACTAGTATTGGAAAGTTGTGGTGGAACGTATCGAACTTATACATTCCGGCCCCCTTGCTAGAACTATAAGTCTAGCAATCTATAAAAAGTTATCATAAATTAGGAAAGAACGTAAATTCAGATTGCTAAGTGAGCTATAGTTGCAGATTTTCAAATTATCAAAGCGATATGACGAATTACAGATAGATTCGGTCTACAATTTCAATCTTTAGCGCAATTATTTTTTTTAGACAATTTCGATTATAAATGACTCGATTCTTTTCTAAATTGGTCGATTTCAATTTTCGGTGCAAGATTACGTTGCAGTCGAGGGAGGTACTGAACCGGTGAGAATGTACCCGAAAATATACTTTTGGGCTAGCAACGAATCCAAAACAATTTTTGGAGGTTCAGCTTCTAGAATTTTGGGATACAAGTCAGCGCCAAGTAGCAAATGTATTGGGCTACTATCGAAAGAATCCGCTAAATCAAAATTAGGAATCCGAGTCTTTAAATTTGTCATGGGTGGAAGAGAAAACAATTTCCCGGTGACATTAGGCTTGACTAAAACTCTAGTTTCAACTATTCTATATGAATTTTTTGGAGAAGACAACTAAAGAGAACAAACTTCTCTTGGTGCAGCATTTTTGGAGCGAGTAACCTCAGAGCGAGTTAAAATGCCATGTTTATTTTTACGTTTTTTCCTAACAATTAATGCCTTAGAAGAAGGGTCTACAATTGCACGAGTAGTGTAAGATTTACTATTATGATCAATGTTTACTAGTGCAGTTCCCAAGAGCACATTTTCCTCAATGGTGTTGGGAGACTGACTGTCTGAATTATGTTTTGCAGAGAGTGGGTGCGTTTCAGAGGGCTTTGGATCTCGGCTTTTGACCTTCGTAAAAGCCGGAGGGGTCTTTGAACCTAGTCTTTTGACATTTGTAAAAGCCGGAGGGGTCTTTAAACCTCGACTTTTGTAAAAGCCGGAGGTAAATTCTTAGATTTCAAACAGAGTTCTTGGGAAGGTATGCAAGATGGTGAAGAGTGACTTTTTGTAAAATTAGTATATACCAGAGATGGCTTGGATAAAGTGTCTAAAACAACTCTACTAAATTGTGGTCGTTGAAGAAGGCTGTGCTGCCGTTGATTGCAAGATTTGCAACTATTGGTACTTCGACAATGTTTAACTACATGGCCAGGAGAAAGACAATTTATACATCGCTTATTCTTTTTCACAAATAAGAATTTGTCCTCAAACGAAAGTTGTATAAACTTGGGGCAGAGTCGAAGAACATGACTCTCATTAGGACAAATGGAGCAATTAGTGTTTGGCCGAGGAGAAGGAGCAACACATTTTGACTCATGTACCAATGACTTTTTAACGACGGAACTAGATGTAGAAACTTGCTTGGATGCCAACGATCTAGGATTTCTTTGCAGGTCTGGGAAGAGTAACATGCTTTGGCGACAATGAGGAATTCGGAGAAACAACAACTTTGGTGGACGGATTTTTACGCAAATTTTGAATGCATTGCAAAATTTGTATTCTGTCTGTGAGGAAAGCATCTAAGTCTGGCCAAGAAGGCAACAACGACTTATTTTTGATATTTTGCTTCCACAAAGTCAAGGTGTTTAAGGGCAAGCGCTGCAAACAAATATATACAATAATTGGATCCCACTGATCCGTGGCAACGTCACAGACGGCCATTGCAGCAAGACAACTATTTATTCCACTTTGAATATTTTTCAAGCCTTGACTAGTTTCTATATCTAAGGAAGGAGTATCAAACAAACTTTTCATATAACTATTCACGAGGATGCGCTTATTATCATACGCATCCGATAAAGCTTTCCAAGCTAAATGGAAACTACAATTAGTTAGGGGAAATCTGTCCACGATTTCTCGAGCCTCATCGATAGTCTTCTGCGTAAGATGACAAAGACGTTCTATATTTGAGAGCCGAACATTATTTACAAATAGTGTGGTGAACAGGCCACCAAAGGTGGACCAAAACACAAAATCTCTAGCAAAGACTTCTATGTCAAGTGGATGTAAGGCGAAATTATTGTACTCGAAAGGAGGTATTGGTGGCAGAAGATTTGGAGCAAGTATTAACGGTTGGAGAAGCAGGCTGCACAGGAACCGATAAGTTAGGTTCGCTCGAAAGCAAGCCTGAAGGTGGTGTAACATTATCACTATTAGGAGAAGGAGCTATAGCAGAACAAACTTCATAGACGGGTGATTTGAGACGAGCCAGATGCCGCTTGATGGTGGTCAAATACCAATGGTATGCGATAAATGAATTATTATATTTATCCTCAACGCCATCCAATTATCAACCTGTGCAGTCTCGGATGCCCTGAGGTAGTTTTTGCACTCAGTGTAAGTGTGCAAGACTTTATCCCACAATTCTTGAATTTCCGTAATTCGAATTTCGAGATTGCATACAGTAAATTGAGATTATTTTATCTGTTCGAAGAATTCAACAGATTTGAGAAGAGTGTTAGAAGCTCTAACAAAGCGAGAAACTGGCGTTATCGACATTGTGTAACTAGTTTATATAAACTATTTTTTTTTGTAAATAAAGGAAATCCGCTATAACCCAAAGAAATTAGCAAAACGTGAATAGATTTTCTGATTAAGCCACAACTATGTACGAGAAAATTTAAGAATTTTCGACAAGAACTGCTAAGAATGTTCGACAAGGACTACTAAGAATGGTAGTAGAGTGATGTAAAATGCTCCAATAAGCTAACAAACAAACAATTTTTTTTATTTTAACGACTATTTGTCTCAATATGTAATTGTAATTACCAATAAGTGCAACAAAATTCAATGATATGGCAAAATATTTAATATTAGTGGTCCAAATTTGTTTGAGAGTATGCCTAAAGTAGGGTGTATTATTCCAAAATACCAAAACTACTGAGAGTCACAAATATTACAAACAACTATAATATAATTGCCCAAACAATCACAAGAATAGCCACAAAACGAAAAATTTCAACTAATATATGATTCTCGAATATGTGCAAAGTATGCCGAAGTTAGGGTGAATTTGTCAAAAATTTCAAAAACCCAACTTAGAGTTTCAATTGATCAAGCAAAAGATAATTAATATTTAAATTTGTGCAAAACTAGACAAAAACGATTAATTTTCACCAAAATATATTGCTAAATATTTCTGCAAAGAATGCCGACTATAGGGTGAATTTGTCAAAAAGTTCAAAAACCCTACTACCACTTGATAATATTTCAACAAATTATCAAAAAATAGATTCTGAAATAAATTACAAAAATTCTTAATTTTTTCTGTTTTACCCCACTGTGCCGAACCAACAACGAATATCGCACAAAGAGGAATAAAACACAAGCGACGTCGGCAGAGAAATGACTATGCGTTAGCAGCTACGCACCCACACAACAAGCGACGCCACAAACGATCCAACAGCGAGTGTTGGAGATCAAAACACTTTATTGTTATTTTTACTAAATATCAAACCGACGCTAAAAAGGGCGCGTGGAATGATGAGATATTGTTGTTGCAATTTTTGGCAATGTAAATTCTCAAGTGAGAATTGATCTACCTAAACGAAGGAGAATTGCAACAAATCAAGTGTTGTTGGAGAGGACGGCAGATAACCAACCGACAGAGATGTGGACTGTTATCATAGACAAATTAAAGTATAGACTAAAAAGTTGTCTCATCTGTTATCTTCGAAAAAAGTGCTTCAATAGATGTCGTTCATGCTGTGAGAGAGCAAAAGTCTATTCACTCAATTCTCTCAAAATACAAAATATTGAATATTTTTATGATTCTTTATTATTTATCAATTAAAAACGAAACAGTGACTTTGTTTATTTTTACATTATCCAAATATGACGTGAAATATAACAAGTAAAAAAACATTAAGTTCGGCCGGGCCAAACTTTTAATACCCTCCACCCTAGGGTAAAAGAACATTAGAAGAAATGTGGCAAAAAACATTAAAATGCCGAATATCGGGAGGTACCGTTATATAGGGGCTACACCAACACGTGCACCTATAATTACAATGTTTCGCCACAGGAACTAGGACCCATTATGACCCACAAATACCAACTTTTACACAAATCAGTGAAAAAATGTGGCATAAATCATCAAAATACCGAATATCGGGAGGTACCGTTATATGGGGACTATACCAGAACGTGGACCTATACATGCAATGTTTTGCCACACGCTCAGGGACCCGTTGTGACCTACAAATACCAATTATCAGACAAATCCGTGAAAAAATGTGGCATAAATCATCAAAATACCGAATATCGGGAGGTACCGTTATATGGGGACTATACCAGAACGTGGACCTATACATGCAATGTTTTGCCACACGCTCAGGGACCCGTTGTGACCCACAAATACCAATTTTCAGATAAATCCGTGAAAAAATGTGTCATAAATCATCAAAATACCGAATATCGGGAGGTACCGTTATATGGGGACTATACCAGAACGTGGACCGATATATCTCATTTTCAATACCAACCATCCTAGGGACAATACACACACTTGTGCCAAATTTCAAAGATCTACGTCAAATAATGTGGGCTCTATCGTGATTTCAACAGACAGACAGACGGACAGACAGACAGACAGACGGACAGACAGACGGACATCGCTAAATCGTCTTAGAATTTTATGCTGATTATGAATATATATACTTTATGGGGTCTACGACGAATATTTAGAGGTGTTACAAACGGAATGACAAAGTTAATATACCCTCCTACCCATGGTGGTATAAAAATATAGAACTTAAATAGCAGAAAAATGAATAAATTGTTTTCGAAGTCGAGTGACTTCACTAGCCCTGAGTGACTTGACTGGCCCAAGATCAACAATAGTGACATCTGCCGGAAGGGGTAAATTTTAAAACTTTTTAGTCTATACTTTAATTTGTCTATGCTGTTATTATATGTGCGTTGTTTTTGTAAATTAGAAACAACAAATTCTCATTACAGGGCTCAGCCTTTAGAGGGGAAAATAAATGTTGGAGTTAGAATTACAGCACAGTTTGGTTGGTGGGGAATGCAAAAACAAAAAAACCAAACGACCGATTGTATGTGTGCTGTAATAACAAATGTGGAGATGCAAATTCTTCTTCAGATAAGGCGAGGGAGTAGGGCAACAACGAGGGGAACAATTTTTTTGTCAAATGAGACTTTCTTTTCTCACAAAGAGTTCATTTGAAATGTGAGTTAGAAAACGAAACAAATGAACGAAGCGGAACAAGAGCACCAAATATTTTTGTATGATCAACGCGACGACGGATGATTAGTACAAGGGAAGCTAATTATTTTCACAACAACAGAACTAATTGTTGTAGGAGAATACACTTGATTAACACAAGAAGTGTAAATATAAGTCGTCCAACTGACTTGTTTTCAAACGAAAGGCAAATGTATGATCAACGCAACGTAGGTTAATCAGTACAACGAATGCAATTTAATGCAACAAGAGTGGACTGTATTCGAATTACAAAAACACACGCGAAGGGTGATTGAAGCTCGACCAATACGATGTTTTTTTTTTCCAAATAAAAACAATTAACATACGCACTAACAAAAACGGGTAGTTCACTTCAAATAGAGATCTGAATTTACGTACCTGTTTTTTAGTCTTATGTATGTTGATGATATGATGATTTCTTCATGCAAAATGATGATTTCTTCATGCAATCGAGGGAGCAGCGACAAAGTGATGGCTTCAATCCGACTCGATGCGACCAATGTTTAACTCAGGGGAGTGGAGAGAATGGCTTCGACAGCGGCAATGACAACGATAACTCCCCAGAGTTATTATGCGTGAGTGAATGTGTAGGTGAGAGATGTGGTGCGGGTGATTCGCGCGTGTGGTGTGCAAAAGAAAGAAATATGGCAAGAAATAAAACAAAGATAAATTAGTATTAATGCTTAATATAATTTATGCTTTATTGGTTCTTTCTTTTCGACAACAATCAAAATTACCTAAAGTAATTTTGTTGGCGACAGAGACCGTGTGTTTATGCTTTCGTTTCTCCAAGACAAGTGAATGCAGAGGTTCTAAGTGATCGCAGAGGATCCCTTGTCTATTTCTAATACATATGCAAATACAGACAAGTGAACGCAGAGGTTCTGAGTGACCGCTTAGGGTCCCATGTCTGTAATTATTACAACTACAGCTACTTCCAATGAGAGCAAGGCGAGCCTACCGCCAACAACCAATACCCAGCGGCGATCCGCTCACTACGGTATCCGCCAAGGGAATTGTAGAGGAGATGCCAGTGTGCCAATCAACATCCGTGATTGACGAGTATTGGAAAGTTGTGGTGGAACGTATCGAACTTATACAGGTTCTATTCTGGCTCTAGCACCACCTCCATTCTAAATTTCGTGAAGATCGGGCCATAATTGCGACCTGTAGAGTGATTACAAATTAACATGGACAGACGGACGGACGGACATACATAGCTAGATTGACTCAGCTCGGCGAGATTGGAAAATCCATATATACTTTCCTATGTGGGAAACCAATATTTCGAGGTGGTACATAATTTTTGGCCCAATCAAACTTATAATACCCCCAACACATAGTGTTGTAGGGTATAAATACCGAATATGGCCGTTATATTGGGGTCTATACGACGTGGACCTACATAGGCATTGTTTGTTATAAGCCATTACCATATTACAAACGGTGAATAATGTAGCATCATAAAAATACCGTAAATAGGGAGGTACCGTTATATCGGAGCTATACGAAGACCTGGACCTGCATAGACAATTTCCTGTCACAGGCTGCAGCATCCATTATGAACTTCAAATACGACATCTCAAACAATTTTGGTTAATATTGTACCTAAAATCGTCTAAATACCGAATAGAGGAAGGTACTGATATATGGGGCCTATACGAAGATCTGGACCTGCATAGACAATTTTCTGTCACAGACTGTAGTTGCCTTTACGAACTTTAAATACGTAATTTAAAACTACTCCGGTGAATAATGACGCAAAAATCATCAAAATACCGAATATCGGGAGGTACCGTTATATGGGGGCTATATGATAACTTGGACCTACATGGTCCATTTACGAAGTTAACCTGCCTACTGGCAAAATAAATATGTGTGCAAAATTTTAGCCTTCTATCTCAATTCGTTCCAAAGATAGCGTGAGTACAACAGTTAGACAGACGGACATCGCTAGATCGACTTAGAATTTTACGCTGATCAAGAATATAGTATAAAAAGTAAATACATAATAGGATTTTTCGGACATCAGTCATGGGCTGGCGTTTTATCAAGGGAATTTTGGATGACCCAGTTAAATTAAATTTATTAATGTCGTAACCTCGTTTTCCTATAAATTGTTTGCATTGTCATTAGAGTGGAGAATGGTACAATAATTACGAGGTAGAATAAGTTAGACAAATGTTTAAAAAAATAAACCGGGCTGTATATCTTATACCATATATCAGAAATGCCATTCATTGCAATTGAATACGCACACGAACACATTATTTTATATAAGCACATCCAGCTCCGCAATTTGCTTTGCCAAATTTGAATGAATAGAAAATAGGTGCCCATCTATGATTTATGTACATACACATGTTAGGATTATTAAATTTGTTACCGTAATTAATAACAGTGTCAAAGTTGTAGCGGACACACCATTTTTATTTATATATTTATGTGTTAATTTAATTTTATATCACGATTTGTTTGCATTATTATTATTATATAGAATGACATCAATTATTTTACATTAACTTGAACTGTAATTTTGATCGAGTGTTCGGATAATTAATTTTGTTCTATGCCAAGAATAAGAGAATATGTTGTTTTGTGTTAAGTAACTGCATTTCTGCATTTCGTTGATGATTATTGAGTGATGTTCTAATTGTTCTCTAGTGCTCTCGCATAAGTTCAATGAAATGAGTTTATTTTTACAAATTTTTGTAAAATACCCATGAGAGATTGAGTGATTGTTGTTCTTTCTTTTACAAGTGATATTGTTATTGTGATTATTTTGTTTACACTCAATCACTCTCAATTTCATGTTTTAATCATTCCACGTGTTTATGATCTCGCCTATATAAGTACACGCATTAGGCTAAATTTGTCATTCTTGGAGTTGCTTTTAGAAATAAAGTATCAAACACAAGAATATCATCGTCTTTTATTTTATAAAAATCTATAGTATTAAGTGGACGACATTGGATATTTTGTGTCTGTGTCTATTAGGATTAGTGGTCTCCCCACGAACCCTACAAAGTTATATTTCGAAAGTGCTGAAACATGAAATTTCTAGGAAATCGTTGGAAAAGCAACATCTCGCCTGGTCGAATATGACACTAATATTATAGGAAAGTTAAGTGAGCGCTACAACTCCATCTCAGTAATGGTTGGATAAAAACATGGTTCCTATATCAAAGACTATTTAGATCGAGTTGCAGTGTTCCGTAAACGTTTCTTTGAAAATTGAAATAATTATTGTCAAAATGACGATAATGAATAATACAGTATTCATAGAATAATACAAGATAGAGAGGTGTGGTGCAGTTCATTATGTCTTTTATAAACAATTTTAAATTTGTGAAAACACCTATATCTGATTTGACGTTTACTGTTCACCAATTAGTTAATATCAGACCAAATTAACTGATACTGAACAGTATGGGAGTGCTTCCAAAAACACCAAAAAAATTTCGGAGGTCGCCCGAAATTTAAATTTTTCCCGTGGAAAAGTAAATAACGCAATCCATTACTTCAAAAAGAGCGGCACTTTTGAAAATTAAGCAATTAATCTTGATAATGTGGGTCAATCCAGATAAAATTTTGTATCTACCCCATTTCGCAACAATAGATGTGTGTGATAACTCGTAAGCCCCATTAAAGAAGTCATGTAAACCACAATGAAAACTACAATTGACATCGTAAACACTTCATAATATCGAAGTGTTGGCATTCATTTTGACAATGCGGATGAAATCGTCTGGTTCTATCGGTTTAAGTAAAGGTCCTCCGAATGAACTTTTTACTTTCAGTGACTCAGTATTCTTATTTACAGGACTTTGAGTTATCGAACAATATTTTATAATAATTTGTACAAATTTTGTACTGAACAAATATTTTTAAAATAAATTTATTGAACGGGAAATGTTGGCGTGAAAAATTGATAAAAAGGTAGAAACCCGATATGTTAAATAAACAGCATCCCCGTACAGTCTTACAAGCAATCAGATAATTAGTCAAAAGAAGCTGTCCGCATTAAATATAAGCAAAGCACACAAAAATGTGCAAAGGACCAAATATGGCAATTTGCAACTTTGTTTTCTAAACAAAAATAAATTGTCTGATAGTAAAAAAGTGTCTAGTTATCGTAGAAGAAGAGTTGCGAGTGACTTCTCCTTTTAAATTTTAAAGTATTTACAAATTCTTAGTAAAAGATCTGCCTAAATTTCCTCTCGAATCGTTCCCTTTTACAGGACTTTTGTATTAACGATTTGTAGTAACAATTGTAACCAACCAGACTGATTTGATATATATTTAGGGTGTTGCGTATTTTTTAAACGAAGTTTATATTTCGACGTAGGCTCCAAATGTCATATATTTAATTTTTTTCTACATTTTAGACATGGTAGAATTAAGAAGGTAAGTTCATACGATCATTTGCTTTGACAACACCAAATCTCATCAACATGTATGGGATCATGTCTTCTACGAAATTACATTTGACAAGTTAAATTACAGAATATGCAGAGCTGGGAATGCTTATTTGAAATGAGGTTATCTTGATTTCATTGTACCAGGATTTAAAGCTTTCCTTCAGAAAAAATGACCTGGGTAGGTCCCAAATTTTGCACAGCTCTCACATAATGACACTTCAAATATTAGGTATTTGCATGGTCGTCACGGTATTATCCAAAGAAATTTACTGTCATTTGAAGTTCAATGGACGGAAAGATACAATTTATTTCATGGCGAATATTTGTTTCTCTTGAGTTCCCCATTAGCTTAATTTGCTGATCGTTACAAATATCATGATTTTATCCCGGCCAAGGGAATGGCCACTTTGTTTCTTTGGTATTTTTATATGTCGACTTTGGTGAAAAGCAACCTTTTCAAGTGTCCAGTATTCTAAAGAAAACGATAATAATACTTCTTCAACCGAAAAGCAACAAGAAGCTATCGGAACGAAACGGAATTCAACGTTATATTTGGTCTACATTACCATCAACAATGCCACAAAGTCTATTCCAATAAATTGTTTTATAGTAATGTCTGGGTGTTTAAAGTCAGAACCTTGGATGTGTATAAGAGCAGCAGCCTTCAAAATACACCTCAACAAAACTCACCAAAGAAGGCGACAAAACTGCAAATCTGTGGAAATGGTTCAAGTAGCGAGCACAACATTGTCATCATTGTGGGGAAACAAAATAAGAACAATTGGGTTACATGGACCACAACGCTACAATGTGTGTATAAATCTAAACAGTGTCAGTCCGCCACGAAAGCGTGGAGGACAAGTGCTAATAGGACATTCGACATAATTATCATTATTACTATCGTCGACATCATCAATAGCGTAATCGTCGTCACCATTTCCCCACAATCCTATGGATACTGAATCGGTAAATTGTGCGATTTGATTCTTCGTGCACGAGGCTTGTGTCAGGCTGTGAATTCCACAAAAGTACTGCAAAAGACAATGCTGGTGTTTTCAGTTCCGCAGCTTTTCCAGCTACAGCATGATGATAAAGGGACCACAATCGATAGCACTTTGAGTGTATTCCTCCTGGCAGCACACAAACATACGTACATAAGTATGGACAAAAATCTACGGCACGAAGTAATCCAAACACAATCCTCCAATATCCGGCGAAATGAATGGCACATTTAAACAACCAACTAACAGAACGGAACTATGAACGAACATAGTAGTAATCGAACATGCAATTAGTATCGAGCCAACGTGTTGTATACCTTGCGGAATGAATGAATATTTGATTCAAATTTTCGTGGTTACAGATTGTACGTTTACAAAAATTCCCTCATCTATGGCAGTATTTGAAATTTTAACAATCCGGAATCTTTATTGACTTGAGGAAAACTTGCGATTGGATGTTATAATGTAATGCACAATAGGGTTGAAAGACATTTACCCATGCATTCGGTACATAAACCAGGATTAGATGTCAGGGAGACCCAAACGGGGTTGTAAACGTATTATGTTTTCCACTTGAAAAACCCGTAAAGAAAGGTCAATAGTCGGGCGGGGCCTTCTTTATGATATCCTACGCCACTATTCATATTTAGTAGAGCTACCAATAACAAATAAACGTTTATATTAGGAACTTGTGTGAAGTAAATCATACGAACAATGATCATTTTTGGATGTGTAGCTTTAGATCAGTTATAATTTGAAAACAAATGTAACTAATATATGCCTTTAAGCTATATCTGATCCCTGATGGGAGCTATATCCAAATCAGAACCGATCTCTAAAAAAAATTAGCACATATATTTGTATGCTGTATCTGATTGCTGGCACCAAATATCGTTATTTTAGAGTGCATATAATGACTGAGAGCATTATTCACCAAAATATATGCCAAAATTCTTAGCATTCGGACTATTATTAACCATTTGGTGCACAATAAATTTAAAATCAGATAAAGATATATATGTGAGCTCTATCCAAATCTGTACCGATCTCGATAAAATGTTGTAATGTTGTTTCGAAGAAATTCTTTCAAATTTGGTATTTGATGTTTGCAATGGATGTACAGCCTATGACAGGAGATTGTCTTTGCAGGACTACGTCTTCGTATATATATTCCAGATATTCGTTATTTCGATGATTTTAGCGCATTATTCACCGGAATTGTTTCATATTTGGTATTTGAAGTTTGTAATGGATACTACAGCCTGTGACAGAAATTTGTCTTTGCAGGTCCAAGTCTTCGCATAGCTTCCATATAACGGTACCTCTATTGTTTTTGAGAATTGCCAAATTCGTTCCAAATGGTGGATGGTATTCAAAGATTGGTCCGGCCGAACTTACAGCTTTTTTACTTGTTATACCCTCCACCATAGTATGAAGGGTATATTAATATATATTTATATATTTCCCCGAAAATCTACGGAGTGCATATTACGTATGTGGAGGACAAATTCAACAAATAGGATGAACGAGATATATGGGAACTATAGTCAATTTGGTAGTACGCGCCAAATTCCATCCTATTTGGACTAATATTACACATTTGGTATGTATGTATATTTTGACCGATTATATCCAATTTCAATAGGGTTCGCAATTGGGCCAAACAAATGATTTGTGCAAAATATCATCTCGATCGGACAATATCGGGCATACAAAAATACATGTACGGACGGACGCACATGCATAAATAGACTCAGAATGTGATTCTATGCAGATCATTAAGAGAATCAATAGGAAATTGTAAAGTGTTTTAAATGTCCAGTCCTAATGTCTAAATCTTAGCAAAATTTCCGAACAAATGGGCTGTATTATTATTTCAAGGCAAATTAATATTTAAAATGATATATTGGTCCTCGTTTATCTATAGGTCTAATATAATGTTATTTCCTAACATTCTTCGATCAAATAAGCCTATGACGCATAGCCCCAGCGGTAGGTTATCGATTTTCAAGGTTTGGAGGATAAAAATCAATTTGTAACAAAATTTACAATAAAATGCAACAACCGATATTGATATTTTACTGTATTTCATTCCTGGTTCTCATAGGATGACAATTTACCATAAAAAAGTGGTAGGACAATTTTTCTATATACGTCCTATATCAGCGATTTTAGTTAGTCGGTTCTTCCCACTGAAGTGGCTATAAATTGATATAAAATAAAAAACTTTGCAATCAGTTTAGAATTAATTCTAAGAATTAATTCTAAATCCAAAACAAAAGTGTTTTACAAACCTTATAAAATGCTGCAATATTAATAGACTGAAATGTATTTAATGACTCTAATTTAAATAAGAGCCCATATTGTATTAACAAATATTCTACATCTGGGCAGAAGTCCACCAAATATCAGTAACCCCTTTGAAGAAAAACGAAAAGAAAACTGTCAATTTTTCATTTTAAAACGCTTAAATATATCTATGTATGTATAAATGCAGTTGTATTTGAAATGATAAGTGCTAATACCTGAAGTATCCGGCAAATGTGACGCGTAAACTAACATCACGGCATATCTAAAATCGAAGCTTAAACATTGATAACATTCACGCTGCTCCAGGTAATCCCCTTCATTGGTTGTTTTACGACCGTGCTGTTGTTGTCGTAAAATATACAATAAAATTTCAATTGTAATTCACGCTATAGTCAACACACATTGTTAACGATTTAATAGCATTTGGAGCTAAAACTCTCCCTCTGCCAAAATATTTAATTTGCATATTAGGGTTGTTTTGAGTGGCACAATATCTCTGTTTTTATTTGTTATTTCAGTATGAAATTAGAAATTGAAAATTTATGTTCGATGGCTCACAATTAGGATTAGAAATTAAAGGAGGATTGCTTTCAAAAAGTTGTGTTGAAATGAATGAAGCGTTCGGTTTTTATACCCTCCACTATACATAGTATGGAGGGTATATAAAGTTCGTCATTCCGTTTGTAACTCATCGAAATATTCATTTTGGACCCAACAAAGTATATATATTCTTGATCACCGTAAAATTCTAAGACGATTTAGCCCTGTCCGTCCGTCTGTTGTAATCACGCTGCAGTCAAAACAAATTAAGATACGAAGCTAAGATTTTGCACAGATCTCTCTTTTGTCTGCAGGCAGAAGTTCGAAGATGGGTTATATCGGTCCACGATATCGTATAGCCCCCATATAACGGTACCCTCCGATATTCGGTATTTTGAAGATGTTAGCCACATTTTTCAATGGAATTGTCTGAAAATTCACACAAGTAGTTCCTTGTGAATGCTTTACCCCCTGAGAGAGAATTCTCTATACAGGTCCACGATATTGTATCTGCCCCATATAACGGTACCCCCGATATTCGGTATTTTGATAACTTTACCCACATTTTTCAACGGAATTGTCTGAAAATCCGCACAAGGAGTTCCTTGTGGGTACTTTATACCTCGGCAGAGAATTATCTATATAGGTCCACGATATCGTATAGCCCCCATATAACGGGGGTATTCGGTATTTTGATGATTTTAGCCACATTTTCAAATCGTATTGTCTGAAAATCCACACAAGGAGTTCCTTGTGAGTACTTTACACCCAGATATAGATTTGTCTTAATAGGTATTTATCTTTGTGCATTTGTCTGTGAAATGAAAAAAAAAAGAGAGGAAAAGGACCCAATGTTAGTTTTGATTATGTTATTATCATCAAATGCCTAAAATCTGTTCAAATAGATTAGGTTTTGGTGCAAGGTAGCATATGTTCTTTCCTTGTGTGTGTTTTTTCTACCCTCCACCATACATAGTGTGGACGATTTAGCCCTGTCCGTCCGTTCGTCCGTCTGTTGTAATCACGCTACAGTCAAAACGAATAAAGATATGAAGCTAAAATTTTGCACAGATCTGTCTTTTGTCTGCTGGCAAGTCAAGTTCGAAGATGGACTATATCGGTCCACGATATCGTATAGCTCCCATATAACGGTACCCATCGTTATTCGGTATTTTGATGATTTTAGCCACATATTTCAAATTCTGAAAGGAGTTCCTTGTGAGCACTTTACCCCCTGAATGAGAATTGTCTATATAGGTCCAAGATATTGTATAGCCCCCATATATAGCATTTTCAGATTAAATGAAACCTTTTGCAGTGGAAATGAAACCTTTTGCAACCGAAATGAAACCTTTTGCACCGGAAATGAAACCTTTTGCAACCGAAATGAAACTTTTTGCAAATCAAATGAAACTTTTAGATTTATAGAAGGAAAAATTACAAAAAAAAATTGTATTTTTAGTAGGTTTAAAATTAAATCAACTAATTATAACTAATATATAGTTAAAGAGGAATTTTTATTAATCATTAAAATCTATGTTTTTATAACATTATTTCTTAAATTTTCAGCTTCCATAAAAAAGTTTAAAAAAGTTTTTTTTAAGGTATTTCCTCCAAAAGAACTGAGTTAGACACCTTTTTATAACCTCCTTCATGGAAAGGAGGGTATATTAAATTTGCCATTCCATCTGTAATACCTCTAAATATTCGTAGTAGACCCCATAAAGTATATACAATCATGATCGAAGTTGATTTTATGATGTCCACCCGCCTGTCTATTGAAATCATGATATTGAGATTTGATGAGGAGCTTTGAAAATTGGTATAACAGTGTATTGTGTCTAGGATGGTATTGAAATCCATATTCTCCATAATCAATAAAACTGCGAAGCTGGAATCCTTTATTAGGTAAGATTACTTGTATACTTTAACTATAAAATATTGCTGTAAAGCTTAATTTCGCATTTCAGTTCTTCCCATACCTATAAAGGCCAAAATTTGTTTAAATTTCTATTTTTAGCGTTAAAATCTAATAATATGGAAATATTTTATATCAAATCAATAAAGAACCATTTGTTATTACAATAATTGAAAATTTAAGAAATTATATAAAAATTAAGAGAAAAAATTTAAAAGTTTCATTTCATTTGCAAAAAGTTTCATTTCGGTTGCAAATGGTTTCATTTCGGTAGCAAAAGGTTTCATTTCCGCTGCAAAAGGTTTCATTTCCACTGCAAAAAGGTTTCATTTAATCTGATATTCGGTATCTTGATGATTTTACCCACTTTTTTCAATGGAATTGTCTAAAATTCCACACAAGTAGTCCCTTGTGGGTATTTTACCCCCTGCAAGATAATTGTCTATATAGGTCCACGATATCGTATAGCCCCCATATAACGGTACCCCCCGGTATTCGGTATTTTGATGATTTTAGCAACATATTTCAATGGAATTGGCTGAAATTCCACACAAGAAGTTCATTGTGAGTACTTTACCCCCAGACGTAGATTTGTCTGTATAGGTCCACAATATTGTATATCACCCCAATCCATTAGAATTTAATGGATTTCATTATACCCTACACCACAAGGTGGTCAGGGTATTATGTCTTTGTGCATTTGTTTGTAACAGGCAAAAGGGAACAAGATAGACCCATAGTTCCTTTTGATGATCTGCATAGAATCACATTCTGAGTCGATTTATGCATGTCCGTCTGTCCGTCCGTCCGTCTGTCCATGTATTTTTGTAAACAAAGTACAGTTCGCATTTATTGCTCGATCCACATGAAATTTTGCACAAATCATTTGATATAGCTCTCATATATATCTTCGTCCGATTTGCCTTTTATTGTGCACTAAACGTGAAATATCAGTCCGAATAGTATGGAATTTTGCACGTACGATCAGATTGGACCTGAAAATAAGTATGCCAAATTTGATCGAAATCGGTTCAGATATAGCTATAGCTCCCATATATATTGTTCATCCGATTTTTTATTTTTGTCCTCCGCTGCCGTAATATGCACTCTGTAACAACAATATCTGGGGAAATATATCAAATACAGCTCAGAAACACATGTGTTAAATTTTATCGAGATCGGTTCAGATTTGGATATAGCTCCCATACATAACTTCGTCCGATTTACCTTTGGTTGTCCACCAAACGTCTAATATTTGCCAAAAATTGATGAAATTTGGCACTTACGACCGATGTCAAATTTGGTGAAGATCGGTTCAGATATAGCTATAGCTCCCATATATACTGTTCATCCGATTTGTCATATTTGTTACCCACAGCCGTAATATGCACTCCGTAACAACGATATTCAGGGAAATATATCAAATACAGCTCAGAAATACCTTTGCCAAGTTTTATCGAGATCGGTTCCGATTTGGATATAGCTCCCATATACATCTTTATCCGATTTCAAATTAATTGTGCACCAAATGGGCAATAGAAGTCCGAATTTAAAAGATACAAACTTTAAATTATAATTATAATCATAGAGTGTATGATTGAATTCTCCCATAAAAACTTTTAATTGTTATGCGCAGCTCTACTAAATTAGCAAAGTGGTGTAGGGTATCATAAAGTCGGCTCCGCCCGACTTTAAGACTTTCGTTACTGTTTTTTTAATTTCTTAATTCGTTCCAAATGGTGGAGGGTATTCAAAGTTCGGCCCGGCCGAACTTACTGCTTTTTTACTTGTTATACCCTCCACCATTCTATGGAGGTTATATTAACTTTGTGATTCGTTTTGTAACTCCTCGAAATACTCATGTCAGACCCAACAATGTATATATATTCTTGATCAGCGTAAAATTCTAACTCGATTTAGCGATGTCCGCTCCGATATAACGGTACCTCCTTATATACTGTATTTTGATGATTTTAGCTACATTATTCGCCGTTTATAATATGGTAATGGCTTATAATAAACAATGCCTATGTAGGTTCACGTCGTATAAACCGCAATATAACGGCTATATTCGTTATTTTTAAGATTTTAACAGAATTTTTAACGGATTTTATTTTTTGAAAATTCCCAATGGTGGAGGGTATTCAAAGTTCGCCCCGGCCGAACTTACTGCTTTTTAACTTGTTTATTTTTCTCTCGTGAATATAAAAAGTCATAGCGTATTCGACGTTGTTATATAGAAAACATTTTGTTGAGGAAGTTCCTATCCACTAACAAGCGAAATGCCGAACTGCATTCAAATCATATTTTGACTGAGTCCTTAAAATTATGGAAGCTTCGATCATTTTAGAATCAAAACAGGGGGCATCTTGTAAGTGTCTGCCACATTTTCTTATCAATTTTTTGAAATCTCATAAAAATAGTGATCACAATATCAAAATCAAGCCAACTTCAGCAACCCTAACATCAAGGAACCGACTCTCATCAAATCCCGCATTCCATCAGCTCGAATACATCAGGTCAACTATATGTTATCGTGTATTATCGACCCGACTGGCATTAAATCAGCGAGTCTGCATCTTGTCGCATCATAATATTTAGGGGTTGAAATGGACCAAAAACTGAAAAATTTTCAGATTTTGCAGTTTCCCCACAAGTTGCAATTATAGAACAATCGAAGCGGAAGTTAGCATGGGGTTAGATCTTTGGGCTGGGCAGAAGCCATCCAATTTTGATGGTCATCGGGCAATATTTAGTGGGTGAAATAGAGCATAACATTTGTGATAAATAAAAGTAACATTTTCCATTAAACCGCGAAAATTTTTAATCCCGGCGAAATAACAAATAGACGAAGGGGTCAATTCTGACCGTTACGTAGATGCCGATAGAAGATATATTGGATATATATAGCGAAATATATATTATGTATATATACAAATAAGGGGATGTTAGCTAGAATGCTTGTATCTCAAGAATGGCTGGAATGGCTGGATTTTGACAAATTTTGTTAATTCAAAATGGCCTCTTGGCAAAAAGTATAAAAACTAAAAAAAATCGCATAAAAGATGTCAATAATAATGATAATATAAATTTTGTAGTATTTTGTGATTTTTTTTTATTTTTTCAATTTTTTTTTTATCGCATGCGATTTTTTTCAATTTGACTTATAATATTGAAGTGAATATTTTGTAATATTTTTTCACCTTACTACACAGGTTGGGGTTATTATATACAGATTGCAATTATAGTCAGATCCTCCGAATTTTCACAAGGGTAGGGTTAGGCTCTGAAGTTCTAGGCCTATTCTTTTCAGAGATGTCCGCAATAAATTTAGGGGTTGAAATGGACAAACAACTAACTTCTTACTTTTGTGTGAAAAAATACCAACATTACTTACAGGCGATATCCGAAATACACAAAACGCGAGTTTCAGGCTTTTTTATGCTGATTTCGTTGACGAATATAGCCAACTATCGTAGACAAGCAAATCATATTGATGAGTCTAAGAAAAAATTTCCTGATCACACAATTGAAATCAATCGACACGGAATTTTGAATGAAAAGAGAGTTAAGGACAGGGAAGAATTCTAGAATTTTGGGTAACCATTGGATTATATTTAGCTGTAAAGTTGACCACGACAACTAAGAGCACGACGGAGTGCGTAAATATTGTGCAAATATCCCAATGCTAAGGCTAATATCTGGGCAGTGCTCCGTGACATAATTTCAACAGCGAAATCTTCCAAAATGGATTTGAGCATAAGGCGGCTTCTAACATATCGTAGTGTTGTAGGGTATCACATGGTCGATCCCGACTATAGACCTTGCTTACTTGTTATACCATAATTTGCATAATTTGACTTATAATATTAAATTGTACATTTTGTAAATTTTTTTACCCTACAATGTGTTGGGGGTCCAGGTTACAAGTATCGTCCGATCTTCACTAAACTTTTAATGGGGTTAGTTAGGGTCAGAATTGAAGCCTATTGTATATTAAAGGCTTCAAATGAAAAAAATCCTGATTTTGCAAACAAGAAATCTATATTGTGTACGATATAATTTCTGAAAAGTTTTTTTTTTTTCAAAAAATATGAGATATTTGCAATTTTATTAAAGTCGTGCGGAATTGTACTCGGGTTTTGCCGGTAAAATTTTCGAAATCTCCTAGTAAATTCGAAGAAAACAACAATTTCAAAATTATGCTAGAATTCCAATTTTCCAAATATGAGGAGTTGTGCTGGGTTGTTCCTGATTTGTGCCAACTTGTGCCGTTTATTTTTCTCAATATCTTTAACTGTTTTCGAGACATTAAAATTTTTCTAAAAACTGTATTTTTCAGAAATACCATATTTTTTGTAAAAAATCAAATATCGAGGTCGGGAAGAGTTGCTGAGTTGTGTTCACTTAACACAATTTTTCGTTCATACAAAACGAAACAAAAGTTACATACTTTTTTAAATTTTTAGCGAGTTATGAGTTAACGTAGTAATTCGACATGTATGGCGAAAATTGCAATTATGGCATACCTTCGAAATTGCCTTTTTCAATACTAGTAAGAGTTATCAAAAGAATTTTAACGGCACAAATGAGCACAAACCAAATACAATTCAACACAACTTTATTTTTTCGAAATTCAAAATTGCAATTCTCTCAGATTTCTCAGAAGATCTTATTTCGAATATCTCAGAATTTTTTCGAATTTCGAAAAAGAAAAATCTGAACAATTGAGCACAACTGTCCTTTTTTGGAATACGAAAATTGCAACTTCAACGGACACCACATACGAAATTTACCAGAATAGATTTATACCTAAGGGGGCTTCTAACATATTATAATGTTACAGGATATTGCATGGTGGGCCACGCACGGCTATAGTCTTTGCTTAATTGTTTTAACTTATGTTTTGTGGATCCTTAAACTTTACTTTGACTACGGCGAAGCTCACTTGAGTTTTTGACAAACTCGTTAAATCTTTCACATTGATATTAATGATTTTGTGAACCTTATTATTTTTTTTAGCCACTGACAATGTTGCCCTAAGTACGACCATGAAATAATACTAACATATTCAATTATACGTCATATTCTTCATGCTGTCTGTGGAAAAGGTCAACTCAAATATTTACGAATACGAACAAGGGAAACATTTCCTTTTCGCACAAAACATAAATTAGCAGCAAAGAAGAGCAAATGATGAATAAACGCATGTAGGTGATAAAAGCCCTCATGTTATTATTACTCGTCGTAGTCGTCGTCCCATCATCAACATCATTAGCAATATAATCATTTCCCCCGACAAGTTGAGATTCATCAACAACATCATAGGGGTCAGTGGTAGCCGTGTCTCTTTCGCTGGTGAACATTTTGGCAGGCATGTGTTGACGTAGTTGGTGTTGTACTTTTGCAGCTCGCCCTTTGTGGGTTGGGTGGTGCTTACAAAAATAAATTACATTTATTGCGCCAGAACCTCGCCGAGTGCTCACAGTGCCAACAGGCCATGCCGTATGTATTTGAGTAAGTATTTACTTACAGTGTCATAAGTACTGGATACATTGTATTTGCTTAACCTTTGTACCCACTTTGTTGTTTGTTGTGTTGACTCGTTTCATTCAAATATTAACCTTGGCATTTCCATTAATACAAGAAAGTAGGCTAGCTTCATTCAGGTGGTGCCAGATCGTATGCGCCAACACGATGCTGAGTCCTACCTTTAATATGAACAGGGAAAGCTAAATTATACAAGGCAAACAAAAACCGGAACCAACATTTTGGCAGTTCATTAAAAGACAAAAAGGACAATTGTAATTTAATACTTCTTTTTTACACATGTTGTTTGTCTGTTTACCTTTTGCTTGTTAAACATATACGGATTATTGACTTATTCAATGACGAGTTCCTCACATTTGGCCAAATAAACAAATACTTACGTAGCCCTTGTTATGTTGACACTTATCCGTTCACAAAATTTTGTAATTTTATTGTGATATTCCTTTAATGTATATATGTCTGTGTATATATACAAACAAAGGAGACGTGTATAAAAATATATTTTACAAGATACGTGAAATTCATAATTTGTCACACAATATATATTAAAGTGAAAAATATTGGCCAAGCATAATTTTTTCCGAAATTCCATAGACGAGAAGTATTAACCAACGTCCCTTACTTTACAAAACGTAAACGGATTAAGATATTTGAAGATACATATTTATCACATTGTGTTTATTTATTTTTCGACCTTTTTCCAAATCTTTTAAAAAAGCACTATAAGCTGAAAGAATGTTTTATTTAAAAGATTAGCTGAACCCGGTGCCCTTCGCTACTCCTTTTGGTATTAGATGCATTCAACATTTTACATACGAATGCATGTTTCTTAAAATAATTAAAACAAACATTGGTAAAAAAATTGTCCAAATCATACCAGCCGTTTTCAACTGACTCAATTACCAACGAACTGCATTTGCTTTGATATATATTAACAAGTAAAAAAGCTATAAGTTTGAATACCCGAATTTGACAATTTTCAAGAAAAAAAAATAAATAGAATCCGTTAAAAATACTGCTACAATCTTAAAAAACACCAATGTAGCCGTTATGTTAGGGTATATACGACGACGTGGATTTGCATTATCAAAATCATCAAAATACCGAATATAGGGAGGTACTATTATATGGGGCTATACCAACATATGGACCTGCACAGACAATTTTCTGTCATAGGCTGTAGTATTCATTACGTATATCAAATACCAAATCTGAAACAATTCCCGTGAATAAAGTCGCTAAAATCATCAAAATACCATATATCGGGAGGTTTTATGGGGGCTATACCAAAACGTGAACCTACATGGCCCGTTTTCAATACCAAAAGTCCTGCAGACATAATATACATTTGAGTAAAATTTTATCAATCTACTTCATTTTGTTGGGGAGCTAGAGTGATTTCCACAGACGGAAAGATGGACGGACATCGCTAACTCGACATGTTATAAAAATAAAATGTGTATTTCAAGGTGTTACAAACGGAATGACAAACTTAATATACCCTCCATACTATGGTGGAGGGTATAAAAACATTTAAATCATGAATAAAAAACTGTAGTAGAATGCATTCTCGCTTTAAGTCAAATCATATTTTTAATCCGTGGTTTCTGATTTACCTGTAAATTGATGCGAGGGGATGATTTTGAAAATAAATAATAGTATAAGAAAAGTGCATCCAAAATATCAAAACATTGAAAAGACATTGAAAACATGAATAAAAAGTGTATTTTCATTCAAAATTAAAAAAGGAATTATGTTACTTGAGTTGGAAATCATTCCATATGAATGGAACATAGAGAGAACAACTCGGGAAACGTGGTTAAACGTGCTTAATTGGAAAATTTAATATTTAGTTTTTGAAAAAATGAAATAAATTTTCCAAAACTAGCAAAGTTGCGAATCAGGAAAGAGAGGCAAAATTTCCCACTCAGGCTGATTATTGATCCAGATTTCTTTTTTCGTTTGAAAAATTTCAATGATTTTTATAACAGTTAAAACACATTTTTTATACCCTCCACCATACATAGTATGGAGTGTATATGAAGTTCGTCATTCCGTTTGTAACTCATCGAAATAATCATTTTAGACAAACAAAGTATATATATTCTTGATCAGCGTAAAATTCTAAGGCGATTTAGCCAAGTCCGTCCGTCTGTCCGTCTGTTGTAATTACGCTACAGTCTAAACGAATTAAGATAGGATGCTAAAATTTTGCACAGATCTCTCTTTTGTCTGCAGGCAGGTCAAGTTCGAAGATGGGCTATATCGGTCCACGATATCGTATAGCCCCCATATAACGGTACCCTCCGATATTCGGTATTTTGAAGATGTTAGCCATATTTTTCAATGGAATTGTCTGAAAATTCACACAAGTAGTTCCTTGTGAATACTTTACCCCTTGAGAGAGAATTGTCTATATAGGTCCACGATATCGTATATCCCAAATATAACGGTACCCCCGATATTCGGTATTTTCATAACTTTACTCACATTTTTCAACGGAATTGTCTGGAAATCCACACAAGGAGTTCCTTGTGGGTACTATATAGGTCCACGATATCGTATAGCCCCATATAACGGTACCCCGCGGTATTCGATATTTTGATGATTTAAGCCACATTTTCTAATCGTATTGTCTGAAAATCCACACAAGGAGTTCTTTGCGAGCACTTTACCCCCTGAAAGGGAATTGTCTATATAGGTCCGCAATATGGTATATCCCCCATATAACGGTAACCTTTTCACTTTTTCCAATGGAATTATCTGGAAATCCTCACAAAGAGTTCCTTGTGAGTACTTTACACCCAGACATAGATTTGTCTTTATAGGTCCACAATATCATATATACCCCCATATATCGGAACCTTCCTATATAAGATATTGTAAAGATTTAAAAAAAAAATACCACCTTCCAAATGGTGGAGGGTATTCAAAGTTCGGCCCGGTCGAACTTACTGCTTTTTTACTTGTTAATTACTAATCGAGTCTATAGTCTCTCTGTGTATTCAGAGGGTTAACCAAACGCTACCCCTATTGAACTAGACAAGTTATAACAATAACTCACAACAGTTATAATATTTTAGTGGACAAAATAATTCGGTGATTTATAGAAAACAAGTAAAAAAGAAGGTAAGTTCCGGTAAGTTCCATTTCAAAGGAAATTGAAAAATTAAAAAAAAAAACAATCCGAAAACTACCACTTAAAAGAAAACAGTTTTTTTTGAAAATTTTCTAATTCCTTCCAAATGGTGGAGGGTATTCAAAGTTCGGCCCGGTCGAACTTACTGCTTTTTTACTTGTTAATTACTAATCGAGTCTATAGTCTCTCTGTGTATTCAGAGGGTTAACCAAACGCTACCCCTATTAAACTAGACAAGTTATAACCATAACTCACAACAGTTATAATATTTTAGTGGACAAAATAATTCGGTGATTTATAGAAAACAAGTAAAAAAGAAGGTAAGTTCCGGTAAGTTCCATTTCAAAGGAAATTGAAAAATTAAAAAAAAAACAATCCGAAAACTACCACTTAAAAGAAAACAGCTATTCGAAGACGTCGACCTGTACACGAATTTTTTTGTAAATTTTGTAAATTTTGTAAATTTTTTTTCAAATACGAAATTTCTTACAATTACGGTGAGTGACGTCGTAAAAATCAGGAAAATACGGAGTATCGGGAGGTACCGTCATATGAGTATACGAAGGCGTAGACCTGCACAGACAATTTTCTGTCTTAGATTGTAGTAACTATTAGGATCTTCTTTGAAACAATTCCGGTCAATAATGTTGCTGAAATGATCAAAATACCGAATTTCGGGAGGTATCGTTATATGGGGGCTATACGAAGACTTGGACCTGCATACAAAAATTTTTGTCATAGGCTGTAGTACCCATAACGATCTTCAAACACCAAATTTAAAACAATTCCGGTGAATAACGTCGCTAGAATCGTCAAAATACCGAATATCAGGAGTTACCGTTATATGGGAGCTATACGAAAACTTGAACCGACATGGCCCATTTACGAACTTAACCTGCCTACTAAAAAATGTTTGCCTTCTATCTCAATGCGTTCGAAAGATAGCGTGATTACAACAGACAGACGGACAGACTTACAGACGAAAATCGCTAGATCGTCTTAGAATTTTACGCTGATCCTGAATATATACTTTGTAGGGTCTGCAATGAATATTTCGAGAAGTTACAAACGGAATGAAAAGGTTAATATACCCTCCATAGAATGGTGGAGGGTATAAAAATAGCCTTCAGTAGCTTTAAAGTCATGGTATAAAGCTCGTCCATTGTTTAGTACCTTCATTGTAGTTGCTGCTAGATACTATCCCCTAATACAACACTCTGTTGGACAGTAAAGCCAACGTCGATGTGGATGTTCTTCATCTTCTAACCAGCCTGACTCTGGCCACCGCTGCTTGACAAAATACTCATTATAATTATGTGTACACCACCATAACGTACACAGTTCTTTTTCGTTTTCCTGTTTGGGCATGCTAAATGGGTTATCATTATAAGCCGGTTCGGGGCATTTCTCTTCTCTATCCCTAAGGATGGATAATTAGTGCAGTTAATTAAAAGAACTCTATACATAACGTGGACAATGTAGACATGTCATTAAGTTCCTTTACTTTTGTTTCTGCTCAAATATAAAATGTCCTTCTCGATTTACTTTCGACACCACAACTGTGAACAAGGATGAGAATATTTTTAGGACGAAAGTCTTTCGGCTACTGGCTCGACAGCGGCACGACCACAGATATGACTTGGAATATTGTTGATTACACACATACACACACACACGAATGCTTCTTGCACGATTCTGCATCTTAAGCAGTTTGGACGGACAGCCCTGTGTGAATTCGAATACTTACGTTCGTGAAGAGGGAAGAAGGCAATTTGCATTCAAAGGTAATGATTATACTCTTGGCTTAAGCAAGCGTTTGCCCACCTTGGCGAACGCCGCCGAGGCCTGGACTTGCTGGCATGCTGACATCAAACTAAAATGTAATGAAAATTAAAAATTTTATGGCAAAACGTGTTTGGCTTTTTTTTATTTTGCTTTCATTTACTTTTCAGTTCTTATTTTTATTACACTTAACTTATTCATATTGTGGATGTGTTTCTAATGGACTGTTGTTGCCTTTGCGTTAAAGTGTCATGAGCGACGAGGTAATGCCTACACGTATTGTACCGCCTTCGGAAGCAGAGGAGTGAGAGTAAACAACAGGGATGAACACCGGATCATTATTTGTTGTAAGAAGAAGTGACCGGGAGTTGATGCCGAATATATTATGCATGCAGTTTTATTTATTTATAAACGGATGTTTTTCAGCGCATTTCATTAGAGAACGCAAACAAATTATAAGTAAAATTTAATTGAAAAATGTTAACAATTTTTCTGTATTTTATAATTACTCAGGGGGTGTTAGGTAACAATTGGATTTTTTTAATAAAACAAAGCAAGTAGTTCTAACTAATACTAAGCGTGACATTGCTGTTAAGTCGAGCTTCTTTTGTATTTATATACACACTAGGGACTAAATGACAATTCATGCATTCCAAAACCAGTAAATTAGTACTATTTTTCCACTCTCAACCACAGAAAGGAGAGTATATTAAATGTGTTATTCCGAAATACCTTTAAACATTCGTCGGATACGTCATAGAGTATTTATATTTGCAGCTGACGTAAAATTCTAACTAGATTTAACGATGTTCGTCTGCCTGTTTGTTGAAATCTAGATATACCCACACACCAGATTTTTATACCCTACACCACAAGGTTGTCAGGGTATTATGTCTTTGTGCATTTGTTTGTAACAGGCAAAAGGGAACGAGATAGACCCATAGTTCCTTTTGATGATCTGAATAGAATCACATTCTGAGCATAAATACATATGTTAAATTTTATCGAGATCGGTTCAGATTTGGATATAGCCGATTTACCTTTGGTTGTGCACCAAACGTCTAATAGTTGCCAAAAATTGATGAAATTTGGCACTTACGACCGAACGCTACTACTTGGCCAAATCGAAAGTTTGAAAGTTTATCAAATGTTTACATCGAATCCCACTTTGCGAAAACTAAAAAGAGCTTAGGCACATGGAAACGTTGGAAAGTCCATGAGGTGTACTTTCAAGATATTAACACTGCTAAGAGATTAATCGGACAATTTTTTTTTTAATATATTTCCTAAAATCAAGTTTTTTTTTTCGGAGAGAAACATATAATGGCCCACTGTGCAGCAATAAAAAATAGTGCACCCATATGAATGGTACGGTAGGAAAGGTCGTTCCCGGAGCTTTCTAAAACGCTACTACTTGGACAAATCGAAAGTGGAAAATTAGAGAAAAATTGAGTTTCCTGATTTTTCAAAAGTTATCATCGAATCCCACTGTTCGAAAAGGTTTTCTACCCCCTTAGAAAAAAGATGCCAAACAAGGGCCAAGAAAATGAAATAAGTGGCCAAGACCCTGAAAATAGCTCAAATCATATGATGGTTATACCAAAACGTGATCATTTTTTGCAAGGATGGTTTCTTCTCAAATTACCAAAATTTGCCGAAATTGGTATCGGGTTGCACCTTTATCATGAACTGCGAAAGCGATTTAAGATATCTTAAAATTTTAGGAGATAAATGTCAATTTGGCTCTACTATTTTGCACCCTTTATATTCGGTATTTCACTGATTGCAGTCCCAATGAATTTTGCATTTTGAGTTCTCATTGGACGGATTATTGTCATATGAAAGAAGAAGGTCAATGTTTATAAATAAGCCCCATAACGCTTTGTCGGTCATCTTAGTTTGTTACAATGCGTTCGCAACTTCCAGCTGAAGCACGAGAAAGGTCCTGGAGTTGAAAGCTAGATGCCAATTTTAGACATGAAAGATCGCAATTTAACATCGTGTACGAACCCATTTCGATTTTAGTATAATTCATTCAAAATTCAAGACAGTAAAAATTGTAAACTTCTTTTCAGGGGAAACGTTTAAAATTCATTTTGTAGAGTTTGCAATGCATTCTGCCTTTTGTGGTAGAAGATTGCTAGAATATGCTCATTATTTTTTTAAACCACCCATAAGGCGGTACCTCGGTATTAGAGAAACTTAAAAGAAACCCATTGACTTTACGGAATTTTTAGGACCTAAATGCCGATTTTACTAGTAAAAATAGAAGTGAACCTAATATATAATCCCGATTCTTTTAATGTTTTTGTTTAACTCATGGTGGAGGGTTTTAAAAGTTCGGCGCGGCAGAATTTAACGTATTCTTACTTGTTTTTTTTTAAATTTTGGTATCAAAAAATGTAACAAATCGAACAACGTTTTCGTATAGCTCCCATATTACGAGAGGTACCGATTTTCGTTCCTCTGATGATTTCAGCCACATTTTTCTTCGGAATTGCTTCAAATTTGGAATTTAGAATTTGTTTTTCCACTTCTTCCATATATCAGTACTGTCCGACATCCACATGAGCTATCGGATTTGTTTTAAATTTATTATTTGTAGTTCGTAATGGGTTCTACCACGTGTATCAGAACATTTTCTGTATTTGTCCACGGCTTCCTGTAAGGGGTCTCAGCGGGTAGCAGAAAAATCTGCTGAATCAGTGTAATGTTAAGTATAGACCCGGATTGCGTGGCAAAATGAAAACCGTCGAGTATGTATATTACGGGCAAAGTTGAGGGAAATTAAAACAAAATTAACCCTCATTAATCATCATTCTCATTTTTGGGTCACTTTCTCTTTAAAAACTTTCAAAAACTCCATTAAAATGCGATTGTATCAGAACGAAAATTTTTCATTTAAGTTACACTCCATCTGAGTTAATGCAAAATAGTTCCATAAAACATCACTTTAGGAAGATCCCGTCAAGGAGAAAAATATTCACTAAAAATCATCAAAGACATATTTATATCTTATCTATATATATAAAAGGAAGTTGTGTTAGTTACTACGCTTATAACTTAAGAACCGCTGGACAGATTTTAACGATTCAAACAAATTCGGAATTGTCTCTTTTCCGAAAAGGATAATATCCAAAAAAATCGCGTAAAAATGTGATATATTAACATTTTCATTTTGACTTTTCAAATGTACAATAGTAATGTTTTATTTTGCATGATTTTTTTCCATTTTGACTTACTTTTTTCTAATGTACATTTGTAGTGTTTTTTTATATTTTATTTTTGAATTCGAATATTTATACCAATTTATTTAATTGACTTGATTTCTTGAGAACTGAAATTGATGGCGGGTTACATGGAAGTGTAGTAGCGAATTATGTGGTGGCGAAACGGAATAGATGATATCGAAATAATTTAACGCGGTCACACCAAAGTTAAAAGATAATTACTTTTTCTAAATCGCTGAAAAATCATGAAAAAGAGATCTCATTGCAAAAATCAAAAAAACGTTTTCAATGGAATCGAATTTTAAAGTAATAGTACATTCTATTGACAAACTTTGTAAGGAAGGATCTTAAAACATTTGCTGTAAAAAATCAGCGAAAAAGTTGAAGACTTTTTCAATTTGTTATTCTTTTTTTTTGTCAATTTTTTTTTTTCAATTTGTATTATCATATTGAATTCAGTGGATTTTTTGTGAACAAAATAAAGAATAATTTTTCACTAAAAAAATTAAATAAGTGCGAAATAGGATGTTAACTGACATCTACCTTTCAACTCCAGGGCCTACATCGTGGGTTAGCTGAAAGATGCGAACACATTTAAACAAACAAAAATGACCGAAAAAGCTTAATGGGGCTCATTTCAAAGCGTGACAATGATCCGTCCAATGAGAGCTCAAAATGCAAAATTCTTTGGGAGAATAATAAGTAATATACCAATATTGAAATAAAAGGTGCAAAATAGTAGAGCGAATGGGACTTTTAGTAAGAAAAGGTTTTATATCCTTCCAGAAATTCTTCCCAAACATTCAAAATACCTAAAATCACTTTTGCAGGTCTTTATATCGATCATAACTCATGGATAAGGGAACAACCCGATTTCATATTTATATAACCATCTATGATTTAAGTTATTTTTGGGGTCTTGGCCGGCCACTTTTTTCATTTTTTGGCCCTTATTTGACATTTTTGTTTCTAAGGGGGTAGATAACCTCTTCGCATAAAATTTGAAATTTTCAGAGTAGGGCCCATATTGGTATTGACCAAATTCATCAATTGATTTGGCTAAAAAATTTTATTTATGCCACCCTGGGGTAGGGAACCATCATACAGATAATTGCCACATAGGAATTTATTTAAGTAAAGTCCCCACATTGGAGTATCCCCAAGTCCACTTTCACATCTAATGTGTGGTCAGAAAAGAAAATTTTGTATTCTATTGAATTTTTAACCCCCAAGAGAATATTGGTTGGGAACGTAGATTTGGGATGTGCATCCATATGAAATAAATTGTGGAAACATGAAGAAATTACAAATATAAGA
The DNA here is from genome assembly GCF_030504385.1 of Musca domestica. NCBI lineage: Eukaryota > Metazoa > Arthropoda > Insecta > Diptera > Muscidae > Musca > Musca domestica. The sequence goes on from NW_026712258.1 coordinate 7,543,621, forward strand.
AAGTAGCACGGGACCGAATATTTGTTTAATCATCATTGAATTATCCTATGATGAAAATATGGACTTTAAGGGGTCTCCAACTTACAATTTAAATGGCAAATAAAATTAATTCCCATCTTATCATTCTGCCCTCAATTATGAAGTGGATAAAACTATTTTTACTTATTTAAATCACGCGAAATGCTATGACATGCTATATTGTTCTGCTATATTTTTGATTTGGCCTCTATTTGTCATCTTGGATTATAAGGGGTAGAAGAAAGTTTTCAATGTAGGTCGATGTTTCGGAGTAGTGCCCATATAAAGAAGGTACCTCCTAATTTAACCACATTTCAAAGAATTTGGCTAATAATGCGTATTAGGGGGGTGAAAATCTTACACTAAAATTTCAACATATCTACAAATTTTAGAATTTTTATCCATGTTATAATACCCTCTCAAGTCCACCTTTTGGCGGACAAACAGACTGACATGGTTAGGGGGACTTATGAGGACTCTAATGCACAATCTAAGTTGCTAATGGGTTTAAAAAAGTAATTAACTTTGGCTATTCTTAAATCATTCAGCCCTCAATTATGTAGTATACAAAATACAGCAAATTCCAAATTACTGCTCATTTGACTGGAAGATTTTGCTACGATTTTTACCATATTAAAAATTAATTTGATCCCTTATATGGCGATAAGATTGATATATACTTTTTAATAGATTTGTATAGCACATCCACACAGTTGAAGCCCACGGTTTAAATATTGAAGCCCACTGGTTAAAAATGGGTACAGGTATTTTAAAACACTTTAAATCGACCTGTACGTGAACACTTATATCAGTCATATCTGTGAATAATTATGCTTGGGAATATATGCATAATAGACAAAAACTACGGGCCGGCAACGCGGACCGGGCCAGCTAGTATATATATAAAAGAAAGTTTTGTTAGTTACTACGCTTATCTTGAGTTATAAGCGTAGCGCTGGTCTGATTTTAACGATTTAGACAAATTCAGAATTGTATCTTGGTAGAAAAGGATAAAATCCAGAAAAAACAAAATACGTAAAAATGTGACATTTGAACATTTTCATTTTGACGTTTAAAATGTACAATGTTTTTTGCATGATTTTTCCATTTTGACTTACTATTTTCGAATGTACATTTGTAGTGTTTTTTTTTTCTTTTTTTGAATTTTAATATGATGTGTAGTCTTTTTTGGATAGGATAAAGAGACAGTGGACAAAACTGTTATTTATAGATTTTACGTATTTATTGGGTAAATGGTAGTATACAAATAATATTAATTCAGAAGAGGATAAGCTATGAACAAAAAAAAAATCAATATTTTATCTTTTTTTAATTAACTCGATTTCTTGCGTACTAAAATTGCAGGCGGGTTACATTGAAGTTTAGTACCGGATTATGTGGTTAACGGGGTCACACCACAGTTAGAGGATAATTACTTTATCAAAATCCCTAAAAAATTAAAAAAAGAGACTATTTTATTGTAAAAATTCTAAAATCGAGAAAAAATTTTCAATGTAATTAAAATTCAAAATAATAGTACATTTTATTGATAAACTTCGTAAACATTTGTTGCAAAAAACCAGCGAAGAAGTTGAAGATTGTTTTCTTTTTCAATTTGTATTTCTTTACTGTCAATTTTATATAATGTATGATTTTTATACCCTACAGCACATAGTGGTAAGGGTATGTCTTTGTGGATTTGTTTGTAACATGGAGAAGGATAGCTCCCATATATACTGTTCACCTGATTTGTTATATTTGTTACCCACATTCGTTATATGCACTCAGTAACAACAATATTTGGGGAAATATATCAAATGCAGCTCAGAAATACCTTTGCTAAATTTTATCGAGATCGGTTCAGATTTGGATATAGCTCCCATATATAACTTCGTCCGATTTACCTTTTTTTGTGCACCAAACGTCTTATATTTGTCCAAATGGGATGGAATTTGGTACATACGAATTGAGTCTAGAAGGTACTATGCCAAATTTATGCTATATGCTATAGCTCCCATATATATTGTTCATCCGATTTGTTGTATTTGTTACCCACAGCCGTAATATGCACTCCGTAACAACGATATTCAGGGAAGTATATCAAATACAGCTCAGAAATAACATTGCCAAATTTTATCGAGATCGGTTCAGATTTGGATATAGCTCCCATATATATCTTTATCTAATTTCAAATTAATTTTGCACCAAATGGGCAATACAAGTCCGAATTTAGAAGATACAAATGCTTCGGCATATTTAGTCCTTTGAATTTTAAATTATAATTATAATCATAGGGTGTATGATTGAATTCTTCCATAAAAACTTTTAATTGTTATGCGGACCTCTACTAAACTAGCAAAGTGGTGTAGGGTATCATAAAGTCGGCCCGCCCGACTTTAAGACTTTCTTTACTGTTTTTTTCTTCAGTTTGGCTTATCATATTGAATTCAATCGTTTTTTGTGAACAAAATAAAGAATTATTTTCTCCATTTAAAAAAGTTATGATAATTACTAGGCTTATAACTCGAACACGGCTTGGCGGATTTTGAAAATTTAAACAATTTCATAATAGTATCTTGGCAAAAAGTTGCGTAAAAATATGAATGAAAAAATCTCTTGGGCGAGAAATTTTTACAATTTGATATACTATATTAAATTGTAAATTTTTTACTGTTTTGAATTCTGAATGACTAATATCAAAAATGACATGAGTGCGCAATACGATATTAAATGCTGATCTTTCATGTCTAAAATTGGCAACTAGCTGTCAACTCCGGGCCTACATCGTGCTTCAGCTGGAAAGCGTTATGGGTCTCATTTCAGAAAGTGGACCTACTCCTTTCATATGACAATAATCCGTCCAATGAGAACTTATGAGAAATATGAAGGGTGCAAATAGTACAGCGAATTTAGTAAGAAGAGGACTTCTTTCTAAACTTTCTATATACCTTAAATCGCTTTTGCAGAGCATGATATGAATCATAACCCCCGGATAAGGACACAACCCGGTTTCAAGTATATTTTTATACCCTACACCACAAGGTGGTCAGGGTATTATGTCTTTGTGCATTTGTTTGTAGCAGGCAAAGTTCCTTTTGATGATCTGCATAGAATCACTTTCTGAGTTGATTTATGCAAGTCAGTCCGTCCGTCCGTCTGTCCATGTATTCTTGTGAACAAAGTGCAGGTCGCATTTATTATCCGATTGAGATGAAATTTTCCAAACAACATTTGTTTGACCGAAGCACGAACCCTATTGAAATTGGAGATAATCGGTAAAAAATTGGATATAGCTCCTATATATATATTCGTCCGATTTGCTTTTTATTGTGCACCAAACGTGTAATATCAGCTCGAATAGTATGAAATTACTCACACATACAACCAAATTAGACCTGAAAATAAGTATGCCGAATTTGATCGAAATCGGTTCAGATATAGCTATAGCTCCCATATATATTGTTCATCCGATTTGTTATTTTTGTCCTCCGCAGCCGTAATATGCACTCTGTAACAACAATATTTGGGGAAATATATCAAATGCAGCTCAGAAATGCCTTTGCTAAATTTTATCGAGATCGGTTCAGATTAGGATATAGCTTCTATATATATCTTTATCTGATTTAGAATTAATTTTGCACCAAATGGGCATACTAATTCCGACATATGTTGGTAATTGAAGAAGAAACCATCCTTGCAAGAAACTATCACCTTTTGGTATCACCATCATATGATTTAAGCTATTTTCGGGGTATTGGCCACGTTTTTCTTTTGTTCTTTGCTCTTATTTGGCATATTTCTTTCTAAGAGGGTACAATTTCCAATTTTCGGAGTAGGGCCCATCTTCGTCTTGACCACATTCATCAATTGATTTAGCATAAAAATTGTACTTAGGCTATTCTGGTGTAGAGAACCGACTTACAGGACAAAAGTCTTATATAGGCATTTATTTAAGTATAGTCTCGCATTATGTGTACCCCCAGTCCACTTTCCAAAACAAAGTGCGGTTAAAAAAGAAAGTATTGGTTAGGAACGTAGATGTTTGTCTATGTGAAATAAACTCCGAAATGTCTAATTGAAAAACATAGACTTATGGGGGTCTCCAACGCACAATTTAAATGACAAAATTATTTCCCATCTTACGGTACTGAATTCATTCTGTCATCAATCATGAGGTAGAAAAAAAATTAATTGCCTCGCAGCACAAATTTTTCACGTGGGCTATTATAGATGATCTTTATCATTTTTATACCCTCCACCAAAAAAGGTATGGAGGGTATATTAAGTTCGTCATTCCGTTTGTAACTCATCGAAATAATCATTTTTATACCCTCCACCAAAAAAGGTATGGAGGGTATATTAAGTTCGTCATTCCGTTTGTAACTCATCGAAATAATCATTTTAGACCCAACAAAGTATATATATTCTTGATCAGCGTAAAATTCTAAGACGATTTAGCCCTGTCCGTCCGTCTGTCCGTCTGTTGTAATCACGCTACTGTCTAAACAAATTAAGATAGGAAGCTAAAATTTTGCACAGATCTCTCTTTTGTCTGCAGGCAGGTCAAATTCGAAGATGGGCTATATCGGTCAACGATATCGTATAGCCCCCATATAACGGTACCCCCAATATTCGGTATTTTGATGATGTTAGCCACATTTTTCAATGGAATTGTCTGAAAATCCACACAAGGAGTTCCTTGTGGGTACTTTATACCTCGGCAGAGAATTATCTATATAGGTCCACAATATCGTACATCCCCCATATAACGGTACCCCCCGATATTCGGTATTTTGATGATTTTACCCAAATTTTTCAACGGAATTGTCTGAAAATCCACACAAGGAGTTCCTTGTGTTTACTTTATACCTCGGTAGAGAATTATCTATATAGGTCCACAATATCGTATAGCCCCCATGTAACGGTACCCCCGATATTTGGTATTTTGATGATTTTACCCACATTTTTCAACGGAATTGCCTGAAAATCCACACAAGGAGTTTCTTGTGGGTACTTTATACCTCGGCAGAGAATTATCTATATAGGTCCACAATATCGTATAGCCCCATATAACGGTACCCCCGATATTCGGTATTTTGATGATTTTACCCACATTTTTCAACGGAATTTTCTGAAAATCCACACAAGGAGTTCCTTGTGGGTACTTTATACCTCGGCAGAGAAATGTCCATCCAGCTCCACGATATCGTATAGCCCCCATGTTACGGTACCCCCACGGTATTCGGTATTTTGATGATTTTTGCCACATTTTTCAATGGAATTGTCTGAAATTCCCTTGTGGGCATTTTACCTCCTCAAAAAGAATTGTCTATATAGGTCCACGATATCGTATATCCCCCATACAACGGTATCCCCCGATATTCGGTAATTTGATGATTTTACCCACATTTTTCAACGGAATTGTCTGAAAATCCACATAAGGAGTTTCTTGTGGGTACTTTATACCTCGGCAGAGAATTATCTATATAGGTTCACAATATCGTATAGCCCCCATATAAAGGTACCCCCGATATTCGGTATTTAGATTTAACCACATTTTTCAATGGAATTGTCTGAAAATCCACACAAATAGTTCCTTGTGGGTACTTTATACCTCGACAGAGAATTATCTATATAGGTCCACAATATCGTATAGCCCCCATATAACGTTACCCCCCCCGATATTTGGTATTTTGATGATTTTACCCACATTTTTTAACGGAATTGTCTGAAAACCTGCACAAGGAGTTCCTTGTGGGTACTTCATACCTCGGCAGAGAATTATCTATATAGGTCCACAATATCGTATAGCCCCCATGTAACGGTACCCCCGATATTCGGTATTTTGATGATTTTACCCAAATTTTTCAATGGAATTGTCTGAAATTCCACAAAAGGGGTCCCTTGTGGGCATTTTACCCCCTCAAAAAGAATTGTCGATATAGGTCCACGATATCGTATATCCCCCATATAACTGTAACCCCCGATATGCGGTATTTTGATGATGTTAGCCACGCTTTTCAATGGAATTGTCTTAAAATCAACACAAGTAGTTCCTTGTGAGTACTTCACCCCCTGAGAGAGAATTGTCTATACAGGTCCACGATATCGTGTATCCCCCATATAACGGTACCTCCCGATATTGAGTGAATTGTCTATACAGGTCCACTATATCGTGTATCCCCCATATAACGGTACCTCCCGATATTCGATATTTTATGATTTCACCCACATTTTTCATCGGAATCGTCTGAAAATCCACACAAGGAGTTCCTTGTGGGTACTTTATACCTCGGCAGAGAGTTATCTATATAGGTCCACGATATCGTATAGCCCTCATATAACGGTACCACCGATATTCGGTATTTTGATGTTTTTAACCATATTTTTCAACGGAATGGTCAAAAGGGTTTTTTTGTACACAAGGGGTCCTTTGTGAGCACTTTACCCCCCGACAGAGAATTCTCTATATAGGTTAACGATAACGTATAGCTCCCATATAACGGTACCCCGCGATATTCGGTATTTTGATGATTGTAGCCACATTTTCCAATCGTATTGTCTGAAAATCCACACACGGAGTTCTTTGTGAGCACTTTACCCCTGAAACGAATTGTCTATATAGGTCCACAATATCGTATATCGCCCATATAACGGTACTCCCCTATATGATTTTAGCCACTTTTTCCAATGGAATTATCTGAAAATCCATACAAGGTGTTCCTTGTGAGTACTTTACACGCAGACATAGATTTGTCTTTATAGGTCCACAATATCGTATATCCCCCCATATATCGGCACTTTCCTATACTAGGTATTATAAAGATTTTAATAGAATTTTTATTGGATTTTATTTTTTTTTTTGAAAATTTTCTAATTCGTTCCAAATGGTGGAGGGTATTCAAAGTTCGGCCCGGCCGAACTTACTGCTTTTTTACTTGTTTAACACTCAAATTAAAGCCTATGGCTGAAAAATAAGATCAGGCTATTCAAAATATCTAAGACTGACGGTAGGTGAATGTCTATTATAATTTTTGCCATGAATATTTATTTCTATTTAGAAATTACTATGGAGTCATTACTTATTATAAAAATTGTGACTTAAATTATTGTGCTTAAAAAATATGCATTAAAGACTAAAAGTACGGGCCGGCAATTTATAAATAAATCAATAAAACATATGTATCAATTTTGCCGAGAGACCATACTAAACACGAAACTTTTTTTTTTTGTATTTTAGTACTTTTCTTGGTAGCGGATTCTACGATACTGGATTGACCCGAAACAACAACATTCCATTTTCGGCCAGCGGCTGCCAACCCAGAATGTACATGTTTGTGTTTGTCTTTTTTACTGCATTGGGATCAGCATACCCCGGAAAGCTTGCTCCGGATATTATTGGTCCGTGCCGGGATTGAGGAAAACCCCGGAACTTGGTTCTGCTCGGTTTGTCAAAACGTCATCCATCACAGATCTGTTTCCGTGCGATGTAATGGATGTAGAGAATGGTGTACACTTTAAGAACTGTTTTGGACTAAGGCGTTTGCGGGACTACAGCGAAAGGGATTATGTTGCGACGTGCTGCAATAGCGTAGTCTCTAGCAAATCCACTTTTTCGTAGTCCTCATCTGAGGCGTCGTCGGAGTATGGAACTCCTTCCAGTCTCCAGAACAGCAACCAACAACGCAGCATCTAACGCCACTTGTTGCTGTTCCAAATCCGGATTGTGCACCGTTCTTGCAATTCAATTGAAACGGACTCCGAGGCAAAATAGATAAGACAGTGGAATTTATGAATCGGAGGAATATTAAGATCGTAGCGGTGCAGGAAACCAAGCTGAATAAAAGTTGCAGCCTACAACATTGTTATGGTTACAACGTACTAAGGAAGGATCGCACCAAAAGTGGAGGTGGGGGATTAGCGATCCTGTTACGCCATTTTGTTCAGCGCAGACCTATTTCGCATGAGCTAGTCTCTAGTTATCCGTACATGGAATGTATGGGGGTTTCAGTCAAGTGTGGAACTGCCCGGTTAAAGGTGCTCAACGTGTATATCCCGCCGATTAATAGCTGTGAACTGCGGTATTTGCCAGATATTAGCACATTGTTGGTAGGCAATAACAGCCTGTTACTAGGGGATTTTAATCAGCCAACATCGATTGTGGCATTCCGTCCTAGGTAATGACCAGAGGGGATCAGCGCTGAGGGCAGATTGACTGCTCCACACTCTGTACGTTAAACGAGGATGCCGCTAGGCCGATTTCGCTTTTGTCGCCAGTAGCTAAGACTCTCGAGGCTTTGCTCCTCCCAAGCATTATAGGAAACAATCCAGTTGCCAACCATCAGCACGGATTCCGTCCACAACATAGTACCACAACATCATTACACGCCATTTGCACACATACTAGTAGAGGATTGAATAAGAACAAGTAGTGTGACAGGACAGTGTTTGTAGCCCTTGACCTATCAAAGTCAATTGATATGGTCAATCATGTCATATTGTTTGAGAACGTTTAGAGGATGATTGTACGATCATGGCGTCAGGCCTAGTGGTCGATGACATATGTGACAGGCTGAACCCCTATCTCACGGAGCTTGCTGCATACTTCCACACGAGGAATATGAAAATATCCGCCACGAAATCAACGGCCACATTCTTTACCACATAGTCTGCGGAGATGAGAACACAGTTGAATGCGCAGGTCTAGGGGAATTTAATACTGACCACGAACTACCCCAAGATTCTAGAGGTCACATTCGACAGCATGTTGAAGTTGTTCGCGCAAACCACAGCTATCTGCGACAAGATGAAAAGTTGGAACAAGGTCCTCAAGGCGCTAGCCGGCAGAATTTGGAGTGCGGACAAGGAAATCTTGTTGACCTCTTATAACGCGATAGGTCGGTCTGTGATCAGCAATGCGGCTCCAGTGTTGTCTGCGAATACTAGTGCTAGGCAGTAGAACCACATGAAGATCTGCCAGAATGCAACCCTGAAAACTGCGACAGGGTGCATCTTCATGACAACAGTGGACCATTTACATGAGGAGGCGAAAGTCCTTTCCTTACTTCAGCATAACTATATGCTTTCGTTGCAGTACCTGCTTGGGTGTTACCGTGAGAGACATCCCAACCATCATATTGTGGATACAACTCCCCCCCAGGCATGTGAGGAAGGACATACACGTTCTAGAGAGGGAACCTCTAGAATCCTATTAGGCAGTTCTGACTGGCATTCATCCATTTGGAGCCGCAGATGCTATCAGCAGTTCCAGGATGATTGACGTCTTCGGAGTCCTAACCCTCCCCCCATCCATTGCAGCTGAAGAACGCCAGTTGCCTAGGCAAACCAGGGTAGTTTTGGCGCAATTACGTTCTGGTTGGTGTAGTCGTCTCAATTCGTATTCGTATAAGATGTGCGTGACGCCTGCCCGGCGTGTGATACTGGCCCGCACAATACGCTGCAACTCTTTAATTGCACAGCATACCTATCTAACTCACTCCAGAACATCTCTGGCCACAACCCGTTAAAGTAGCCGAATTTCTAAGCCTGGAGCTTGAACCAGATTAGCAAATTGTAAACACTCTCATGTACTACTACAACAACAAACACGACATTTTTGTATTCTTGTACCTTTTGCCGCTTTGTTATGGTAAGGCCAAAAATGGAGTTTTAGCTCTTTAAGTGCGCACTACATTTCTAATAATAATGAAATAAAGGTAGCACTTTTAGGAGTGGACATTTTTGGACGAGAAGCAAAACGGGAGAAAACAATACTGTTGACATAACTAACATTACTAAAGAATTTGATGAGGACGACATGTTGGGGAAATTTTTATATGTAACCGATAAAGGTTCCAACGTTGTTTTAGCTTTTAAAAGATTTAAAAATATATTCTGCTCTTGCCATAATTTCAACTTATTTATGGATGATGTAACTGAAAAAAATCCTCCTTCCGAATCGGAAAAGCTAATTGACTGTTGAAAAGAGCTTGTAAGATATTTTTAATACTCGGAGCTAAACGACAAATTGTTGACAACCTTAAGACAAGACATAAGAACATGTTGGAGGGCAGTTCGGAAACTCTTAGCTTAGCACAAAAAGCGCGGCATGAAGAGAAAAAAGTTAAGTGTTTTGGAAACTGCGATCTCTCTTATGAACACATGTTAAATTTTGTTTCGATCTGGCAACTCCTTCATATAGAACAGGTGTTCAAAAAAGACGCATCTCCAATTTTTATACCCTACACCACAAGGTGGTCAGGGTATTATGTCTTTGTGGATTTGTTTGTAACAGGCAAAAGGAAACGAGATAGACCCATAGTTCCTTTTGATGATCTGCATAGAATCACTTTCTGAGCTAATTTATGCATGTCAGTCCGTCTGTCCATGTATTCTTGTGAACAAAATGCAGGTCGCATTTATTATCCGATTGAGATGAAATTTTCCAAACAGCATTTGTTTGGCCCAAGGACGAACCCTATTGAAATTGAAATATATATCTTCGTCCGATTTGCCTTTTATTGTGCACCAAACGTCTAATATCAGCCCGAATTGTATGGAATTTTGCACATACAACCAAATTAGGCCTGACAATAAGTGTGCCAAATTTGATCGAAATCAGTTCAGATATAGCTATAGCTCCCATATATATTGTTCATCCGATTTGTTATTTTTGTCCTCCGCAGCCGTAATATGCACTCTGTAACAACAATATTTGGGGAAATATATCAAATGCAGCTCAGAAATACCTTTGCTATTTTTTTTCGAGATCGGTTCAGATTTGGATATAGCTCCCATATATAACTTCGTCCGATTTACCTTTTATTGTGCACCAAACGTCTAATATTTGCCCAAATGGGATGGAATTTGGCACATACGACCGAATTGAGTAGTATGCCAAATTTGGCGAAGATCGGTTCAGATATAGCTATAGCTCCCATATATATTGTCCATCCGATTTGTTGTATTTGTTACCCACAGCCGTAATATGCACTCCGTAACAACGATATTTAGGGAAATATATTAAATACAGCTCAGAAATATATTTGCCAAATTTTATCGAGATCGGTTCTGATTTGGATATAGCTCCCATATATATCTTTATATGATTTCAAATTAATTTTGCACCAAATGGGCAATACAAGTCCGAATTTAAAAGATACAAGTGCTTCAGCATATTTAGTCCTTTGAATTTTAAATTATAATTATAATCATAGGGTGTATGATTGAATTCTCCCATAAAAACTTTTAAGTGTTATGTGGAGCTCAACTAAATTAGCAAAGTGGTGTAGGGTATACTGGTTTTACAATGGAAAAGTTAGAAATGTGTTCTGTCATTAAATATTTACATAAAAAAAGGTTTATCGGGACAAGAAAAGCATAATGATATGGTGAATGTGTCAGGTGAAAGTGCTACTTCATATGCCACAGTACAAAATTGGGTTGCTGAATTGAAACGTGGTGGTACAAGCATTGAAGTTGAACCACGTTGTGGACGTCCAGAAAGAGCAACAACAACAGAAATTGTAGCCAAAGTGCATGATATGGTATTAAATGATCGACGAATAAAAGTGTGTGAAATTGCTAATGAAATTGCTTCATGCAAAATTAAATGCCCATTTTGCATGAAGAACTAAGTCGTGCGTGCCTTCTCAAAAATCGCCGTGTTTGAGCTTGAAATGCATAATCATTTTGGTCCGTGCCTAATTTTTGGGCAATCGCTCATCTCTAGTAAAGGGTTTTTTTTTTAAGTTAGATAGAACTTTAAATTGTAAAAAGTAACACAAAAAATTAAATGTTGATGAACTTTTTTTTTAATTGTTGCAGTATACTCTGACAAATCATCATGAATAGACTCACGCTTGAACAACGCTACGAAATTATCCAAATTTACTTTGAAAATCGGGCTCTAGAGCAATTGGCAAATGACCCGTTTTTTTATCGCAAAATTGTGTTCAGCGATGAGGCGCATTTTTAGCTTAACGGGTTTGTTAATAAGCAAAATTGCCGCATATGGAGTGAGACCAACCCACAAGAGACCCTACAGACTCCATTACATCCAAAAAAATGCACCGTATGGTGCGGTTTTCACGCTGGTGGCATCATCGTACCTTATTGCTTCAAAAATGAGGCCGGAGCTCGTTACGGTCAATGGAGATCATTACCGCATCATGATCAATGATTTTTTGTTTAAAAATACGGATGACATTGATCCGGAGGAGATGTGGTTTCAACAGGATGGCGCTACGTGCCATACGGCGAACGCAACCATCGACTTATTGAAATCAAAATTTGGCGATAAGTTGATTTCGAAAAGTGGACCTGTCAATTGGCCTCCAAGGTCGTGCGATTTGACACATCTCGATTATTTCCTGTAGGGCTACGTGAAGTCACTGGCTTATGCTGATAAACCAGCAACAATTGACGCCTTGGAGGCCAGCATTGTTCGTGTTATTCGTGACATACGGCCAGCAGTACTCGAAAAAGTGGCCAAAAAATTGGACGTCCAGAATGCACTTCGTCAAGAACAGCCGCTGTGCCCATATGCCCGAAATCATTTTCAAATGTTAATGTCACTTATTGATCTTTCGAATAAAAAAAATTGATTACCATTTTATTTTTTGTGTTATTTTTTACAATTTAAAGTTCTATCGGGTTTAAAGAAACAAGCTTTACATAAGTATACGTGATTTTTTATGCTTCTTCCTTTGTAAGAAAAACGTATTTCATATATTTCACAGTGATCCCAAAATTCACAGTTTTAGCACTTTTCCTGCTCTGTGTACCAAATTTAGTTCGGGTTTCTACACTTAATATAAAAAATTAAATGGTACAATAAATACTTTTCTAGCACGTTACAGTAGAAATTTCCAAATTAGGCCTGACAATAAGTGTGCCAAATTTGATCGAAATCAGTTCAGATATAGCTATAGCTCCCATATATATTGTTCATCCGATTTGTTATTTTTGTCCTCCGCAGCCGTAATATGCACTCTGTAACAACAATATTTGGGGAAATATATCAAATGCAGCTCAGAAATACCTTTGCTATTTTTTTTCGAGATCGGTTCAGATTTGGATATAGCTCCCATATATAACTTCGTCCGATTTACCTTTTATTGTGCACCAAACGTCTAATATTTGCCCAAATGGGATGGAATTTGGCACATACGACCGAATTGAGTAGTATGCCAAATTTGGCGAAGATCGGTTCAGATATAGCTATAGCTCCCATATATATTGTCCATCCGATTTGTTGTATTTGTTACCCACAGCCGTAATATGCACTCCGTAACAACGATATTTAGGGAAATATATTAAATACAGCTCAGAAATATATTTGCCAAATTTTATCGAGATCGGTTCTGATTTGGATATAGCTCCCATATATATCTTTATATGATTTCAAATTAATTTTGCACCAAATGGGCAATACAAGTCCGAATTTAAAAGATACAAGTGCTTCAGCATATTTAGTCCTTTGAATTTTAAATTATAATTATAATCATAGGGTGTATGATTGAATTCTCCCATAAAAACTTTTAAGTGTTATGTGGAGCTCAACTAAATTAGCAAAGTGGTGTAGGGTATACTGGTTTTACAATGGAAAAGTTAGAAATGTGTTCTGTCATTAAATATTTACATAAAAAAAGGTTTATCGGGACAAGAAAAGCATAATGATATGGTGAATGTGTCAGGTGAAAGTGCTACTTCATATGCCACAGTACAAAATTGGGTTGCTGAATTGAAACGTGGTGGTACAAGCATTGAAGTTGAACCACGTTGTGGACGTCCAGAAAGAGCAACAACAACAGAAATTGTAGCCAAAGTGCATGATATGGTATTAAATGATCGACGAATAAAAGTGTGTGAAATTGCTAATGAAATTGCTTCATGCAAAATTAAATGCCCATTTTGCATGAAGAACTAAGTCGTGCGTGCCTTCTCAAAAATCGCCGTGTTTGAGCTTGAAATGCATAATCATTTTGGTCCGTGCCTAATTTTTGGGCAATCGCTCATCTCTAGTAAAGGGTTTTTTTTTAAGTTAGATAGAACTTTAAATTGTAAAAAGTAACACAAAAAATTAAATGTTGATGAACTTTTTTTTTAATTGTTGCAGTATACTCTGACAAATCATCATGAATAGACTCACGCTTGAACAACGCTACGAAATTATCCAAATTTACTTTGAAAATCGGGCTCTAGAGCAATTGGCAAATGACCCGTTTTTTTATCGCAAAATTGTGTTCAGCGATGAGGCGCATTTTTAGCTTAACGGGTTTGTTAATAAGCAAAATTGCCGCATATGGAGTGAGACCAACCCACAAGAGACCCTACAGACTCCATTACATCCAAAAAAATGCACCGTATGGTGCGGTTTTCACGCTGATGGCATCATCGTACCTTATTGCTTCAAAAATGAGGCCGGAGCTCGTTACGGTCAATGGAGATCATTACCGCACCATGATCAATGATTTTTTGTTTAAAAATACGGATGACATTGATCCGGAGGAGATGTGGTTTCAACAGGATGGCGCTACGTGCCATACGGCGAACGCAACCATCGACTTATTGAAATCAAAATTTGGCGATAAGTTGATTTCGAAAAGTGGACCTGTCAATTGGCCTCCAAGGTCGTGCGATTTGACACATCTCGATTATTTCCTGTAGGGCTACGTGAAGTCACTGGCTTATGCTGATAAACCAGCAACAATTGACGCCTTGGAGGCCAGCATTGTTCGTGTTATTCGTGACATACGGCCAGCAGTACTCGAAAAAGTGGCCAAAAAATTGGACGTCCAGAATGCACTTCGTCAAGAACAGCCGCTGTGCCCATATGCCCGAAATCATTTTCAAATGTTAATGTCACTTATTGATCTTTCGAATAAAAAAAATTGATTACCATTTTATTTTTTGTGTTATTTTTTACAATTTAAAGTTCTATCGGGTTTAAAGAAACAAGCTTTACATAAGTATACGTGATTTTTTATGCTTCTTCCTTTGTAAAAAAAACGTATTTCATATATTTCACAGTGATCCCAAAATTCACAGTTTTAGCACTTTTCCTGCTCTGTGTACCAAATTTAGTACGGGTTTCTACACTTAATATAAAAAATTAAATGATACAATAAATACTTTTCTAGCACGTTACAGTAGAAATTTCCAAATTCGATTCCTTGCCTATACGCATCGGATTCACAGTTATATCAATATCAAAATTCATATTATTACTTATATATCCATGCTAAATGTAATACTATTTAGTACTTTTCGTACACTTGTTGTACACATTTCCAGAAAGACCTCTTTCTATACTAACTTTTAACAATCCAACTTTATCCATTCACCTAAAACAAAATTTTGCATTATTGATTACAGTTCTTACACTTCATACACATTTCCTAAACTTGGTTTTTCAAAAAAAAATCTTATCTTACCTTTATCCAAATTTAGTGCATTTTAATACCATTCCATAAAACCTTGGGTCCATAAACCCAACACATCATCAAATACCATCATTCCAATTTTCAGATATCCAGCACTATCACTTACCCAAATAACGTTAAGCGGTTTTCGTACATTTTAGTACGTTTCTCAAAATCCACCCCTTAATACCAAATAACAGATTTCAAGCTCTATCCCTTAATCATATACCAAATTTAGTAATTTTTGAACATTTTAGTACATGTTTCCAAAACATCCTTCAAATCACAGTCCTACATATACACGTGGTTCATGATATGGTATATTTTCCTGAAGGTCCTAATCACTCTTAGAATTCTATTAGAAAAAACATTTTGATCAAAATGGAATGTCCACATTTTGTCATGTAACACCATCACTCAATGTAATGATCGTAGTTTTTCATTTCATTGGTATATAATTTGAGTTCCTAACACTTAACTGCTTAACTCACTTAACTGCTTAATATCATAATTAATGGCAGTTTAAACCTAGCATTCTTATATACTCTCCATACCATAAGGGCATATATATTTTTGTATGGAATTTGTAAAACCCCAAAATATTCTTACCCAAATTAGATATATACTTGATCTCAGTTAAAATTCTATGTCGATTAAGCTGTTTTGAAATTCACCTTATGATTTGTTCATTATCAAATTTTAACATGGGCTCAATGTAGCGGCATGGACCAGCAATCGGTATATTCAAAAAAATCTTTATACCAAATTTTAGGGTTCTAAGTCTATCCTCTCCCAAATACATAATTTAGTACGATTAAGTGCTTTTAGCAACTTTTTGTAAATTTTCTTGAAACAGCTTTCAAATCTCAACCCCACACATTGACAGGGACTTCGATGTCAAATTTCAGATCACAAGTACTATCCATTTAGCCAATATCCAATTTAGTACCATTAAGTACTTATCATATACTTGTAGGCGCCATTCCAAGTCCACCTCTATATTTTAAAGCTTCTAACCTGCAGTGACCTTAAAATATTTCTAATTTTCAGCTTCATCCCTTCACCCGAAAG
This sequence comes from Musca domestica, assembly GCF_030504385.1. Classification (NCBI taxonomy): domain Eukaryota; kingdom Metazoa; phylum Arthropoda; class Insecta; order Diptera; family Muscidae; genus Musca; species Musca domestica. The sequence continues at coordinate 7,560,135 of NW_026712258.1, forward strand.
CCAAATTGTACTACATTTTGTACCATTTGGTACAATTGTAACATTTACTACACATTTCCACACACATCTCCTCATATTAACCCCTCTTCCAAAACTAAATTTTTATTCTATGGTCATGATTTTAGTTCAATCCGTTTGCATAATAACATTCCTTTTTAGTACACTTATAGTTCGAAACCAGCCCATTCGAATAGTCATTCTGTAATAGTTCCACACAAAATATCATATATTTTTCTCAAAATTTTCTTTCACCTGCACATGCTAACAACCGAAAGAAAATTTGAGTCAAATCGGTCAAGCCACTATCAATTGATGAGTTACTATGTATTTTTCACATCAATTCCTTATTCCTCATTATAATCATTTTATTCATTATCAATGCTATTATACCAAAAAATCAAACATCTAATATTTTTTTTCAAGTTAAGAAAAGCACATTGATGCCTGTACACTTTTTTAATGTGGTGCAAATGGTACACTACGATTTTTAGTGCTTCGATTGCGAACCACTACATTTGTTAGTGCTCCGACTGCGGTACACTACGATCATCGTTGTGTTCCGGTTCAGTATCACTAAAATAAAAATATTTTAGTGGTAGCGTACCGGTACACTACCGCTAAATAAAACTAGCGATGCTGTACCGGTACAGTACACTATTTTGATTTACTGTTTACGCCGTTCTCAACTGATTCAATTACCAACGAACCATACTTGATTAATCTTCTATAAAAGAGGAAAATGTTTGTACGTTTGATTGTTTGTTTGTAATTTATTTCCAAATTTCCGAATATACTGCAACATCGCCTGAAAATTTTTGAAATTCTACTTGCGACTGGAAATATAGCATCAGAATCCAAACAAGTAAAAAAGCTGTATGTTCGGCCGGGCCGAACTTTTAATACCCTCCACCATTTGGTACAAATTTGGCAATTTCCAAAAAATAAAACCCGTTAAAAATTCTGTTAAAATCTTAAAAATACCAAATGCTTATACGACGACGTGGGCCTGCATAGGCAACTTTTGTCATAAATTATTACAATATTTAAATGCGAAACTTGAAGAAAAATATGTTTATAATGTAGCTAAAATCGTCAAAATTCCGAATATGTGGGGTACCGTTATATGGGGGCTATACGAAGACGTGGACCTGCACAGACAATTTTCTGGCATGGGCTGAAGTATCCATTACGAACTTCACATACGAAATGTGAAACAATCCCTGTAAATAACGTCGCTAAAATCATTAAAATACCGAATATCGGGGGGTACCGTTATATGGGGGCTATATGAAGACGTGGACCTACATGGCTCATTCTTTGACTTTGGATGAAGTATCCATTACGAACTTCAAATACCAAATTTGAAACAATTCCGGTAAACAAAGTCGCTAAAATCATCAAAATACCGAATATCGGGGGTACCGTTATATGGGGGCTATATGAAGACGTGGACCTACATGGCTCGTTTTTTGATTTAGGATGTAGTATTCATTACGAACTTCAAATACCAAATTTGAAACGATTCCGGTAAACAATGTCGCTAAAATCATCAAAAAACCGAATATCGGGGGGTACCATTATATGGGGGCTACAGGAAGACGTGGACCTGCACAGATAATTTTCTGTCTTAGGCTGTAGCATCCATTACAAACCTCAAATTTGAAATAATTCCGGTGAATAATGTCGCTAAAATCATCAAAATACCGAATATCGGGAGGTACCGTTATATGGGGGCTATATGATAACTTGGACCTACATGGCCCATTTACGAACTTAACCTGCCTACTGGGAAAAAATACATGTGTGCAAAATTTTAGCCTTCTATCTCAATTTGTTCGAAAGATAGCGTGATTACAACAGACAGACAGACGGACAGACAGACAGACAGACACACAGACAGACAGACGGACATGGCTAAATCGTCTTAGAATTTTACGCTGATCAAGAATATATATACTTTGTTGGGTCTGACATGAATATTTCGAGGAGTTACAAACGGAATGACAAAATTAATATACCCTCCATAGTATGTTGGAGGGTAAAAAGTTAGATTTTATATGCGCATATCTATTGATCGATTACAGATAAAAATTCTAAACTTAGAATGTGCAACGGAATATGGAACAAAAAATAGATTAGACAAATTATATTGAACCTTGAAAATATCACAATGACTGCTATTCCTACTGAAACCTATAGTAAGATATTATGACAAACAATTTTAATTCTTTCAACGTTTTAGTAGAGGTGGACAAGTAAACAATTCCTTTAATTGCTCGACTAAGACTTAAATAGGTTTACATATATTCCCCCGATTATTACGGATGGATATAGTGCATGAATTACTACGAATCTCAACTAGAAATTTTTCCAAAATGTAGAAATTCCTCCGATCTTTACAGTTCCTCGAACTTGAAAATTTCTCAGGTCAAAAATTTCCAAGGTCAGTTGCACTGCTAATCTCAATAGATCATTGGCGATAAAAGCTTACAAAAAGATACAGACAGCCGACACAATGTGAATTCGTAAGAGATCTCCATTCTGCATCCAAAATTTAATTTTTGTATCGCTTGTTAGGCTGGTAAAATTAAAAATGTAAATAAAAACAAGTAAGAACACGTTAAATTCTGCCGCGCCGAACTTTTAAAACCCTCCACCATGAGTTAAACAAAAACATTAAAAGAATCGGGATTATATATTAGGTTCACTTCTATTTTTACTAGTGAAATCGGCATTTAGGTCCTAAAAATTCCGTAAAGTCAATGGGTTTCTTTTAAGTTTCTTCTAATACCGAGGTACCGCCTTATGGCAATCTTCTACCACAAAAGGCAGAATGCATTGCAAACTCTACAAAATGAATTTTAAACGTTTCCCCTGAAAAGAAGTTTACAATTTTTACTGTCTTGAATTTTGAATGAATTATACTAAAAACGAAATGGGTTCGTGTACGATGTTAAATTGCGATCTTTCATGTCTAAAATTGGCATCTAGCTTTCAACTCCAGGACCTTTCTCGTGCTTCATCTGGAAGTTGCGAACGCATTTTAACAAACTAAAATGACCGACAAAGCATTATGGGGCTTATTTATAAACATTGACCTTCTTCTTTCATATGACAATAATCCGTCCAATGAGAACTCAAAATGCAAAATTCATTGGGACTGCAATCAGTGAAATACCGAATATAAAGGGTGCAAAATAGTAGAGCCAAATTGACATTTATCTCCTAAAATTTTAAGATATCTTAAATCGCTTTTGCAGTTCATGATAAAGGTACAACCCGATACTAATTTCGGCAAATTTTGGTAATTTGAGAAGAAACCACCCTTGCAAAAAATGATCACGTTTTGGTATAACCATCATACGATTTGAGCTATTTTCAGGGCCTTGGCCACTTATTTCATTTTCTTGGCCCTTGTTTGGCATCTTTTTTCTAAGGGAGTAGAAAACCTTTTCGCACAGTGGGATTCGATGATAACTTTTGAAGAATCAGGAAACTCAATTTTTCTCTAATTTTCCACTTTCGATTTGGCCAAGTAGTAGCGTTTTAGAAAGCTCCGGGAACGACCTTTCCTACCGTACAATTCATATGCGTGCACTATTTTTTATTGCTGCACAGTGGGCCATTATATGTTTCCCTCCGAAAAAAAACTTTATTTTAGGAAAAATATTTAAAAAAATTGTCCGATTAATCTTTTAGCAGTGTTAATATCTTGAAAGTACACCTCATGGACTTTCCAACGTTCTATGCCATGTGCCTAAGCTCTTTTTAGTTTTCGCAAAGTGGGATTCGATGAAAACATTTGAAAAATCAGAAAAGTCAATTATTCTCTAATTTTCCACGATCGATTTGGCCAAGTTGGTCAATTTAGTGCCCAAATTAGTGTGCTTCCAAGTTCACTTTTCCAACCAATATGTGGTCAGAAAAGAAAATTTTGTATTATATTGAAGTTGTAACCCCCAAGAGAATATTGGTTGGGAACGTAGTCTTAGGATGTACGTCTATATGAAATAAACTCCGAAATGTCAAACTGACACTCATTCAGACGGAAATTGTGGCAGAAACATGAAAAAATACGAATATTAGAAAATAGCACGGGAGGGAACATTTGTTAAATTGTCATTGAGTTATACTATGATGAAAAATAGGGGTCTCCAACGTACAATTTAAATGACAAAAAATTAATTTCCATCTTAACGTATTGAGTGTAAAAGAATATTATCTTTGACTATTCTGAAATCATTTGCCCTCAATTACGAGTTGGACAATACTAAATACCACGCAGCGCGGTATTCCAAACCTTGGAAACAAAAACTCCAAATTACAGCCCATTTAAATGGAAAATGTTGCTAAGCTTTTTATAGATGTTCAATATCATATCTATATATCTGTTACAGATGTTCTATATCATACAGGTTTTTAACACTCAAATTAAGGCCTATGGCTAAAAATGAGATCTGGCTATTCAAAATATCTAAAACCGAGTGTAGGCGATGAATATTTATTTCTATTTTAAAATTATTATGGAGTCATGATTAAAAGTTGTGCCGCTTGCATGAGTCATATCTTTGATTTAAAAATATGCATTAAAAACTAAAAGTACGGACCGGCAACGCGGACCGGGACTGCATGTAGGTTATACATTAAAAATTACAAAAAAATGAGATTTTTTTATCTAAAAACATGATTTCTTCAAGGCAAATATATATGCGGGTGAAATTGGTGTCGTGTGGTTGATGGAATAAATTCTCGCTTACATTATGATATCATTATAGAAGGTAGGGGATACTATTAAGGTCCAAACTATATTTGAATGAATTACAATATAGAACGCAGAGTGTTTTGTGCCGAGGCCCTCGAACAATGTTTTCTGATTCCAGGCAAATCTTAATGTTATAGATTTTGAAAAGTTTCAGCGCATTTTCTGCAGGAAAAAATAAGGAATAAGGCTATTGGCCATAGTCAGAAATATATTTCCCTTTCCATTTCCAGAGAATTTTTCGTCTCCTCAGATTTGGTTCAAATATTTGATTAATATTTCTGATGTTAGTTTTAAAGAATTTGGCCATTAAAGATACGAAGTTTGAAAATTAGTTTCTAGAATATTTTCAAAATAATTTAAATACAAAAATATATAGGTACACTCTTTGGACATAAGTTTTTCAAAATTAGTTTGCGTCTCATTTTCTCATTTCTTTTTGTATTATAATCATGGCATGAACAAACGTCAGTGTTTCGGCTAACGCAACCAAATGAATACAATGCAGGCTGATTATACATAGTCAAAAAAAGTCACAGTACCAAATAATGGGGCTATGAAGTACGTTTCTTGCTCCAGTAACCACAAATAACACAAAACAGTTGAATTTGTGTTTCACCACACTTAATTTTTGGTTTACCCGGTGGAGCTGTTGAACTGACCATATTTTCATCAGATGAACATTTCACTAGATGAACTCAGTTGTTGTTTTCTTACTTTTTTTGTTTCTTTAATGGCGCGGAAAGTCGAAGCAACACTTTGTTATGAAGTCGGAAGTGAAAATGCCTCAATTTTAGATTACTGGTAATGCTTAGGGTAAGTAGTAGATATTATGTGTTGTAGTTACTATTCTTATCGTTAATAGTATTGATGAAAACGGCATATACGGCTGCCAGAATGTTACATACAATTTGGCAAATCACAACCAGTTAGATTCTATATAATTCAAATGTCCGATTCGGCGATATATCAGAAAGACTAACCGTTGTTAACGATATAAAAACAATTTTCATAAGAAAAATCCAAATCAGGTAAATTGACTTAACGTATAAGTCATGGAGTATGGAGTACGGATAGGTCATGGAGTATTTATGTTGACAAGTATTTCATTGAAAATTTGTGGAAGGACCCCTGAAGTTTTTTTTCTTTTTTCGGACTGAGATTCGGGAGTTATAGCAAAATACTCGGTTTATGTACCTGAATTATAAAACACCCAAAAATCGAAAAAGATTCTATTTTGGGGGGACATAAAATATATGCCATATTATAGATGTACAAAATACTTTGTACATACTTTTGAGTGCGATTGAGGCGCTGGGAAAATTTAGCAATAAAAAAAATAAATGTTCTAAAACTAAATATTTCCCAGCCGCCATGAAATATCACATGTGAAGAATTCAGTGATCTTGTGCGCTGACGCATACGATAATGTGAGAGATAATAAAGGTTATGACCTACACGCACATATATCGATGCGCTCAGTAGCTGCACAAGACCACTTGAATGACATGTCAAGCAGCCCTGCAATGCAATATTAGAATAGATAAGCACAATTGTGTGGCTGCGACTAGGTTAAGTTAGATTAGTTTCAGTAGTACGTAAAAAACATAATTTTTAAATAGAATCAGAATTGAATCAATAGCCAAACCATTCGGTTGGATTCTTTTCTCATTCAATAGAAGATAGATCTATATATTTTCTAATTCAGCTACAAGAGTTCTATAAACCACACAAAGGATAGAGTAATATAACCTTTTTCGACATAGTTTTATGGCTTATCTCCTGAAACAGTTAAAATAACCCCGTAAAATAACATATTTTTGGGTAGGTATTTAGCTTTCTAATAACACTTATATATCTGTATAGGACTGGTGGGAGCGGGTTGTGAACCCGGGTTTTAGGTATAAATTTAATAAAAATATTAAAATAAATAAACAAGACTAGGCTGGGATTAGTTTAGACAATTCCGTTTAAAAATGTGGCTAAAATCATAAAAACCGAACATCGGGGGGTACCGTTATATGGGGGCTATATGATATCGTGGACCTATATAGATAATTATTTTCCAAGGAATAAAGTACTCACAAGGAACTCCTTTGCTTAAAAACAGCTCTCTGACCGTTTCTTTCAGTGTCTGCGCCATTACCATGCTGACACAATAACTACCACACTATACACTCAAGCAGACAGCACAGCCCGAGCATCACGGCTATGAGCAACACAACATCGTATTAATATAAATATTTAAACCATATTTTACTTGGCAAAACACATTTACACTTGGGAAGACTAGCGGGTGCACCCTTGTTCGCACAAACGTCTTCACGGACGGAGGAAAGAAAGCGTGAATAATCGTTAGAATGATTTCTCAACTCATAATTTTATGCCATAAAATTTCAACATTCATAAGAAAGTCACCATTCCCTTCCAGCGTTGTTTTCTAACAACGTGGCTGCGGCGGGGGTTGATATACATAAAGCGACAATAAAATATATGTATATATGTGCGTACGTATTGTGGCTATCAACGAGGCGGTATCGTTAAGTGTCTGCTTTTGGTTTTGTGGATGTGTGAGGATATCGGCGTTAAAGTGAAATGCACGCGTGTTTTGGTAGGTAAATATGTATATTTGGAAGCCCGTGTTCTTTTTCTGTGCTTAAAGGATGATATATTTGTTTACTGTTGGAAATCAAAATTAAATTGTGTGATATGATTTGTACAAAGAAATCGATTTAGGATTTTTTTCATTGAAAAAAAATATATGTATATATATATATATTATCGGTAAGACGATAAATAATAAATGCATTCTTTTTGTTTTATTTCTTTGTTGTTTCCAATATTCCAACATAGTTCTACGTATTAAAGTAATGATGGACAGTTAATTGTTAATTGTTTACATAGACAAGCATGTTAAGTTAAGTAATACATCCCACTAGTAACGTTTCACGAAGTACCCACGTATCTGCTGTTTAGTTTTAAAAATACAATTTAATAATCTGACGTTTTAATTGAGACTATTAACCAACTTCATATCTTCAATATTCCTGCAATTATATGTATGTAATTTTTATGGTAACAATAGCTGGCCCGGTCCGCGTTGCCGGCCCCTACTTTTAGTCTATAATGCATATTTTTTTAAGCATTATAGAATTATGAAAGCGGCACAATTTTTATTATAAGTAAAATAACTCCGTTCTTAAAATAAAGCCGTTCTTTAGTTATACCTTATGTAATTTTTCCCCGATTTGAGAATTTTTGCAATGAGATCTCTTTTTTCAAGATTTTTAGAAATTTTGACTTAAATTTGGTGTGACCGCGTTAAATTATTTCGATAACATCTATTTCGTTTCGCCACCACATAATTTGGTACTACACTTCAATGTAACCCGGCTTCTATTTCAGTTCTCAAGAAATCGAGTCAAAATAAATTGGTATTTATATTCGAATCAAAAAGAAAAAAAAATATTATAAAAAACACTACAAATGTACATTCGAAAAAAGTAAGTCAAAATGGAAAAAAAACATACAAAATAAAACATTACGATTGTACATTTCAGAAGTCAAAATGAAAATGTTAATATATCACATTTTTACGATTTTTTTGAATATTATCCTTTTCGGAAAAGAGACAATTCAGAATTTGTATGAATCGTTAAAATCAGATCAGCGGTTCTTGAGTTATAAGCGTAGTAACTAACACAACTTACATTTATATATATACTAGCTGGCCCGGTCCGCGTTGCCGGCCCCTACTTTTAGTCTATAATGCATATTTTTTTAAGCATTATAGAATTATGAAAGCGGCACAATTTTTATTATAAGTAAAATAACTCCATAGTAATTTCTAAATAGAAATAAACATTCATGGGAAAAATTATAATAGATAATAATTTACCGTCGGTTTTAGATATTTTGAATAGCCTGATCTTATTTTTCAGCCTAAGGCTATAATTGAGTGTTAAAAACCTGTATGATATAGAACTTCTATAATAGCCCCATGTGAAAACTCAGCTAAATTTTTGGTATTGAATTTCCAATGTTAAGAATACCGTGCTGCGTGGTATTTAGTTTTGTCCACCTCATAATTGAGGGCGGAATGATTTCAAAATAGTCAAAGATAATTGCTTTTTTACACCCATTACCGTGGAATATTAATTAATTTATTTTTGTCATTTAAATTGTGAGTTGGAGAACCCATAAAGTCCATATTTTTCATCATAGTATAATTCAATAACGAACAAAAAAATTAATATTCGTGATTTTTTAATGTTTCTGCCACAATTTGATATTTCGGAGTTTATGGCATGTAGATGTTAATCCCACATCTACGTTCCTAACCAATATTCTCTTTGGAGTTTCAAATTCAATAGTATATCAAATTTTCTTTTCTGACCAAACATTGGTTAGGAAAGCGGATTTGTGGGTACACTAATGTGAGAACTATATTCGAATAAATGCCTATGTGGACAATTATCTGAGGGACGATTCTCTACCCCAGAGTTGCCTAAATACAATTTTTTAGCCAAATCAATTGATGAATGTGGTCAAGACCAAGATGGACTCTACTCCGAAAATTGAAAATGTTATGAGAAAAGGTTTTTACACCCTTAGAAACAAAGATGCCAAATAAAGGCCTAAAGATGAAAAAAATGTCGAAGACCCCGAACATGGCTTAAATTATATGATGGTTATACCAAAACATGATCATATTTTGCGAGGATGGTTTCTTATCAAATTAAAATGAGTTAAGAAAAATGTGGTTAAAATGTAAACAATACTTGAAATAGGGTTGTACCCTTATCCGGGGGTCATATATCATGACCTGCAAAATCTTGAAAGTTTAGGAAGAATTTCTTTCTTTTTTCCTAAATGTCCAATTCGCTCTACCATTTTGCACCCTTTATATTCGGTATTTCACTGACTGCAGTTCCAATGAATTGCATTTTGAGTTCTCATTGGGCGGATTATTGCCATATGAAAGATGTAGGTCCACGTAGGTCACTCATTTTATTTTAAACTAGCTGGCCCGGTCCGCGTTGCCGGCCCCTACTTTTAGTCTATAATGCATATTTTTTTAAGCGTTATAGAATTATGAAAGCGGCACAATTTTTATTATAAGTAAAATAACTCCATAGTAATTTCTAAATAGAAATAAACATTCATGGGAAAAATTATAATAGACTAGCTGGCCCGGTCCGCGTTGCCGGCCCATAGTTTTTGTCTATTATGCATATTTGTCAAAGAATGATTATTCAAAGATATGAATGTTATAAATGTTCACGTACTGGTCGATTAGTTTTTAATTTTTAGTCAAATGAGCAGTAATTTGGAATTTACTGTACTTTGTACAACTCGTAATTGAGGGCTAATTGATTTAAGAATAGGCAAAGTTAATTACTTTTTTGAACCCATTAGCACCTCAGATTGTGCATTAGAGTCCTCATAGGTCCCCCTAACCATGTCGGTCTGTTTGTCCGCCAAAAGGTGGACTTGAGGGGATACTATTACATGGAGAAAATCCTAAAATTTGTAGATATGTTGAAATTTTTGTGTAAGATTTTCATCCCCAAATACTCATTTTTAGCCAAATCCTTTGAAATATGGTAAAATGCGAAACATCGACCTACATTGAAAACTTTCTTCACCCCTTATAATCCAAGATGACAAATAGAGGCCAAATCAAAAATATAGCTATTTTACATCCATTACCGTAAGATGGGAATTAATTTTATTTGCCATTTAAATTGTAAGTTGGAGTCCATATTTTTCATCATAGTATAATTTAATGACGATTCAACAAATATTCGGTCCCGTGCTACTTTCTTATATTTGTAATTTGTTCATGTTTTCACAATTTATTTCATATAGATGTATATCCCAAATCTACGTTCCCAACCAATATTCTCTTGGGGGTTACAAATTCAATAGAATACAAATTTTTCTTTTCTGACCACACATTAGATGTGAAAGTGGACTTGGGGATACTCCAATGTGGGGACTTTACATGAATAAATTTCTATGTGGCAATTATCAGTACGATGGTTCCCTACCAATATGGGCCCTACTCCGAAAATTTTATGCGAAGAGGTTCTCTACCCCCCTTAGAAACAAAGATGCCAAATAAGGGCCAAAAATAGAAAAAAATGGCGAAGACTCCAAAAATGATCGATATCATGACCTGCTAAAGCGATTTAAGGTATCTTAAATGTTCAGGCAGAATTTTTGGAAGGATAGAAATCCTTTTCTTACTAAAAGTCCCATTCGCTCTACTATTTTGCACCCTTTATATTTGGCATTTTACTGATTGTACTCCCAAAAATTTTTGCATTTTGAGCTCTCATTGGACGGATTATTGTCACATGAAAGAAGTAGGGCCACGCTTTGAAATAAGCCCCATTAGTCTTTTTCGGTCATTTTTGTTTGTTTAAATGTCTGCGCATCTTCCAGCTGAAGCACGATGTAGGCCCTGGAGTTGAAAGGTAGATGTCAGTTACCATCGTATTTCGCACTTATTTCATTTTTTTGGTGAAAAATTTGTATATAGTGAAAAATTATTCTTTATTTTGTTCACAAAAAATCCACTGAATTCAATATGATATTACAAATTGAAAAAAATTGACAAAAGAAGAATAACAAATTGAAAAAATCTTTAACTTGTTCGCTGATTTTTTACAGCAACTGTTTAAAGATCCTTACAAAGTTTGTCAATAGAATGTACTTTTATTTTAAAATTCAATTCCATTGGAATTTTTTTTCGATATTTTCCCGTTTTGAGAATTGTTGCAATGAGATCTCTTTTTTCGTGTTTCTTTTTAACGATTTTGAAAAAGTAATTTTCTTTTAACTTTGGTGTGACCGCATTAAATTATTTCGGTATCATCTATTCCGTTTCGTACACATAATTCGGTACTACACTTCCATGTAACCCGTCATCAATTTCAGTTCTCAAGAAATCAAGTCAATTAAATAAATTGGTATTAATATTCGAATTCAAAAATAAAATATAAAAAACACTACAAATGTACATTAGAAAAAAGTAAGTCAAAATGGAAAAAAATCATGCAAAATAAAACATTACTATTGTACATTTCAAAAGTCAAAATGAAAATGTTAACATATCACATTTTTACGCGATTTTTTTGGATATTATCCTTTTCGGATAAGAGACAATTCCGAATTTGTATGAATCATTAAAATCAGTTCAGCGGTTCTTAAGTTATAAGCGTAGTAACTAACACAACTTTCATTTATATATATAGATAATAATCTACCGTCGGTTTTAGATATTTTGAATAGCCTGATCTTATTTTTCAGCCTAAGGCTATAATTGAGTGTTAAAAACCTGTATGATATAGAACTTCTATAATAGCCCCATGTGAAAACTCAGCTAAATTTTTGGTATTGAATTTCCAATGTTAAGAATACCGTGCTGCGTGGTATTTAGTTTTGTCCACCTCATAATTGAGGGCGGAATGATTTCAAAATAGTCAAAGATAATTGCTTTTTTACACCCATTACCGTGAAATATTAATTAATTTATTTTTGTCATTTAAATTGTGAGTTGGAGAACCCATAAAGTCCATATTTTTCATCATAGTATAATTCAATAACGAACAAAAAAATTAATATTCGTTATTTTTTAATATTTCTGCCACAATTTGATATTTCGGAGTTTATGGCATGTAGATGTTAATCCCACATCTACGTTCCCAACCAATATTCTCTTTGGAGTTTCAAATTCAATAGTATATCAAATTTTCTTTTCTGACCAAACATTGGTTAGGAAAGCGGATTTGTGGGTACACTAATGTGAGAACTATATTCGAATAAATGCCTATGTGGACAATTATCTGAGGGACGATTCTCTACCCCCGAGTTGCCTAAATACAATTTTTTAGCCAAATCAATTGATGAATGTGGTCAAGACCAAGATGGACTCTACTCCGAAAATTGAAAATATTATGAGAAGAGGTTTTTACACCCTTAGAAACAAAGATGCCAAATAAAGGCCTAAAGATGAAAAAAATGTCGAAGACCCCGAACATGGCTTAAATTATATGATGGTTATACCAAAACATGATCATATTTTGCGAGGATGGTTTCTTATCAAATTAAAATGAGTGTAAGAAAAATGTGGTTAAAATGTAAACAATACTTGAAATAGGGTTGTACCCTTATCCGGGGGTCATATATCATGACCTGCAAAAGCGATTTAAGACATCTTGAAAGTTTAGGAAGAATTTCTTTCTTTTTTCCTAAATGTCCAATTCGCTCTACCTTTTTGCACCCTTTATATTCGGTATTTCACTGACTGCAGTTCCAATGAATTTGCATTTTGAGTTCTCATTGGGCGGATTATTGCCATATGAAAGATGTAGGTCCACGTAGGTCACTCATTTTATTTTAAATATTATTCATTCAGATTTCAAGGCAATAAAAAATGTTCACTTCAATATAGTATGTCAAATTGAAAAAAATCACACCAAAAAGAAATTTTTTATTAATATTTTTATTGGATACCATTCCAAAATTGTATGAATTGTCAAGCCGTTCTTTAGTTATACCTTATGTAATTTTTCCCCGATTTGAGAATTTTTGCAATGAGATCTCTTTTTTCAAGATTTTTAGAAATTTTGACTTAAATTTGGTGTGACCGCGTTAAATTATTTCGATAACATCTATTTCGTTTCGCCACCACATAATTTGGTACTACACTTCAATGTAACCCGGCTTCTATTTCAGTTCTCAAGAAATCGAGTCAAAATAAATTGGTATTAATATTCGAATCAAAAAGAAAAAAAAATATTATAAAAAACACTACAAATGTACATTCGAAAAAAGTAAGTCAAAATGGAAAAAAACATACAAAATAAAACATTACGATTGTACATTTCAGAAGTCAAAATGAAAATGTTAATATATCACATTTTTACGCGATTTTTTTGAATATTATCCTTTCGGAAAAGAGACAATTCAGAATTTGTATGAATCGTTAAAATCAGATCAGCGGTTCTTGAGTTATAAGCGTAGTAACTAACACAACTTACATTTATATATATAGATATTATTCATTCAGATTTCAAGGCAATAAAAAATGTTCACTTCAATATAGTATGTCAAATTGAAACAAATCACACCAAAAAGAAATTTTTTTTAATATTTTTATTGGATACCATTCCAAAATTGTATGAATTGTCAAGCCGTTCTTTAGTTATACCTTATGTAATTTTTCCCCGATTTGAGAATTTTTGCAATGAGATCTCTTTTTTCAAGATTTTTAGAAATTTTGACTTAAATTTGGTGTGACCGCGTTAAATTATTTCGATAACATCTATTTCGTTTCGCCACCACATAATTTGGTACTACACTTCAATGTAACCCGGCTTCTATTTCAGTTCTCAAGAAATCGAGTCAAAATAAATTGGTATTAATATTCGAATCAAAAAGAAAAAAAAATATTATAAAAAACACTACAAATGTACATTCGAAAAAAGTAAGTCAAAATGGAAAAAAACATACAAAATAAAACATTACGATTGTACATTTCAGAAGTCAAAATGAAAATGTTAATATATCACATTTTTACGCGATTTTTTTGAATATTATCCTTTCGGAAAAGAGACAATTCAGAATTTGTATGAATCGTTAAAATCAGATCAGCGGTTCTTGAGTTATAAGCGTAGTAACTAACACAACTTACATTTATATATATAGATATTATTCATTCAGATTTCAAGGCAATAAAAAATGTTCACTTCAATATAGTATGTCAAATTGAAAAAAATCACACCAAAAAGAAATTTTTTATTAATATTTTTATTGGATACCATTCCAAAATTGTATGAATTGTCAAGCCGTTCTTTAGTTATACCTTATGTAATTTTTCCCCGATTTGAGAATTTTTGCAATGAGATCTCTTTTTTCAAGATTTTTAGAAACTTTGACTTAAATTTGGTGTGACCGCGTTAAATTATTTCGATAACATCTATTTCGTTTCGCCACCACATAATTTGGTACTACACTTCAATGTAACCCGGCTTCTATTTCAGTTCTCAAGAAATCGAGTCAAAATAAATTGGTATTAATATTCGAATCAAAAAGAAAAAAAAATATTATAAAAAACACTACAAATGTACATTCGAAAAAAGTAAGTCAAAATGAAAAAAAAACATACAAAATAAAACATTACGATTGTACATTTCAGAAGTCAAAATGAAAATGTTAATATATCACATTTTTACGCGATTTTTTTGAATATTATCCTTTCGGAAAAGAGACAATTCAGAATTTGTATGAATCGTTAAAATCAGATCAGCGGTTCTTGAGTTATAAGCGTAGTAACTAACACAACTTACATTTATATATATAGACTAGCTGGCCCGGTCCGCGTTGCCGGCCCGTAGTTTTTGTTTATTATGCATATATGTCAAAACACAATTATTCTCAGATATGACTGATATAAGTGTTCGCGTACTGGTCGATTAAAAGTGTTTTAAATATTTAAACCGTGGGCTTCAAAGGTGTGGATGTGCAATACAAACCTATTAAAAAGTATATATCTTATAAGGGATTAAATTAATTTTTAGTATAGTAAAAATCGTAGCAAAATTTTGCAGTCAAATGAGCAATAATTTGGAATTTGCTGTATTTTGTACACCTCATAATTGAGAGCTGAATGAATTAAGAGTAGCCAAAGTTAATTACTTTTTTAAAGCCATTAGCATCACAGATTGTCCATTAAAGATCTTATAGTCCCCCTAACCATGTCGGTCTGTTTGTCCGCCAAAAGGTGGACTTGAGGGGGTACTATTATATGGAAAAAATTCTAAAATTTGTTCAAATTTTTGTGTAAGATTTTCACCCCCCCAAATACACATTTTTAGCCAAATCCTTTGAAATATGGTAAAACCAGGAGGTACCTTTATATGGGCACTACTCCGAGACATCGACCTACATTGAAAACATTCTTCTACCCCTTATTATCCAATATGACAAATAGAGACAAAATCAAAAATATAGCAAACTGAAAAAAATTTCGCGTGATTAAAAATTAGTAAAAATAGTTTTATACACCATATTTTTCATCGTAGTATAATTCAATGACGATTCAACAAATATTCGGTCCCGTGCTATTTTCATATACTTGTAACTTGTTCATGTTTCCACAATTTATTTCATATAGATGTATATCAAAAAACTACGTTTCCAACCAATATTCTCTTGGGAGTTACAAATTCAATAGAATACAAAATTTTCTTTTCTGACCACACATTATATGTGAAAGTGGACTTGAGGATACTCCAATGTGAGGACTTTACTTAAATAAATTCCCATGTGGCAATTATCTGTATGATAGTTCCCTAACCCCTTAGAGACAAAGATGCCAAATAAGGGCCAAACAATGAAAAAAGTGCCCCAGACCTCAAAAATAGCTCAAATCATATGATGGTTATATAAATATGAAATCGGGATGTACCCTTATCGTGCGATATCATGATCTGCAAAAGTGATTTAAGGTATCTTGAATGTTTGTGAAGAATTTCTGGAGCTCTCATTGGACGGATTATTGTCACATGAAAGAATTAGGTTCACGCTTTGAAATGAGCTCCATTAGGTTTTTTCTGTCATTTTTGTTTGTTTAAATGTGTTCGCATCTTCCATCTAAACCACGATGTCGGCCCTGTAGTTGAAAGGTAGATGTCAGTTAACATCGTATTTCGCACTTCTTTAATTTTTTTGGTGAAAAATTGTATATGGGTAAAAATTATTCTTTATTTTGTTCACAAAAAATCCTCTGAATTCAATATGATAATACAAATTGGAAAAAAAATTACAAAAGAAGAATAACAAATTGAAAAAATCGTCAACTTGTTCGCTGATGTATTACAGCAAATGTTTAAAGACCCTTACCATTATTTTAAAATTCGATTCCACTGAAAATTTTTTGGATTTTTTCCCGATTTGAGAATTTTTGCAATGAGATCTCTTCTTCGTGATTTTTAGCGATTTTGAAAAAGTAATTATCTTTTAATTAATAATTATCTTTATTTTGGTGTGACCGCGTTAAATTATATCGATATCATCTATTCCGTTTCGCCACCACATAATTCGGTACTACACTTCCATGTAACCCGCCATCATTTAAGATCTCAAGAAACCAAGTCAATTAAATAAATTGGTATTAATATACGAATTCAAAAAAAAAAAAAAAATATATATATATATATATATATAAAACACTACAAATGTACATTAGAAAAAAGTAAGTCAAAATGGAAAAAAATCATGCAAAATAAAACATTACTATTGTACATTTGAAAAGTCAGAATGAAAATGTTAATATATCGCATTTTTACGCGATTTTTTTGGATATTATCCTTTTCGGAGAGGAGACAACTCCGAATTTGTGTGAATCGTTAAAATCAGTCCAGCGGTTCGTAAGTTATAAGCGTAGTAACTAACACAACTTACATCTATCTATATATATAAATGTAAGTTGTGTTAGTTACTACGCTTATAACTCAAGAACCGCTGATCTGATTTTAACGATTCATACAAATTCTGAATTGTCTCTTTTCCGAAAAGGATAATATTCAAAAAAATCGTAAAAATGTGATATATTAACATTTTCATTTTGACTTCTGAAATGTACAATCGTAATGTTTTATTTTGTATGTTTTTTTTCCATTTTGACTTACTTTTTTCGAATGTACATTTGTAGTGTTTTTTATAATATTTTTTTTTTCTTTTTGATTCGAATATTAATACCAATTTATTTTGACTCGATTTCTTGAGAACTGAAATAGAAGCCGGGTTACATTGAAGTGTAGTACCAAATTATGTGGTGGCGAAACGAAATAGATGTTATCGAAATAATTTAACGCGGTCACACCAAATTTAAGTCAAAGTTTCTAAAAATCTTGAAAAAAGAGATCTCATTGCAAAAATTCTCAAATCGGGGAAAAATTACATAAGGTATAACTAAAGAACGGCTTGACAATTCATACAATTTTGGAATGGTATCCAATAAAAATATTAATAAAAAATTTCTTTTTGGTGTGATTTGTTTCAATTTGACATACTATATTGAAGTGAACATTTTTTATTGCCTTGAAATCTGAATGAATAATATTTAAAATAAAATGAGTGACCTACGTGGACCTACATCTTTCATATGGCAATAATCCGCCCAATGAGAACTCAAAATGCAATTCATTGGAACTGCAGTCAGTGAAATACCGAATATAAAGGGTGCAAAATGGTAGAGCGAATTGGACATTTAGGAAAAAAGAAAGAAATTCTTCCTAAACTTTCAAGATTTTGCAGGTCATGATATATGACCCCCGGATAAGGGTACAACCCTATTTCAAGTATTGTTTACATTTTAACCACATTTTTCTTAACTCATTTTAATTTGATAAGAAACCATCCTCGCAAAATATGATCATGTTTTGGTATAACCATCATATAATTTAAGCCATGTTCGGGGTCTTCGACATTTTTTTCATCTTTAGGCCTTTATTTGGCATCTTTGTTTCTAAGGGTGTAAAAACCTTTTCTCATAACATTTTCAATTTTCGGAGTAGAGTCCATCTTGGTCTTGACCACATCCATCAATTGATTTGGCTAAAAAATTGTATTTAGGCAACTCTGGGGTAGAGAATCGTCCCTCAGATAATTGTCCACATAGGCATTTATTCGAATATAGTTCTCACATTAGTGTACCCACAAATCCGCTTTCCTAACCAATGTTTGGTCAGAAAAGAAAATTTGATATACTATTGAATTTGAAACTCCAAAGAGAATATTGGTTAGGAACGTAGATGTGGGATTAACATCTACATGCCATAAACTCCGAAATATCAAATTGTGGCAGAAACATTAAAAAATCACGAATATTAATTTTTTTGTTCGTTATTGAATTATACTATGATGAAAAATATGGACTTTATGGGTTCTCCAACTCACAATTTAAATGACAAAAATAAATTAATTAATATTCCACGGTAATGGGTGTAAAAAAGCAATTATCTTTGACTATTTTGAAATCATTCCGCCCTCAATTATGAGGTGGACAAAACTAAATACCACGCAGCACGGTATTCTTAACATTGGAAATTCAATACCAAAAATTTAGCTGAGTTTTCACATGGGGCTATTATAGAAGTTCTATATCATACAGGTTTTTAACACTCAATTATAGCCTTAGGCTGAAAAATAAGATCAGGCTATTCAAAATATCTAAAACCGACGGTAAATTATTATCTATTATAATTTTTCCCATGAATGTTTATTTCTATTTAGAAATTACTATGGAGTTATTTTACTTATAATAAAAATTGTGCCGCTTTCATAATTCTATAATGCTTAAAAAAATATGCATTATAGACTAAAAGTAGGGGCCGGCAACGCGGACCGGGCCAGCTAGTTTATATATATAGATAGATTCATATTACAGATTAATTTTTCACCAAATCGAATATGATGAGCTTAAGTTTTATTTATTTCCACAACAGGTACATGTTCCTTCCCTTTGTGCGTATTTTTGCTCACACTTGAGGGTGAAGGGAGATGAAGGCTATATAAATTTTAAGATAGAGCTTTGAAATTTCATACAGCCATTAAAACATATTAAAAATTTATCGTATTTAAAATGAACCTTCACTTTACGTCTTTGTATAATCCCTATATGAAAGGAAATATAGATTTTAAGTGGTATTAAGTTCAAGGTTTTTTTAATTGAATCTTGATCGCCTTGCAATTACAGTTTAAAAATACCAAAATACAGCTTAAAAAGTAAAAACATTTATAAATGGAAGTTTCTGGATTCAATATTCGAACAATTTTAAACTGCAAGTGCAAGTGAAATCGGTTGTAGAATGGAGTTAAAAACATTAAAATACCAAAAAGTTGCTTCTGCTTACAAAAATATTTTACATCAGATAGAGCTATAGCCCTCATATATCCGATCTGATTTGGCGCTAAATGCCCTCACATGCGAACTATGCTCTCCACAACAATGATATTTTATACCGGACATTATATACAGCTCGAAAATACCTCTGCCAAATTTTATCGAGATCGGTTCAGATTTTTATATAGCTTCGATATACATCTTCATCGAATTTTACGGTTATTGTTCAGCATATATGCAATATCAGCTCAAATTGTATAAATTTCTTCATATTCAACCGCATTTTTGAATATTGCTCCAACAAATATTTTTATACCCTACACCACATACTGGTAAGGGTATTATGTCTTTGTGTATTTGTTTGTAACAGGCAAAAATAAATGAGATATACCCATAGCTCATTTTGATGATCTGCATAGAATCACATTCTGAGTCGATTTATGCATGTCCGTCCGTCCGTCTGTCCATGTATTCTAATAATTGCCCAAATGGAATGGAATTTGGCATATACGAACGAATTGAGTCTAGAAGGTAGTATGCCAAATTTGGTGAAGATCGGTTCAGATATAGCCATAACTCCCATATATATTTTTCATCCGATTTGTTGTATTTTATGCACTCCGTAACAACGATATTCAGGGAAATATATCAAATACAGCTCAGAAATATCTTTGCCAAATTTTATCGAAATCGGTTCAGATTTGGATATAGCTCCCATATATATCTTTATCTGATTTCAAATTAATTTTGCACCAAATGGGCAATACAAGTCCGAATTTAAAAGATACAAATGCTTCGGCATATTTAGTTCTTTGAACTTTGAATTACAATTATAATCATAGCGTGTATGATTAAAATCTCCCATAAAATCTTTTAATTGTTGTGTGGAGCTCTACAAACTTTAGGACTTTAGGACATTCTTTACTGGTACACAACAATGTTTTTTAGTATCAGCGGTACAAAGGACTCTATCACATTTTTTGAATATCTATTTAGAGTTAGATATGGTTCCAAAATTGTGACTATGATTCGCATTCAAATAAGGTTCATAGTTGGTATGATCTACTTCACATAAATATCCAATATAATATAAGCTTTTTTTATTACGGCGTAGGGTATCATATAGTCGGCCCGCCCGACATTTGACCTTTCCTCCGGGTTGAGAAATGAAGTAGGTTGATACAATTCTAGTCAAATGTTCTAAGAACAACAATGTATTTAAAGCCAGTAAGGAAAGTTCAAAAGTCCACACCCCACACCACTTTGATGTGTTTAGTAGAGCTTCCATAATAAAAAAGACAATATTGAGAATTTATGTGAATGTTTAAATTCGTATCACGACTTTAGAACAGTTATAATTTGGTTTTAGGGAAAAACAATATATGAAGTTGTATCTTATTCTGAACCGATGTTCACTAAATTTGACGGAAGCATTTTAACATTTCATACCATTGCTACTGAGTGTTTGATATGACTTCAAGAAGGATTATGTTCACAACCTGTATCTGATATCCGGTATTCAAAAGAGCATATTATTATTATAGGGACTTAAACACCCAATCGGGTGAATCATATATTTGGGAGGTATAGCTATATCTGCACCGATTTTCCCCAAATTTGATACATTTGTATCCAGGCTAATTTAAGTAGGATGTGCCAAAATATCATATTTAGACAAATATAACACACTAGGCGCACAATAAACCTGAAATCGGTCGCAATCTGAATCGATCTCGATAACATTTTGCAGAGGCATTCCTGACCATTATAAGATATCTGGTACCAAAAATAATTGTTGAGGAGTGCAACTTACGAATGTGAGGGACTTGAAGACCAAACCCGACAAAACTTATATAAGCAGGATATAGCTGTATCTGAACCGATGTTCACCAAATTTGATTTATTTGCTTCTAGGCTAGGCTCAGTCTGAAGTGCCAAAATTTCCTCAATGTGGGCTAATATTAACCATTTGGTGCACAATAAACCTAAAATCGGACGAATATATTTATGGGAGCTATATCTATATCTAAATCTGAACTGATCTCGATATAATTTTACAAAGGCATTACTGAGTTCTAATAGATATCGGGCACCGAATACCATTGTTGTAGAATGGGAGAATCAAATCAGATGAAACATATACATGGGAGCTATAGCTATATCTGCACCAATTTTCACCAAATTTGATGTACTTGCTACTAGACTGAATTCGGTAGGATGTTCAAAAATTCAGGTCATTTGTATTGATGTTGGTCATTTGGTGCACAATTAACCCGAAATCGTTTGAAGATATACATGAGAGCTATATCCAAATTTGTACCGATTCTCACCAATTACAAAAGGGTTCCTTGGGCCAAACAAATATGCGACCTGCATTTTGTTCACAAAAATACATGGACAGACGGACAGACAGACGTACATATATCGACTCAGAAAGTGATTGTATGAAGATCCTCAAAAGTAACTATGGGTCTATCTCGCTTCCTTCTCCATGTTACAAACAAATGTACATAATAGCGTAGTGTAAAAATCGGCTTTGGTTTTACTACGGTACCTCTCATATGCGGTGCCTTGAATATTATATGATATCAAAGTGTTATATACAAATATTTTGTGGTAAAAAACAAAACAAATTCAAGAACTTAAAAAAGCGTATTTAATGTAATGCTTTAGGATATAATAAGCGTTTTTGTTTTTTCTTCAGGACTGTAAACAAACAAATCGATAAGTACACCATCACACGAACACACCACGTAAAGCTGATCATGAGAAAAGCGGGAACATGTCAAATTTTGTCCGCATTCACGACTAGTTTATCCTTGGTATTTGTTAATTATTATAGCAAATGCCAACCGTACAGGAAAATTTAATCTTTTCAAGTTAAACTACATTTTTGTAGCTATTGGAGAGATTCTAAATAGCAATTCATGTTTATATTAAAACAAGTAAGCAAAGGCTACAGTCGAGCGGGGCCGACCGTTGAATACCCTACAACACTATAACAAACGATACAGTTTATATAGGCGAGAAACTCGAAGGAATTCCACAAGATATTGTGACAAATAATAAAAGAAAACCATCAGGTTTCAAATAATAGCAACTTAAACTAATTTGCTCATTTCCAATTTATTGGTAGATTTTGCACGTAAATGGTATTTCTAAATCTGAAACCAATATTTCCCAAAGACCTATAATCTCGCAGAAGTGGCAAAAGATTAACATTTATTATTGGTTTTTGACTGAAACGCATCTATATGAGATGCAGACATTTGACAATATTCTTCAACGAAATAGTCAGAAGTGTGTCTTTCCTACATTTGTGAATTCTCCAAAAAGTCACTGGAATGGTCAATTTCGTATTTTGTCTACAAAAGTTGGCAAACTATTTCACACATTGAATATTTTTGGATGGCCATCCAAAACTGCTTGGCTTTTGCAATGTCCGGTAACCCCCATTCAAATGTTCGTGAGGATCGGGCAATAATTACGACCTGCTGACAATTTTGCAGTTTTTTTGGTCCATTTCAACCCCTAAATATATGGCGATTATCTCCAAAAAGAGTATGCTCCTATTCTGACCCTCATCTTATCCCCATGCAAAATTTTATAAGGATCGGGCCATAAATGCGATCTGTATATGATATCCTGATATCCTAACTACTTAGTTTTGTTAGCTGTAGAAATATTACCAAATGTTTAATTCAAAATGAAAATATGCCAAAAATGTGACAAAATTGAAAAAAATATGAGAAAATTTTACAAAATCAATATTTTCATCTTTAGAGAGATATTTTTATGCGATTTTGTGGACGTTGTTTCTTTCCTGCCAAGAGGCCATTCTGAATTAATGAGAACTGTCGAAATCAGTTCAGCCGTTCTCGACATATAAGAGATCTTTCAAGCATATCTTCTTTGATAGACATATATAACGCACATTATTTGCTATATATCCGTTTTGTTGAATGTTAACATCAATGTAAAGGTCAGAAGTAACCTTGTCATGGCTTTGTGAGTTCGCCGGGATTTAAAATATTCGC
Source organism: Musca domestica (assembly GCF_030504385.1). Classification (NCBI taxonomy): domain Eukaryota; kingdom Metazoa; phylum Arthropoda; class Insecta; order Diptera; family Muscidae; genus Musca; species Musca domestica. The sequence continues at coordinate 7,583,848 of NW_026712258.1, forward strand.
GGTTTAATGAAAATGTTTGCATTTTTCAACACAAAAGATATGGTCTATTTTGCCCGCTAAATATTATCCGATGACCACCCAAATTGGTAGGCTTCTTCCCCGCCCTAAACTCCAGCCACATGCGAAGTTCCGCGTCGATTGGTCTATAATTGCGACCTGTATAGCTACTGCAAAATCCGACATTTTTTCAGTTTAGTCCATTTCAACCCCTAAACATATGGCGATCATCTCCAAAAGAAATAGGGTTCTATTCTGACCCTAGCCCCACCTCCATTCTAAATTTCGTGAAGATCGGACCATAATTGTCCATGTTAATTTGATTACAAATTAACATGGACAGACGGACAGACGGACGGACGGACATACATAGCTAGATCGACTCAGCTCGGCGAGCTAGGAAGATCCATATATACTTTCCTATGTGGGAAACCAATATTTCGTGGTGTTACATAATTTTTGGCCCAATCAAACTTATAATACCCCCAACACATAGTGTTGTAGGGTATAAATACTAGTAGAAAAATTTTATTTTGGACCAAATTCTGTCACACATTATAAACTTCATTTGACATGCATAGGGTGTTTGGTGCATCAAATACACGAAATCGGAAGAAAAATTTGTATTGGAACTCTATCCGAATCTGAACCGATTTCAATATAATTTTAAATTTTGCTTCCAGATTTCATTGAAATTAGATATATATATAGCGTTCATTGAAATTGGTGTTACATAGCATGTTTTTACTGCATCAAATACATGAAATCTTTCGAAAAAATATATGGGAGCTATATAGTAATCTGAAACGATTTCAATATGATTTGGCAATTAATTTTGGGAACCCAATTCCGTCACTCACTCCCAATTTCATTGAAATCGGATATACATATCGTGTTTGGTGCATCAACTATATGAAGTCGGCCGAAAATATGTAAGGGAGCTACATCAGCTTTCCATTGTACATTCCATATGATACCTTCGATTCTGATGCTATATCTTCAGCTCCAAGTGGAATTTCGAAAATTATATAGCCTATGCTACTTTCAGGCGATACTTTAGTATATTTAAAACGTACAAACATATTCCTCTTTTATAGGCATAGATTTTAGCTACATTTTTTCAACGGAATTCTTTCAAAGTAGATGCTTGGAGTTCGCAATAGATAGGGTAAGTGTACCAGAAGTCGGCACTTTTGGGATTTTCGATTTTTCAATCTTTCAATATTCGGAGTGAAATCTTTCAATTGCTAGAAAATAAAGTTGGTCAGATTGCAAAATTTGTTTAGTTTTCGAAATATAAACAAAAATTTTATTTGCGTTTTTTAAATTGGCAAAATTTTCAGTTTTACTAAAATAGTAGTTTTTTGCCAGTAGTCGGCACCATTTTCCAATGCTCGGCATGTCTATTTGCCAGTAGTCGGCATATGGCATTTCAGTAAAAAAAATATTATTTTGTATATTTTTTTATTTCAAATAGTATAAAACAATGCTATATTACTAATTCACAGTTTAATTCAGAATTTGAAATTAATTTCGTTTTTAAATAGTGTTATATTTGATTATCATTACCTTCAGTAACGTATGGATTTTCAGTTAAAATAAAAATGAGATTTAATAAAAAAAAACTATCTTTCTTATATTTGGAATTTGTGAATTGATCTCTTTCCTTTAGATAGCCAACATTTTTACAAAAATGCCACCGCTATCCAAAGCGTCAAATAGCTGATATAAAAAACCTACTTAATGTAGAAAAGTTGGTCAAAAAGCACAAATAAAAGCGACTACCGATTCGAAACTATTTTTTTAATTGAGTAGTTTTTGGATTACTTTTTAATATTTTTCTCAAGCTTTGGTGAAATTGGTCAAAAATGATATTTTTCTAGTAATCGGCACCCACTGCCGACTACTGGCAAATCTCTTTATTTCTGTTCCTAATGTCGGCATTAAATAATATAACAGAAAAATGCTTGATTTGTATATTTTTGAGTTATAAAATGATATTTAGAGGGTTATTTACTATTATAAAATATTTGTGATTCCAAAAGTATTAAATTTAAATTACTTAAATCGATTATTAAGTTGATGCCACCACTCTTTTTTTACAAACAAGCACTATCGCACGCTTTGGAAGACACTCACTGACGAAAACCGTTATTCGCTCGTAATAAATTATCGGAGGTTATTGTTTTTTACACAAAGAGAGCAGATAACACTGTTGACGTTTTTTTTTAAATTATTTCATTATTTGGTCAATTCTATTCTTAGTTATTTAAGTTTAAATTTCAAAACTGCCGACTACTGGGACATGCCGAACTTAGGCACACTTACCCTATGACAGAACCACGTTTTAGAATAAACCCATATAAGGATGACTTCCAATATTTTGTATTGCATGTTCCTAACATCAGAATATAGTATTCTGGTGTCTCTCATAGAGATTCTTTTTTTAAGATTTTTAAGAAAAATCGACATTGATCTTTTTTAAGATAAATACATTTTTAATATTCTTTGTTGATATGCTTTTTTTGATGAATAGTAAATGGCATGGAACAATGTGTGGAAAACAAGCATTATTTTTGTAATTTAAATGTTATTTAACTTTTTAGCATTGCCCCGGGGTGCTTGAACTCATATTCGTATCACGGAAATTGTATGTGCGTCTGGAGATATCTGTTTGTAATAGAAAAAGTTCGAATAATAAGAAACGAACCTGCTCAGGAGCACATAGGGCCATGAACACACAAAACTCACACAATTGTATATTCTGTGTGTGACTAAATGTAAGTACGTACACACGTATGTATGCATGGATGTACATAGGTATTGTGTGCGAGTGTGTCCATGTATTCTGTTCATATTCATAAACTGGGAAGTTTTTAGGAAAAGTTTTAATGAAAATATTTCGAAACGTACGTGTATATGTACTTTTGGTGTTGCAAAGTGTTTGGTTTATTACATTTTCTAGGACTCCGCTCAATTATTGTCAAATTCTGTGGCTGTGAAAATCTACCAACAAAAACTTGCCAACCAACCACCGAGTCATCCAACAAGTTGTCTTCAACTTTAATTTGTACATTCACACGGGGACATGGAGATCGTGCTCGCCTTTAAACTGCTGCTGAACTTTTTAATGGCAAAAGCACTTAAGTATTTTGCGGGCAACATAACCCGGTTTCAAATCATTGTAGTGATTTCCGAGATTTGAGACCAACATACCAATTTGTGAATAGCATAGACGAAATCACAAACTTTGTTGGTTTTAAAAATAAATTTGATTACTTTTAGCTACGATTTTTTTTTTTTTTTTTTTGGAGATGCATATTGTTGTAATTGTTATTGTTACAAATATTATTAAAGTACATCATGTACACTGAGCAAATTAGGATAAAGAAACATTTTTAAAATATTTTAATAAAGGGGTTTAAAATTTCTTAATTTTCAAGGACTCCTTAATTTAAAAAGACTTTTAAGTTTCCAAGAACTCATTAATTTCCCTAACCCTAGCTGTATGTAGCTCGTAAATTGTCTTCTTAGTCAATCACATAATTGTTTACAAGAGTGCAGATATACTTTTGCTATTGATTTCTTAGTCTTGAATTTGCTAACTTCTGATTATTATGCAATAATCGTTATAGTATTGAGGCTACAACCGATAAAAGCTTTTCGATTTTACAGCGACCAAAAGAAAGAGTTGAAATTTCAGGATTTCGACAACTGTCTTCTTCGTTCACCCTTTTTATGCCCTCCACCATAGAAAGTAGTAACATAGGCTAGAAAGTAACATAGGCTATAAAAAAAACTAAAATTCCACTTGGAACTGGAGATATGGCATCAGAATCGGAGGTATCTCCCAAAAATTTAGATTTTATATGCACATATCTATTGATCGATTACAGATACAGTCTCCAAATTTGGAATGCGTAACGGAATTTGGAACAAAAATATTCTGTTAAATTATATTGAAATCGGTTCAGATTTGGATATAGCTCCCATATATATTTTTGGCCGATTTCGTTTATTTGATGCACCAAACACGCTACGTACGTCCGATTCCAATGAAATTTGGCATGAGTGACTAAATTTGGTACAAAAATAAGTTTGTCTAATTATATTCAAATGGCTTCAGATTTGGATATAGCTCCCATATATATCTTAGGTTCATTTTACATATTTGATGCACGCCACTCGATATGGTTGTCCGATTCCAATGAAATTCAGAAAGAGACACGAAAATTGGTACCAAAAAAAAAAATTGTCAAATTTTATTGAAATCGGTTTAGGTTTGGGTATAGCTTCTATATATATTTCGGCGGAATTCATGTATGTTATGTACCAAACACGATATGTTCGGACATATGAAATTCAGAATGTGTGGCGGAATTTGGATACAATAATAAATATGACAAATTAATAAGAAATTGGTTAAGATTTGGATATAGCTCCGATATATATTCTCGGCCTATTTACATATTTGATGCACCAAACACGGTATGTACCTCCAATATCAATTAAATATGCAAGGTGTGACGGAATTTGGTGTAAAACTAAATTTTGTCAATTTTTTGTGAAATCGGTTCAGATTGGGATATGGTTTTGTTAAAAAGCATTGAACCACAACACCTTTGCATTGCTACGATTATTACAGGAAAGTATGTTGCTACCTCTAAAAATGCCACTCAACTTCAAAAGATTGCAGTTTCCTGCACGCTTGGCATTTGCTATGAAATTTATAAATCCGAAGGACAAACCATTCGTGTTCGCAGAATAAATTTGGCATGTTTCTGCTTTCCTCATGGTCAGCTGTTCCTGACATGTTCACGCGTTTGTAGGCCGAGCTATTTCTTTGTTTACACATTAAAGTATTACAATAATTACGTTTTTTTTAATTTTTGATTTTTTTTAATCCAAAAAAATATACGTATTTGAAATTTTGAATGCATATAAAATCAAAGGGGTAGCGAAGCGCACCGGGTTCAGCTAGTGTTCTCATAGAACTAAGAAATTTGTACTTACAAAAATAAAAAAAAAGTAGTTTTGTTTTGAAAGATTAATTTTGTACCCTCCGCCATAGCTTCTAGGTTATATAATGTTTGTGATAACTCCTAGAAATAAATACAAAAATTGCATATAAAGGGTCACGTTCTCGTGGCAAAGCATACGGTCTTTTTTAGTTCATTAGTAACTGCTTACAGAGTAGCATCCTTACTCCTTATTATATAATAGAAGGGGGACTTATTTATTGACTCGTAGTGGCGGAGATTTTTAAACACAAGAGAACTAGAGTTACACTTGCATCACACTTCAGCCTTTGCTTTGTTATTTTGTTTGCCTGATGAATGAGTTAAACTGCATTAATTTTTGTTGAATAAAGTGTATGTGTGTCGGCTAACTATTCGCATTTTTTATTTTTTTTTTTTACTGCAAATGCCGGTGAAATCAGTTGGAGAATATAGTTCTTCATAAAATAAACGGTACCAACTTTGAAACAATTCCTTGGATAAATGTATCTAAAATCGTCAAATTACTGACCTATACAACAAGTAGACAGATATGTGACAAAATTAACACATGTGCAAAATTTAAACCTTCAATATCAATTCGTTCAGAAGATAGCTTGATTACAAGTCAAGAACCGCTGGGCCGATTTTCACAACCTCCATCAATTCGGAATGGTCTCTTGCCAGAAACGGATAAAATCTAGGAAATTAACAGAAAAATATAGCAAGAAAAAAGTTAATATCTTTTGTTCCATTTTAATTTTTGTAATATTTTTTATCCGATCATCACTAAATATTGTATGGCGGTAGGGTTAGGGTCAGATTTAAAGCCTATTGTTCTAAAGATGTACATTTAGGGGTTCAAATGGACTAACAAATAACAATTTTCTAATTTTGTCGTCGCTCTATAGACCACAATTGAAAACTAATCGACACGGAATTTTGCATCAGAAGAGAGTTAAGGACAGGGGCATTATTTTTAATATTATTTCACAAACGAAATCTTCCAAAATGGACTTGGACATAAGGGGACTTCGAACTAATTGTAGTGTTGTAGGGTATCACATGGTCGGCCCCGCACGACTATAGCCTTTGCTTACTTGTTTTATTTTTAAATTTAAAAGTACTAAACTAATGCGAAGCCAAAAGTCAATAAAACGCAGAAGACAATTATTTGTGATGATGTCATATAACCCATGTAGAATATGGTAGTTCACCATGAATATGCGCAAGGCATGGGATAATCCTGTTGTAAAAAGGACAAAACGTATAAATGTTGTCAATACACGTGGTAATTATATACCTTACATGCAGTACGAGGCTCCAGTATATACAGATATATCTTGATATTTATTTTGTTTTCTTTACCACCACAAACCTCTGTTCCTAAAATTAGATCGATCAGATTAGCTCGATGTATGCTGATGTTGCTTTATTTTACGTATTCACATTCAAAATTCCAATCCTTGCAAAAGATTCGTATAAATCTGAATGTTAATTATTTTCCTCGGTGCATACTTTTAATGTATACATGTACCAACATCATTGTTTATTTCGTAACATTGCTACACAATTGGGGATTTACATCAATTACCAAAACACTCATAAACTACATATTGTACATGACCATGTATGATCCTCCTGCTCTAAACAATTTTCTCCGCCAACGCCATTTAAACATTTTCCATTTTGCGAAAAGTGGAAAAGTTCTGTTTGAAACTCTCATCCCTTTTTCACGAGTTTATGGAAATGTTGCACAAGAACCTATGTGTAAAGAAGTTTTCCTGACGGTAACCCCCTCCCCAGACTACCGTCCGCAAGTTCGACACGGTCCATGTGATTATTCGGCCTTTGTTTGCGAGAACACTCAACAGTTTTGCTTAATTTCATGTAATCAAAATGAAAACCCTCATTGAGGCAACCGAAAACTGCCTTCGCCAAAGGTAAGATGAGCAATGCAGTCGGATGCTTATTTTAAGGTTTTTTCTTCCTTGTGCAAACAGAATCATTCTTATAATGAGCCACTTCTGCTTCCTGGCGAACATCTGAGCACTCGAATGCATACGTATGGCCGTAAGTATGTGGGAGTCAAGGAGGCACTCACAAACACTCTGCCATCATTCATTCGAATGGGCTGCATGTGCGTGTGAACGTACGTACGAACGTACGTATGTACGTCCGTTGGAAATCAGGGCTGACAAACGTTTCCTGAATTCCTACAGCTCAACTAATTTCATAAGGCAACTGCCAAAGTTATTCCAACTATGCAAATATTCATCTATTCATCCTTTTGTGCAAACATTCATACTGCAACATATTCCCCTCTGGACGCATACTAGCTTGCTTGCTCCGCAACGTTGTTTCGACTGATCCAATGGGACAGAACTACATCTAGATGTACAATACGAAGGAGGATGGAGTGGGTCCACCGAAGAATGCGAAATTCAAATAAATTAAATTAAACAAAAGAGAAAGCTGACAAATGAAAAGTGCAAAATAAAAAGTTTCTGGTTGTGTTTCATGCCCGTTTTAATTAAAAACTCGACATATCTGTGCATTTTTTAGTTCTGCTATCCAAAACTCACTTTCATCGGAAATATTCCGGACTGTCATTTATAAGCCCTCTCGACGTCGGTGCTGGCGGAGGAACGGACATGTGCACAACTATTTTTAAATTCAATTTCAGTTCAATTTGAAGGGATTTCCAAATTGCAGAAAGGGAGAGTTTGGTTTGACTTGAGAAGACATTAATAAAACGGCACCAATCGACGAAAGTTGCAATACCAGTTACTGTAAAAGTTGAAATTGTAATAGTAAGCGAATTGTGCGTTACAAAACGGGGTTGTGGGTGAAGCCAGAATTCTCATTTTAGGGAAATATATGAAACCAAATCTCCCTAAAGTGTGACTCCAGGCATTGTTCGGTTGGGAAGCAACAAATTCATATTTAGGTTATGGTTATTTCATCTATCAAAATCTATCATGAATCGAAGATGATAGTAAAATTATTGTTATTGAGAGTGGTTTACATTGTTCTAAATGCACAGGAAAGTCATTTGATCTGATCTGAACATTATGCCCTACACCTCATAGTGGTAAGGGTATTATGTCTTTGTGCAATTGTTTGTAACATGGAGAAGGAAGCGAGATAGACCCCTAGTTACATTTGAGGATTTTCATAGAATCACTTTCTGAGTCGATTTATTCGTGTCAGTCCGTCTGTCCATGTATTTTGGTTAACAAAATGCCAGTCGCATTTATTATCCGATTGAGATGAAGTTCTCCACAAACAATTTGTTTGGCCCAAGAACGAACCCTAATGAAATTGTTGAGAATAGATTCAACTTTAGATATAGCTCCCATAGATATCTTTAATCGATTTCGGACTAATTGTGCACTAAATGGCCAATATCAGTCCAAATAACCTAAAATTGGTGCAGATATAGCTATAGCTACCATTTATATGTTTCATACGATTTGGGATTTTAAGTCCCTCACATGCTTAATACGCACTCCACGACAATGATCTTTGGTACCAGATATAGCTCAGAAATAAGTGCATACAATTTTGTCGAGATCGGTTCAGATTTGGGGTATAAAAGCCTCCGTCAAATTTTTAAAATCGATTCAGAGTTGGATATAGTTCCCAAATTGTGACTACTCCAAAGCCATGATACACATTCAAATAAGGTTCACAGTTGGTATGATCTACTTCACATAAATTCCCAATACAAACTTTTTTGTTACTGGAGATCTACTAAATATGCATAATGGTTACCGCCGAATTTTCCTTTTAGGTTTTCATTTGTATAAATGTACCCAAATCTGCTTATTACATTTTGCTGAATTAGTGTGCTGGGAGAAAATGGAGGCTCTACTAGCTGATGAAAACTATTCGGAAAAAATTACTGTATGGATTACAACTAAATTGTTTATTTATTTATTTATTTTTTTTTTTTTTTGTGAGATATGAAGATATTGTATACTATACTTATTCGAATCCAGATTTCAAAAATTATCTATGGAATTTATGTACATTTTACATGATTTTTTAATTGTACCCGTTAAGGGAAATAAGTATAATCTATATTTAATGGAAATATAATTTTCTTCTATTTATATAAAAATTAAATGTCGTTCGTTGGTAATCAAATCAGTTGAGTACGGCTGGACCGATTTGAACAATTTTTTTTATCAAATGTTTATCATACCTCACCTAAAGTTTTTATCGATTTATCCAAAATTGTTCTAAAATTAGTTGCTACGCTAAAATAAATCATATAAAATTATGCGAATCAAAATGTGAATAGAAAATATTATTCTGATATATATTCTTCTATTTTTCTGAAATTTGTTCAATTTGACTTACAATATTAAAAATGCACAATTTATATATTGTTTATTATACCCTACAACACTATGTGTTGGGGGTATTATAAGCTTGATTGGGCCAGAATTTATGTAACACCTCGAAATATTGGTTTCCCATATAGGAAAGTATATATGGATCTTCCTAGCTCGCCGAGCTGAGTCGATCTAGCTATGTATGTCCGTCCGTCCGTCTGTCCGTCTGTCCATGTTAATTTGTAATCACTCTACAGGTCGCAATTATGTCCCGATCTTCACGGAGGTGGGGCTAGGGTCAGAATAGAACCCTATTTCTTTTGGAGATGATCGCGTAATATTTAGGGGTCGAAATGGACCAAATACTGAAAAATATCAGATTTTGCAGTAGCTATACAGGTCGCAATTATAGACCAATCGACGCGGAATTTCGTGTGTAGCTAGAGTTTAGGGCGTGGTTTAGTGGTCATCGGATAATATTTAGCGGGTAAAATAGACCATATATTTTGTGTTGAAATAATTCAACATTTTTCATTAAACCGCGAATATTTTAAATCCCGGCGAAATCAGGAAGCCATGACAAGGTTACTTCTGACCTTTCATTGATGTTCACATCCAACAAATCGGATATATAGCAACATATGTGCGATATATATGTCTATCGAGAAGATATGCTTGAAAGATCTCTTATATGTTGAGAACGGCTGAACTGATTTAGACAGTTCTCATTAATTCAGAATGGCCTCTTGTTAGGAAACAAAAAACGTCTAAAAAATCGCATAAAAATATCTCTCTACAGATGAAAATATTGATTTTGTAAAATTTTCTCATATTTTTCAATTTTGTCATATTTTTGGCATATTCTCATTTTGAATTAAACATTTGGTAATATTTCTACAGCTAACAAAACTAAGTAGTTAGGATATCAGGATATCATATACAGATCGCATTTATGGCCCGATCCTTATGAAATTTTGCATAGGGATAACATGAGGGTCAGAATAGAAGCCTACTCTTTTTGGAGATAATCGCCATATATTTAGGGGTTGAAATGGACAAAAAAAAAACTGCAAAATTGTCAGCAAGTCGTAATTATCGCCCAATCCTCACGCGCATTTGAATGGAGGTTACCGGACATTGCAAAAACCAAATAGCTTTGGATGGCCATCCAAAAATATTCAATGTGTGAAATAGTTTGCCAACTTTTGTAGACAAAATACGAAAATATCAATTCCAGTGACTTTTTGGAGAATTCACAAATACAGGAAAGACGCACTTCTGACTATTTCGTTAAGGCTGATTTCGTTGAAGAATATAGTCAAATGTCTGTATCTCATATAGATGCGTTTTAGTCAAAAACCAATAATAAATGTTAATCTTTTGCCACTTCTGGGAGATTATAGGTCTTTGGGAAATATTGGTTCCAGATCTAGGAAGACCATTTAAGTGCAACATCTACCAATAAATTGGAAATGAGCAAATTAGTTTAAGTTGCTGTTATTCGAAAATTAGAGAACGAAACCTGATGGTTTTCTTTTATTATTTGTCACAATATCTTGTGGAATTCTTTCGAATATCTCGCCTATATAAACTGTATCATTTATTATAGTGTTGTAGGGTATTCAACGGTCGGCCCCGCTCGACTGTAGCCTTTGCTTACTTGTTATTTATTTTTTTGAATTCCGATTGAATGAGTGTAGAAAGTTAAATTAGTGCACAATACGATGGTAAGTGTGACTTCGATCGTAAATGATGACCTTTACAAAATTGTTGCCCTTTTACTTGCAAAACTTGGCTAGAATTAAGATTTCGCAGTACAACCACTATTGGACATTTTTTAAAGGATGTGTCGCACCTATTTATATTTCTAAATCAAAGCAACTAAAATGATAGTTTATATCGAAACGTAGACCTACAATCTTCGTATGGCATATTAAATTAAATAAGGCTCATTACATCGACGGATGTTACGTCGATATATGAGTTTTTCCTAAACGAGGACCGATACATATATTTTTTAACATCAATCGTCTCAAAATTCCCTGCCATTTGACTTGAAAATGTTGCTAACTCCTTTCCTACACTGATAATAAATGTGTATATGGGTATTATAACTCTTTGGCATGTATAATTTTAATAGATTTTCTATATTCAATAGGCTTTAAACTGTTAAATTAAAGTCATGAGGCTTGACAATGTTTAAGGCTTTAAAACATTTAAAACAGATTGATTGATTGATAATTTGGTAATAAGTGTTTGTTTATATTTAAACTTCGGTAGAAGAATCCGTCAATATGTTCAATGGATGTATTACATCCTAACAAGTAAAAAAGCTGTAAATTCGGCCGGGCCGAACTTTTAATACCCTCCACCATTTGGTACAAATTTGGCAATTTCCAAAAAATAAAATCCGTTAAAAATTCTGTTAATATCTTAAGAATGCCGAATGCTTATACGACGACGTGGGCCTGCATAGGCAACTTTTGTCAAAAATTATTACAATATTTAAATGCGAAACTTGAAGAAAAATCTGTTTATAATGTAGCTAAAATCATTAAAATACCGAATATCCGGGCCTACCGTTATATGGGGGCTATACGAAGACGTGGACCAGCACAGACAATTTTCTGGCATGGGCTGAAGTATCCATTACGAACTTCACATGCCGTATTTGAAACAATCTCGGTAAATAATGTCGCTAAAATCATCAAAATACCGAATATCGGGGCCTACCGTTATATGGGGGCTATATGTGGACGTGGACCTACATGGCTCATTTTTTGACTTAGGATTTCGAATCCGTTACGAACTTCAAATACCAAATTTGAAACGATTCCGGTAAACAATGTCGCTAAAATCATCAAAATACCGATTATCGGGGGGTACCGTTATATGGATAATTCTCTGTGCACAGATAATTCTCTGTCTTGGGCTGTAGTATTCATTACGAACTTCAAATGCCAAATTTGAAACAATTCCGGCGAATAATGTCGCTAAAATCATCAAAATATCAGGGGGTACGGTATATGGGGGCTATACGAAGATGTGGACCTAAATGGCCCATTTTCTGTTTAATGCTGCAGCATCTATTACGAACTTCAAATGCCAACTTTGAAACGATTCCGGTAAATAATGTCGCTAAAATCGTCAAAATACCGAATATCGGGGGGTATGGTATATGGGGGCTATACGAAGACGTGGACCTACATGGCCCATTTTCTGTTTTATGCTGCAGTAGCTATTACGAACTTTAAATGCCAAATTTGGAACCATTCCGTTAAATAATGTCGCTAAAATCATCAAAATACCGAATATTGGGGGGTACCATTATATAGGGGCTATACGAAGACGTGGACCTGCACAGACAATTTTCTGGCATGGGCTGAAATATCCATTACGAATTTAAATGCCAAATTTGAAACAATTCCGGTGAATGATGCCGCAAAAATTATCAAATTACCGAATATCGGGAGGTACCGTTATATGAGGGCTATATGATTTCTTATACCTATATGGCCCATTTACGAACTTAACCTGCCTACTGGCAAAATATACATGTGTGCAAAATTTTAGCCTTCTATCTCAATTTGTTCGTAAGATTACAACAGACAGACAGACGGACATGGCTAAATCATCTTAGAATTTTACGCTGATCAAGAATATATATACTTTGTTGGGTCTGACATGAGTATTTCGAGGAGTTACAAACGGAATGACAAAATTAATATACCCTCCATAGTATGGTGGAGGGTATAAAAAGGAGTCATTTTTGGGATAAGGGAGGACTGACACAAACTTCTATGCAAAATCTCATTCATTCATCACAAATATTGGGGACCTTAAATAAATGGGTTTAAAAGAGTACAGTAAAAGTCCAGTTGGAAGCCAAGACATTTAGTAAACTTGAAACTCATATGAGTTATATTTGTGGACTATTAGTTTTATCCCCTCCACCATACGTATTATGGAGGGTATATTAAGTTCGTCATTCCGTTTGTAACTCATGGAAATAACAATTTTAGACCTTGATCAGCGTAAAATTCTAAGATGATTTAGCCCTGTCAGTCTGTTGTTATCACGCTGGAGTGAAAACGAATTAAGATAGGAAGCTAAAATGTTTGTACAGATCAGTCTTTTGTGTGAAGGCAGGTCAAGATGGGCTATACCGGTCCAAGATATCGAATGGCCCCATATAACGGTACCCGCGATATTGGGTATTTTGATGATTTTAACCACATTTTTCAATAGAATTGTCAAAAATTCTACAGAAGGAGTTCTTCGTAACTACTTTAACCCCTCGGAAGAGAATTGTACATATAGGTCTACGTTTGGTATAGCAATCAATAACGAAACCCCGAAATATTCCGTATTTTTAGGATTTTCGCAACATTATTCACCGGAATTGCGTCAAATTTTGTGTTTGAAGTTCGTAATGTTTACTGTAACCTATGCTATGCAGGTCGTAGTATAGCCCCCATACAACAGTACCTCCCTTTATTGGATACTAGCTGGTCCGGTCCGCGTTGCCGGCCCGCATTTTAAGTCTTGATTGCAAATTATTTAATGCCTAATAAATTACAGATTTGACTTATGTAAGCGGTTTAGTTTTTATTATAAGTAACGACTAAATAGTAATTTCTAAATAGAAATAAATATTCATAGCAAAAATTATAACAGAATCCCACTGGTTTTAGATATTTTGAATGGTCTGATCTGATTTTTCAGCCAACGTTAAGAACAACATACTGCGTGGTATGTAGTTTTGTCCAACTCATAACTGAGGGTAGAATGATTCAGAATAGTCACAGATAATTACACTTTTACGCCCATTATCGTAAGATGGGAATTATTTTTTTTGTCATTTAAATTGTGCCTTGGAAACCCTATAAAGTCCATATTTTCCATCATAGTATAAATCAATGATAATTAAAAAAAAATGGGTCCCATGCTACTTTCTTTTTTTTCATGTTTCTGCCACAATTTCCGACTGAATGTTTGACATTTCGGAATTTATTTCATATATATTCTACGTTCCCAACCAATATTTTCTTGCGGGTTACAAATTCAATAGAATACAAAATTTTCTGATTTTTTTAGCCAAATCAATTGATGAATGTGGTCAATACCAAGATGTACTCTACTTCGAAAATTGAAAATTTTATGAGAAGAGGTTTTCTACCCCCTTAGAAACAAAGATGCCAAATAAAGGCAAAAAAAAAAAAATGAAAAAAATGGCCAAGACCCCAAAAATAGCTTAAATGGTGTGATGGTTATACCAAAACGTTATCATATTTTGCAAGGATGTTTTTTTTTTTCAAATTACCAACATTTGCCGAAATTAGTGTATAGAAGTTAAAAAGCAGTAAGTTTGGCCGTGCCGAACTTTGAATACCGTCCACCATTTGGAAAGAATTTAAAAGTTTTCAAAAAATTAAATCCGTTAAAAATTCTGTTAAAATGTTAAAAATACGGAATATAGCCGTCATATTTCGGTCTATATGACGCGGATCTACATAGGCTTCGTTTGTCATAAGCCATTACCATATTCAAATTCGAAACTTGAAATAAAAGGTTAATAATGTAGCTAAAATATTATATAGGGAGGTACCGTTATATTGGAGCTATACGAAGACCTGAACCTGCATAGACAATTTTCTGTTACAGGCTGTAGCATCCATTACGAACTTCAAATACGATATTTCAAACAATTTCGGTGAGTATTGTATTTGTATCTATCTGTATACTGATATATGGGGCCTATACGAAGACCTGGACCTGCATAGACAATTTTCTGTCATAGGCTGTAGTTCCCATTACGCACTCTAAATAAGTAATTTGAGACTACTCCGGAGAATAATGTCGCTTAAATCATCAAAATACCGAATATACGGAGGTACCGTTATGTGGGGGCTATATGAAAACGTGGACCTACATGGCCTATTTACGAACTTAACCTGCCTGCCTGTAGCATCCATTACGAACTTCAAATACGATATTTCAAACAATTTCGGTGAGTATTGTATTTGTATCTATCTGTATACTGATATATGGGGCCTATACGAAGACCTGGACCTGCATAGATAATTTTCTGTCATAGGCTGTAGTTCCCATTACGCACTCTAAATAAGTAATTTGAAACTACTCCGGAGAATAATGTCGCTTAAATCATCAAAATACCGAATATACGGAGGTACCGTTATGTGGGGGCTATATGAAAACGTGGACCTACATGGCCTATTTACGAACTTAACCTGCCTACTGGCAATATAAACATGTGTGCAGAATTCTATCTCAATTCGTTCGAAAGATAGCGTGATTGCAAAGGACAAACAGACGGACATCGCTAAATCGTTTTAGAATTTTACGCTGATCAAGAATATATATACTTTGTTGGGTCTGACATGAGTGTTTCGAGGAGTTACAAACGGAATGACAAAATTAATATACCCTCCACGGGGGTTACAACCCATATCATGACCTGCAAAACGATTTAAAATTTATCAGGAAAGATTAGGAAGAAGAAGATTTCTTAAGAAGTGTTCGCATCTTCCAGCTGAAGCACGATGAAAGTCCTGGAGTTAAAAGCTTGATGCCAATTTTAGACATGAAAGATCGCCATTTAACATCGTATTACGCACTCATTTCATTTTTAATATTACTCATTCAGAATGCAAGACAATAAAGTACATATAGTATGTCAAATTGAAAAAAATTCACGCCAACTTGTTTTTTCATTCATATTTTGACACTATTTTTTTCCAAGATACCATTCCGAAATTGTATAAATCGTTAAAATCCTTCCAGCCGTTCTTGAGTTATTAGCGTAGAAACTAACATAAATTTCTTTTATGTAGCGGAAATAATTATTGATTTTGTATCCTCTTCTGAAACGATATAGTTTCACTTACCCAATTAAAACACAAAATCTATAAATAACAGTTTTATCCGTTGTCGCTTTGTACTACCATAAAAAGACTACACATCATATTAGAATTCAAAAATAAAAAAAACACTACAAGCATTCGAAAACAGTAATTTAAAATGGAAAAAATCACGCAATATAAAACATTGCTATTGTACTTTTCAAAAGTCAAAATCAAAATTTTAAAATTTTAAATTTTTACGCCATTTTTTTTTTGGAATTTATCCTTTTCTGTCAAGAGGCCATTTCAAATGTGTCTGAATCGTGATAATCAGACCATCGGCTTGTGAGTTATAAGCGTAGTAACTAACACAACTTTCTTTTTTATATTTATACCGCGTTGCCGGCCTGTACATTTACTACAGTTGAAAGCTAGTTTAATTCTTATTTTTATAGCAAAATAAATCCGACTTATGTAAGCTGTACAATTTTTATTTTACTTAACGACTTTAAAGTTATTTCTAAATAGAAATAAATATTCATGGCAAAAATTATAATATGTGTTCACCTACCGTCGGTTTTAGATATTTTGAATAGCCTGAACAGTGCTGGCTTGTTTGTTCGGGATACCATAGAATTTTGATGTAGCAAAATGGTCAGGCTTAATCCCTTTATTGTTGTTTTTATAGAAATTGCCTGATCTTATTTTTCAGCCATAAGCTTTAATTTGTGTGTTTAAAACCTATATGATATAGAACATCTAATAGCCACGCGTGAGAACTCACCTCGATTGTTGGTATTGTAAAGAGCTTAGCAACATTTCCCATTCAAATGAGCTGTAGAGTTTGTGTTTCCAACGTTTAGAATACGGTGCTGCGTGGTATCTAGTTTTGTCCACCTCATAATTGAGGGCAGAATTATTTCAGAATAGTCAAAGATAACTATTATAATATTCGTCATTTTTTTTTTATTTCTGCCACCATTTCCGAGTGAATGAGTCCCAGTTTGACATATCGAATTTATTTCATATAGACGTACATCCCAAATCTAAGTTCCCAACCATTATTCTCTTGAGAATTACAATAGAATACAAAATGTTCTTTTCTGACTACACATTGGCTAGGAAAGTTGACTTGGGTGTACACATTAAGTGGGGACTATACTAAAATAAATGCCAATGTGTACAATTATCTGTAAAATGGTTCTCTACCCCAGAATAGCCTAAATACTATTTTTTAGCAAAATCAATTTGTGAATGTAGTTACAACCAAGATGGGCCCTACTCCGAAAATTGAAGATTGTATGAGGCAAAAAATGAAGAAAGGGGCCAAGATGCCGAAAATAGCTTAACCATCATATGATGGTTATACAAAACGTGATCAGTTTTTGCAAAGATGGTTTCTTCCCAAATTACCAAAATTTGCAGAAGTTCGTATGAAAATATGGTTAAAATGTAAAATACACTGGTTTTCTGGAAAATTCTCACCAAAATGCGTTTGTACGCTTGTAAACAATATAATGAGCTGTCACTGGAATAATTTTAACAGCTGTCGGACGAGGTGCTTGGAAATGATAGTAGTCTGAAGTTGGTGCAGTTTTTTCATCTCACCCTGTAAATATAAATAAATAAATATTATGATATAACCAATATATAGAGGTACTGGTGGATAGGAAATAATTCATAAAGAGGACTTTTGTTGCAATTTTTTTTCGATTAAAGGATTTAGCCTCGAAAATGGTGTTGAATCCTTCAAAATACTCAAATCGGAATGTTATGTGGGTGGAAGCAGTGTAAAAGGACTAAATTTAACTGTACTGAAATCATCAAATTTTAAATTAGAGCAGATTTGGTCGAAGAATATTATTAGCTAATATTATACGAGACCTATATCTAAATGAGGTCAAATATATAACTTTTTTAATATCATCAAAGTTTTTCACTCTTTTACATTCTTTATGGGATCACTAATTGTTGTAACCCGATGGCACCTTATTTTTATACCCTCCACCTTGAAAAGGAGGGTATATTAACTTTGTCATTCCGTTTGTAACATCCCTAAATATTCGTCGCAGACCCCATAATGTATTTATATATTCATAATCAGCATTAAATTCTAAGACGATTTAACGATATCCTTATGTCCCTCTGTCTGTCTGTCTGTTGGAATCATGATACAGCCCACATTATTTGAAGTCGATAGTCCCGATAATCGGTATTTTCATGATTTTTTTATGGTATTTGTTGGTAATAATGGGCTATAGCTCCGGTGGCGAAACATTGTATGTATAGATCCACGCTTTGGTATAGCCCCCATAAAACGGTACCTCCCGATATTCGGTATTTTGATGATTTTTGCCACATTTTTTCATTGATTTGTCTAAAAATTTGTATTTGTTGGTCATAATGGGTTCTAGCTCCGGTGGCGAAACTTTGCATGCATATGTCCACGCTTTGGTATAGCCCCATATAACTGTACCTCCCAATATTTTGAAGATTTTTGCCTCATTATACCCTACACCACAAGGGTATTATGTCTTTATGCATTTGTTTGTAACAGGCAAAAGGAAACGAGATAGACCCATAGTTCCTTTTTATGATATGCATAGAATCACATTCTGAGTCGATTTATGCATGTCCGTCCGTCTGTCAGTCCGTCTGTCCATGTATTTTTGTAAACAAAGTACAGGTCGCATTTATTGGCCCAAGGACGAACCCTATTGAAATTGGAGATAATCGGTCAAAATGTGGATATAGCTCTCATATATATCTTCGCCCGATTTGCTTTTTATTGTGAACCAAACATGTAATATCAGCCCGAATTGTATGGAATTTTGCACATACAACCAAATCAGGCCTAAAAATAATTTTATCGAAATCGGTTCAGATATAGCTATAGCTCTCATATATATTGTTCATCCGATTTGTTATTTTTGTCCTCCGCAGCCGTAATATGCACTCTGTAACAACAATATTTGGGGAAATATATCAAATGCATCTCAGAAATACATTTGCTGGATTTTATCGAGATCGGTTCATATTTGGATATAGCTCCCATATAGAACTTCGTCCGATTTACCTTTTATTGTGCACCAAACGTCTAATATTTGTCTAAATGGGATGGAATTTGGCACTTGCGACTGAATTGAGTCTAGAAGTTAGTATGTCAAATTTGGATTGCATCGGTTCAGATGTAGCTATAGCTTCCATATATATTGTTCATACGATTTGTTATATTTGTTACCCACATTCGTAATATGCACTCCGTAACAACGATATTCCGGGAAATATATCAAATACAGCTCAGAAATATATTTGCAAATTTTTATCGAGATCGGTTCAGATTTGGATATAGCTCCCATATATATTTTTATCCGATTTTAAATTATTTGTGCACCAAATGGGCAACACAAGTCCGAATTTAAACCAGTAAAGAAAGTCTTAAAATCGGTCGGGGCCGACTTTATGATACCCTACACAACTTTGCTAATTTAGTGGAGCTGCGCATAACAATTAAAAGTTTTTATGGGAGATTCAATCATACACGCTATGATTATAATTATAATTTAAAGTTCAAAGGGCTAAATATGCCAAAGCATTTGTATCTTTTAAATTCGGACTTGTATTACCCATTTGGTGCACAATTAATTTGAAATCGGATAAAGATATATATGGGAGCTATATCCAAATCGGAACCGATCTCGATAACATTTGGCAAATATATTTCTGAGCTGTATTTGATATATTTCCTTGAATATCTTTGTTACGGAGTGCATATTACGGCTGTGGGTAACAAATATGACAAATCGGATGAACAGTATATATGGGAGCTATAGCTATATCTGAACCGATCTTCACCAAATTTGACATACTAGCTTCTAGACTCAATTCGGTCGTAAGTGCCAAATTTCATCCAATTTGGGCAAATATTAGACGTTTGGTGCACAACGAAGTTATATATGGAAGCTATATCCAAATCTGAACCGATCTCGATAAAATTTAGCAAAGGTATTTCTGAGCTGTATTTGATATATTTCCCCAAATATTGTTGTTACAGAGTGCTTATTACGGCTGCGGAGGACAAAAATAACAAATCGGATGAACAATATATATGGGAGCTATAGCTATATCTGAACCGATTTCGATCAAATTTGGCATACTTATTTTCAGGTCCAATCTGATCGTACGTTTTTGCACGTACTATTCGGACTGATGTTACACGTTTGGTGCACAATAAAAAGCAAATCGGACGAAGATATATATGGGAGCTATATCTAAATTTTGACCGATTATCTCCAATTTCAATAGGGTTTGTCCCTGGGTCAAACAAATGATTTGTGCAAAATTTCATCTGGATAGGGCAATAAATGCGAACTGTACTTTGTTTACAAAAATACATGGACAGACGGACGGACGGACATGCATAAATCGACTCAGAATGTGATTCTATGCAGATCATCAAAAGGAACTATGGGTCTATCTCGTTTCCTTTTGCCTGTTACAAACAAATGCACAAAGACATAATAACCTGACCACCTTGTGGTGTAGGGTATAAAGATACAAATGCTTCGGCATATTTATTCCTTTGAACTTTAAATTATAACAAGGAAGCAAAGGATACAGTCGATCGGGGCCGACCATTGAATACCCTACAACACTATAATAAACGATACTGTTTATATAGGCGAGATAATCGAAAGAATTCCACAAGATATTGTTACAAATTATAAAAGAAAACCATCAGGCTTCGTTCTCTAATTTTCGAATAATATTAACTTAAACTAATTTGGTCATTTCCAATTTACTGGTAGATGTTGCACGTAATTCTGTTTGTGAATTCTCCAAAGAGTCACTGGAATGGACAGTTTCGTATTTTGTCTACAAAAGTTGGCAAACTATTTCGCACATTGAATATTTTTGGATGGCCATCCAAAACTGCTTGGCTTTTGCAATGTCCGGTAACACCCATTCAAATGTGCGTGAGGATCGGGCGATAATTACGACCTGCTGACAATTTTGCAGTTTTTTGGTCCATTTAAACCCCTAAATATATTGCGATCATCTCCAAAAAGTGTAGGCTTCTATTCTGACCCTCATTATATACCCATGCAAGGATCGGGCCATAAATGCGATCTGTATATGATATCCTGATATCCTAACTACTTAGTTTTGTTAGCTGTAGAAATATTGCCAAATGTTTAATTCAAAATGAAAATATGCCAAAAATATGACAAAATTGAAAAAATATGGGAAAATGGTACAAAATCAATATTTTCATCTTTAGAGAGATTTTTTTATGCGATTTTTTAGACGTTTTTTGTTTCCTGCCAAGAGGCCATTCTGAATTAATCAGTTCAGCCGTTCTCGACATATAAGAGATCTTTCAAGCATATGTTCTTTGATAGACATATATATCGCACATATTTTGCTATATATCCGATTTGTTGGATGTTAACATCAATGTAAAGGTCAGAAGTAACCTTGTCATGCCTTCGTGATTTCGCCGGGATTTAAAATATTCGCCGTTTAATGAAAAATGTTGAATTTTTTCAACACAAAAGATATGGTCTATTTTACCCGCTAAATATTATCCGATGACCACCCTAATTGGTAGGCTTCTTCCCCGCCCTAAACTTTAGCTACATACGAAATTCCGCGTCGATTGGTCTATATTTGCGACCTGTATAGCTACTGCAAAATCCGATATTTTTTCAGTATTTGGTCCATTTCAACCCCTAAACATATGGCGATCATCTCCAAAAGAAATAGGCTTCTATTCTGACCCTAACCCCACCTCCATTTTAAATTTCGTGAAGATCGGACCATAATTGCCCCGCCCGACTTTAAGACTTTCTTTACTGGTTTTTTCATGGATCATAAAGGGTTCTAGCTCCGGTGGCGAAACTTTGCATGTATAGGTCCACGTTTTTGTATAGCCCCCATATAACGGTACCTCCCGATATTCGGTATTATGATGATTTTTACCACATTTTCCCACGAACATGTCTAAAAATTGGAATTTGTTGGTCATAATGAGATCTAGCTCCGTTGGCGAAATATTGCATGTATAGGTCGACGCTTTTGTATAGCCCTATATAGCGGTACCTCCTGATATTCCGTATTTTTATGATTTTTGCCACATTTTCCCACGAAAATGTCTAAAAATTGGTATTTGTGGGTCATAATTTTTCCTAGTGTTTCCATTACCCTAAGGTGGGGGGGTATTAAAAGTTCGGCCCGGCCGAACTTAATGTTTTTAACTTGTTAATACTTAAAATAAAGCTATGTGGCTATGTGTCAATCTACATTGACATTGTTTTTGCAATTAATGCTTACTTCAATTAAGAAATTACTATGGATTAAGCGGATGAAAACTCCAAAACAACGAAAATATATATTCAAATGTATATAGCATTTTCAGATTAAGTGAAACCTTTTGCAACGGAAATTAAATCATTTGCAGTGGTAATGAAATCCTTAGCAGCGGAAATGAAACCTTTTGCAAATCAAAAGAAACTTTTATATTTATCGAAAAATATATAACAAAAAAAATTATTTTCAAATGGTTCAAAATTAAATCGACTAATTATAACTAACCTATATCTATATTTTTATAATATTACTAGCTGGCGCAGTCCGCGTTGCCGGCCCGTAGTTTTAGTCTTAATGCATAGTTTTTAAATGCATAGTTTTCACAAATCTGGCTCACCGCGAAGAGGTTTCTACCAGAAGCTAGATGCCAAATAAGCGCAAAATCAATTGAAACATTTGACCAAGACCCTGGTAATAGCTAAAATCACCGGATACCTTCACATAAGAGTTAAAATGAAGCATGCTCCTATACCTATAATTATTTGAAATAATTTGTTTTTCTTTCTAAAATCTTAAACTACCAACATATGAGGAATTTGAAAGGGGCTATATCACATTTTGTACAAGTGATTCCTCAAGTAACCCCTAGGACTGCATAAAATTTAAAACTTTATCATAACGGATTATCGGATTATAGGGCAAAATATTTGCAAATTATAAAATGGACTCTAAAAACTTAGATCCGGGATCCCCTCTTTTGGGATTTTTATTTACCAACCAAAATTTCATAACCCCAAGATTATCTGAGGCGCAGTTAAATTACCGACGATAGCGTATAGTGCCCGTATAACGTTACCTATGATTTAAGGTTAATTTTAAGAAGGATTTTCCGAGTATATGAATACTTTTAGGATCTCAGATTGAAATCCTGGCCATATGACTTTAATTTAACTATCATAAATAAAGACTCATCGATTTAAAAAAGTTAGGGACCCCATAAAGTATGTTAAAGAGTAGAAATCTTTTTTGATTAAATTATGTCCGTGGGCCTTTTCATTCACCATCTGCAATTACGATAGAGGTCACCAAATTTAATGTGCGTCTTTCAAACTTTGCACAGGTTTATATATTATTCTTAGGATAATTGATATTACAAAAGGTATATATTTGTTCTCATTTACAAAATGTATATATTTGCTCTCATATAATATTATCTCCTAATGTTCGTCGACCAAATGTGCTCTAAATTGGCCGATTTGAGGTATTGTGAAGGGATCAATAGCATTTTTGAGGTTATAAATCATTTGTCAGAAAATTACAACAGAAGTCCACTTTATGATTTATTTTCTATTCCCCCAGTACCAAATCAAAAATAATTTTAGAATTCGTAACTTTAAGAAGTTCATGTTGTAAGGTATTTACTTTTTACCAGTCGATTAAACCATATCCGTCTGTGTACTATTTAGGTCAATCATTGAACTAAAACATTCCTAGGAAGTTAGAATATATCCGATATGATATAAAAACTCA
Source organism: Musca domestica (assembly GCF_030504385.1). Lineage (NCBI taxonomy): Eukaryota > Metazoa > Arthropoda > Insecta > Diptera > Muscidae > Musca > Musca domestica. Next base: position 7,607,887 of record NW_026712258.1, read on the forward strand.
ATATCAAAATATAAAAGTCAAGTTTTGTCAGTTCCGCGATTCAATGAAACGTTTCCACTGTAATTACAAACAACCAAAAGAAAATTTGAGTCAACTGATGTGTAACTATACTTTTTTTTTAATTTTTTTAAATATAGATTTAAAGAAGCAGGTGTGGCCAGTTCCTCTGACCCTAAACAGATACCTACGGTTGGAGGGAGAGTCAAGATTACGTCGTTTACTAACTGTGGAACAGATATCTTCATGATTTTGGCAAATATAAGGATTTTAGGTAAATCGAAAAAATGGGCGTGGTCACTTACTTTTGGCATAAAAACCTAACGCGGAGTAGAACAAATATTTAGAAAAAAAAATGTCCAAATCCTTCCAGCCGTTCTCAACTGATTCAATTACGAACGAACGAAGAATTTTTTTATATATAGATTAAAAAGTAGACGTGGTCAGTTTCTCAGCGCCCAAATAAATACCTAGGACTGGATGGAAAGTCAACAGTATCTCGTGTAATAATTTTCAAGCCGATATCTTCATTATTTGGTAAATATAAGGATTTTAGATAAATCGAAATATTGGGCGTAAAAGTAGGCGTGGTCAATATTTTTTTCTTTAAAAACCTAACTCGGGGTATGACGAACGTTTGTTCCAAAAATTATGCAATTCAGCCGTTCTCAACTGATTCCATTACCAACGAACAACAATTGATTTTTATATATAGAAGATTTCTAAAATTAAAGATGCAGAAAACTTAGATAATGTTATTCAAGGTATTTTCTCCAAAAGGCCTGAATAAGGTAACTACTTTTTATAACCTCCTCCCTGGAAAGGTGGGTGTACTGAATTTGTATTTCCGTTTGCAATACCTCTAAATATTCGTCGTAGACCCCCATAAAGTATATACAATCATGATCAAAGTTGATTTTTTGATGTCCACCTGTCTGTCTCTATCTGCTGTTAAAAATCAAACAAGTTACGAATCAGGAATCTTTTATGTAAGATTAATAGTATGTTATAACTATAAAACTTTAAAGTAAAGCTTAATTGCTCATTTCAGTCCTGCCCATACAATTTACAGTAATAAAGGGCAACAATTGTTTCAATTTCTCTTTTTAGCGTTAAATAGGGAACTATTTTATATCGAATCAATAAAGACTAATTTGTTTTTACAATTATTGAAAAATTAAGAAAAATATAGATATTATTAATAAATAAAAATTCCTCATTAACTCTCTCATTCTTTCCCTGTAAGTTTGAAAAGAATTGTTTAGATGACCAAAGTAGCAGAGGATGTATCAATAAATGCAAAAGTATAAATAATTATGTAATTACATGAGGTTCATGGGTCCTGACAACTGCTAATCTCACCTTATCCCTTGAGAAATTCTTTTTACCCTATTTTTTACCCTACAACACTATGTGTTGGGGATATTAAAAGTTTGATTGGGTCAAAAGTTATTTAACACCTCGAAACATTGGTCCATGACATAGGAAACTATATATGAATCAATCTATCTTATGTCCGTCTGTCCATGTTAAATTGTAAAAGTGCTACAGGTCACAGTTATGTCCCGAAACTCACGAAATTTTCCATGGAGGTGGGATAGAAGCCTATTTGTGTTAAGATGATCACAAAATATTTAGAGGTTGAAATGTATCAAGAAAAATAAAAATGTCTTGATTTTGCAGTTGCTCTAGAGGTCACAATTGTAGACCAATCGAGTCGAAACTTAGCACGAGGCTAGAGTTTAGGGCTGGGCAGAGGCTTACCAATTTGGTTGGTCATCGAATAATATATTTATAGTTCTAGTGAAATCACAAATACACGAAAGGGTCACCTTTGACTGCTATATTGATGCTGATATCCAAGGTATCTCATATATAGCAAAATATAAACAATCTTATGTATTAAAGAAAGGGGATGTTATATAAACCGCTTACACCTCAAGAACGCCTGGCCGGTCTTTGACAATTCTTACCAATTCAGAATGGGCTTTCGGAGAAAATCTAAAAAATTGTATATTTTGTAATGTTTTTTATACTTTACAAAACTATTTGTTGAGGTATTACATTCAGGTCACAATTATCACCCGATCTTCGTGAAATTTTGCATTGGGGTTGGAATAGGATCGGGATGAAAGATTACTGATTTTGAAGATGTTCGCAAAATGTTCGCCCTACAGTTTTCAACTCAGGACCAATCGGACAGTACAGCGCTGAAGCCAAGCATTTTGGATGGTCATCGGATTTAGCTGGTGAAAGGACCTCAACTTTGAGTGTAAAAATATCAAAACTAGCGAAATTACAAATAGGTGAATGTGAAATGTGTGTTTTTTTGTTTCGAAAAATAAGTTATTTAATGTAGTAGGAACATCTGCTTCATCATATACCGATGCTTTTTAAGAGTTCGTATATTTTTGGAAAATATTGGTTCCAGATCTACGGTTATTCGGAAAGATTCGACATTCGCTTTCATTATGTAGTAGATATGGGTTGATTTATGCATGTCAGTCCGTCTGTCCGTCCGTCTGTTCATGTATTCTTGTGAACAAAATGCAGGTCGTATTTATTATCCGATTAAGATGATTACAACCAAGTTAGATCTGAAAATAAGTATGCCAAATTTGATCGAAATCGGTTCAGATATAGCTATAGCTCTCATATATATTGTTCATCCGATTTGTTACAACAATATTTGGGGAAATATATCAAATGCAGCTCAGAAATACCTTTGCCAATTTTATCGAGATCGGTTCAGATATGGATAGAGCTCCTATATATAACTTCGTCCCATTTTCCTTTTATTGTGCACCAATCGTCTAATATTTGCCCAAAATGGAATGAAATTTGGCACATACGACCGAATTGAAGCTAGTATGCCAAATTTGGTGAAGATCGGTTCAGATATAGCTATAGCTACCATATATATTGTTCATCCGATTTGTTGTATTTGTTACCCACAGGCATAATATGCACTCCGTAACAATGATATTTAGGGAAATTAGGGAATTTAGGGACCCGCCGACTTTAGGACTTCCTTTACTGGTTTTTTATTTTATTTTTATAGCTTTTGATTTAAAGAAAATTCGGAAGAGTATACAATTCATTAAATTGTATGTGTAAGTAATTTTTGATTTTACGCTGCACTTATTTCTATGGTCTGGGTTTCAATTCGAAAATATGTAGGAGGACAAAATGATTACGCCATTCTGATTACAAAGAAAATATATAGACTAATATAAATATCGTGTCCCTTTTCAAGACACATAGCGAATTTCGTATATCTTCAAGATTCAATTCAAGTCGGCTTACTGTAACGACCAGAATGATCATATGGTACTGACACAAAGACAAATTCCTGAATCATAATTCAAAGGACATGTACATATGAATGTGTGTGTACTTGCCACTATTCCCTTTAGTACTGGTTAGTTCGACATTCCACCCAATTTGTCTATGACAAATATTTTCATTAAATCAAATTTCCTGTTTTTTAGTCTTTCAACTGTTTACAAGGGAAATGCTGCCCCACAAAGGCTTGGGACGAACTTGTCCTTATTACGATTATTACTACAAAACTTTAGTCAAATGAGGATGTTTGCTTAGGATTGTTTATCTCTGCTCCTAATCAATTGGGATGGTCCAAATGGCTGCAATTGATTGTTTCTGTGTATGCGAAACAGTGGTAGATATATACGAGAAAACATATGAGGGGTTACAATATTTAAATGTACGTTAAGTGAAGAAACTAAAATTATATTATATGGTCATTATTTTTGTTTTTTTTTCGATCTAAAATCTCTTTGTTGGCGATTCAAAGTCTAGGATTTTATATTAATTTAGAATGCTATTGTAGCGATGTTGAAAGATAAATCAAGAGTAAGTTACGATGTAAAAGTTTTGCTCGCATTGGCAATTTCACTGCTCATAAGAAGTCAAATAAAATGATACTTTTTATCGTTCGTCCCACACCCACACCCGTCCCAATCACTACAAATTAATGACATCTAATTATCTTCTGCATTACGATAAAGTTCAACCATTATGATAACATAATGACGTTTCTCTCTTGTGTAATCGTGACAGTTACCATTTACTGTATGTTACTAAAATACTCACAATGAAGACTTCCTATGATGTGCCCTTGTTCAAGTGCTGGCAGATAAACACCGTTTTAGCTCTGGATATAGTGTAGTATCTGTGCAAAGTTTGAAGAAAATCGAAGATTCTTTTTGTGAGAACGAGTGGACTGGTATTTTAGATTTTCGCATACACGCTGTGATTATAATTAGCATTTGTATCTTTTATATTCGGATTTGTATTGGTGCACAATTAATTTGAAATCGGATAAAAATATGTATGGGAGTTACATCCATATCTGAACCGATTTCGATAAAATTTGGCAAAGATATTTCTGAGCTGTATTTGATATATTTCCCTGAATATCGTTGTTACGGAGTGTATATTACGGCTGTGGGTAACAAATATGACAAATCGGATGAACAGTATATATGGGAGCTATAGCTATATCTGAACCGATCTTCACCAAATTTGACATAAGTAGTGTGCTTATGGGGATGTTGGGAATTCACCACGATTTACCACGGCAAATTCTATTGGGGATGTTGATTGTTGTAAATTCACCACGGTGAATTTTAATGGGGATGTTGTCTTGGCAATTGTACCACGGCAAATTCTATTGGGGATGTTGATTGTTGTAAATTCACCACGGTGAATTTTAATGGGGATGTTGTCTTGGGAATTGTACCACGGCAAATTCTATTGGGGATGTTGATTAGGGTAAATTCTCCACGGTGAATTTTAATGGGGATGTTGTCTTGGGAATTGTACCACGGCAAATTCTATTGGGGATGTTGATTGGGGGAAATTCAGCACGGTGAAATATATTGGGGATGTTGTCTTTTGAAATGTACCACGGTGTATTATATTGGGGAAATTATATTGGGGATGTTGTCTTTTGAATTGTACAACGGCAAATTTTATTGGGGCTGTTGGCGTTGGCGTTGCTAGTTTTAATATGAACTACTAGATGGCGCTAAGTTTAGCGCAGACACAATCCAAAACTGTGTATGGGATGGTGAAATTTCAAGTTTTAATATTCACCACTAGCAGAGACACCCTCCGAAAAAAACTGTATTATGATCATATCGAGTGGGGCTAAAGAGATTCACCATGTGAGAAGTGAATATATAGCAGAAACACATCTGAAAGAGGTAAGTATCCAAGAAAATCATTTTATCTAGATGGCTCTCAGAATGCTTTTGTATAGTCAACATGCTGATTACTGCAGTCAAATGTGCTTATTAATTTATTTGAAAACATATATTTCAAGAAATCGACTTCAATAAATGTGATATATTATAGAAGAGTTTCAATTGACAAATATCCTGCAATTATTGATATATCAGGGGTTTTAATTTCAGCATAGATTAAAATATAAATGAAAATATAGACAAAGAAATGCTCGCACCGTTTATTGTTGTGAAAAGTACGTAATGACATCAAAAAATTCCGGAATAATCAAGTGAAATTCTTGAAAAACGATAACGAAGTCGAGTGGGTTGAACACGAAAATCAGCATGTTGGCTATGCAAAACATGATGAGATAAAAAGACAAAACTAACTTTTCGTTGTACTTATTTTAATTTGTCTATAATTTTAGCGACTCAAAAATGTTCAGTTATTCCCATCGAAACGATATAGGCGACATCTAACGGTGAGTTCTATCTATACTATCCATAAATTATGTTGTAGCATAGACACACTCCAAAACTATTGAAATATGATCATATCGAATGGGGCTAGAGAGATCCACCATATGAGGAGTGAATATAGCAGAGACAAATTTGGTTAGTATCATAGTCAACAAGAAGATGTGTGTTCTATTATTTTGTCCAGATGGCTCTCCAGTCATTTCCCTCGAAACGATATAGGCGACATCTAACCACCAATTAATGTTGTAGCATATACACACTAAAAAAATGCTGCTGTAGCCAATCAAAGCAAATTCTTCTTGTGTGGACAGGCATTTTGATACATTATATCGATCGCTTTTTGATAGTTTTGTCGATGAAGAATTTGTTTACATTATGTAGCAATTTGAGAGAATTGAAACTGAAAGAGTTTCATGACAAACCCTGCATCAATTCGGTATTGAAGATTGAAGGGATTTGAAGAAGGAAACACCATTGTTTACATTAACTAACAATTGGATTTCTGTGAAATGGATATGAGAATTTGGGGGGAAGCGTTGTTGCAGAGTTTCATGACAAATTCTGCTTCAATCACAGAATTTCTATTTGTTTACAAAATGTAGTCTATAACGTATTGATTGGATTGGAAGAAATATCAGTACTCAACAAATCGCAGATTAATAAGCATCGTTTCTTAATATTTTTGAAAAAGTTTTTATAATGTCTCAAAAAATTTGTTGGTCATGCAGCCTTTATTACATGGAAAAAAGTGAATTTGTGAAACATATGAAAAAGCATTGTATGTTTTGTGATGTTTTATGTGAAAATGTAAACGATTTAGAATTGCACTTAGAGAACCATCATGGAGATGAGCATATAATGAAACAAAATCGTGATCAACAACAAGAAAAACTAAAGCAGCAGCATGAAAATAAATCAGCTGTGAAGGTGGAAAAGTTTTGTGGTGATTGTGATAAAATTGTGAATAATATACGATCACACGTTCGTAGCGAAGAACATCGATCCACCGTGAGAAAAAATCTGGATTCTGACATAAAAATTGTTAAAAGTGCATTTAACAAAAATATACTCAGCTATGAGATACAAAACAATAAAGACATTTTGTACCCGATCGATTTTCTTAATGCTTCAAAAGAATTAATAATTAAAACCTTGAAAAATGAGTTAAACGGTAAAACGCTCATAAAATTTAATATGGAACTCCAAGGACTATATGTGAAACCAAACAATGAAAAAGATGGACCTTTAACTTCCAAAGAGTTAACGATTGAAAATATATTTAATCATATTTCAAAAACAACGCTATTAACCATGGGAGATGATTTGGAAGAGGTCGTTTTCAACCACTGTGTGGAAATTATAGCTAAATCGGAAGAGTTCCAAGAAAGAGGGTCTAATTGGGCCCTGGAGAAACTTTTAAAACTTGACATAAATGTGATGAGAGCCAACTTAACCCGTGGCTCACATTATATTCCAACTCCGAAATCATTAAGCAACAAGAAGGGTGCGTGCCTTAACATCAAAAACTATGATGAATTTTGTTTTAAGTGGTGTATGGTTGTTGCATTGGGAGAAACTGCATATGGAGATCCGAGTATAACCTCTTCATATAACGTAGACATACACCAAAATGTCATTATTCTGCAGTCTGGAATATCGCTAAATTTCGAACAATTAAATTTCCCATTTGGTCTTAAATATATAAAAAAATTTGAAATGAACAACCCAGAGATTAGCGTAAATGTTTTCGGTTATGAAAACAAGTCGGTCGTTGGTCCATATTACTTAACAAAGGAGACGAAAAGCAATCATATTAATTTAATATTGCTGCACAATGAAGAAAATTTCCATTACATTTTGGTTATGGATATGTCTTGGTAATTAAAAACAAAACTTATCAATCAAAACCATATCATAATAATCATGTATTTCTTCTTTTTTTTCAGTCTTATGCGGTCTCAATTCACAAGTCATAAGGAGAAAGGTTATTTTTGTTTTGGATGCCTGCAATGTTTCCACGATGAAAATAAATGTATGACTCATAAAAAGCAGTGTGGAAAAGTAGTCTGTACCCTGCCGAACAAAAAAGAAGCTGTACTGAAGTTCGTCAACCACAAGAAAAAGGATAAGGTGCCTTTCGTTATTTATGCTGACTCCGAAAGTGTACTGGAAGACGTGCAGGAAGATGAGAACAATGGGGCGAGTAAAAAAACGGAAAAGGTAAAGAAGCATATTCCATGTGCTTTTAGTTATTTTATTAAATGTAGTTTTAATGAAAATTTAAATAAGTTATTTATATATAGTGGTCCCGACGCAGCAAATGTTTTTCTGAAAGAACTAATTCAGGATTGTAAATTTTTGTATGATAGTTACTTAACCAAAACGAAACCTATGAATACTCTAACCCCCGAAGAAGAGACAGCCTTTCTTAGGGATATCAATTGTCGTATATGTGGCGACATTTTAGGTAACGATAGGGTGAAAGATCATTGGCACTTAACGGGGCAATATCGAGGTGCGGTACATAACCATTGCAATCTGCAATATCATCTACCTAAATTTATTCCAATATATTTCCACAATTTTTCTTCGTACGACTGTCACCTCTTCTTTAAAGAATTAGTTGAATTTGGAGGTGAAATAAGAGTCATACCTCAAAACAAAGAAAAATATATTTCAATGTCTTATTTCATTAATATGGATAACGAGTCAACCGACTCTAGTTCTTTAAAAAGTACAGTTGTTGTAGGAGAAGAAGAAGATTCGAGTGAGGAAGATGATGAGGAATTCCAGCAAGAAGAGGAAAGTGAGGGCAAAAAAGAGAAGAAAAAGAAAATGAATAGATTAGAGCATCGTTTCTTAGATAGTTTTCGATTTATGCCTACTAGTTTGGATAAATTAGCAAGGAATTTATCTCGAGATTCTTTTGTTGCTGTCAGATCCCATTTTCCTGATGATGAAGCATTCGAACTTATTACTAGGAAAGGGGTATTTCCCTACGAATATATTTCTTCATTTGAAAGATTGAAGGAGAAACAACTTCCCCCTATAGACCAATTTTATAATAAGTTGACAGATACTGAATGCTCGTCAGACGATTATAGGCATGCAACAAATGTTTGGTCACATTTTCGATGTCAAACTATGCAAGACTACATGGATTTGTACTTAAAAGCTGATGTCTTGCTTTTAGCAGACGTATTTGAAAATTTCAGGAGCTTATGTATGCGAATTCACGAACTGGACCCTTGTCAATATCTCACAGCACCATCTCTATCTTGGGATGCAATGCTACTATGTACTAAAGTCGAACTTGAGCTACTCAGAGATATAGACATGTACAATTTCTGCAAAAATGGTATTCGGGGAGGGCTTACCCAGTGCTCAAACAGACACTCGGTAGCAAATAATGAAGATGCTCCCAATTATAATAGTGCCAAACCAGAGGTAAATATCTATTATTTGGATGTAAATAATTTATATGGTACAGTTATGACTGAGTGTCTCCCTGAAAAAGATTTTAGATGGGTGGAGGGTTATGAAATAGAGAAATTCAATGATCCAGCTGTAATATTATCTATTCCTGACAACGCTCCTACTGGTTTTATTTTAGAGGTTGATATTGAATATCCACCGCACCTTCACGACAAACATAACGATTTGCCTTTTTTGGCGGAGAAAAAGTGTGTTGAGGGCTCAAAAACTGAAAAACTGATTGCAGATTTTACTGACAAAACATCTTACACCATACACTACAAATTACTTAAGCAATCTCTGAAACATGGACTAATTCTTAAGAAAGTCCATAGAGTTTTGGCTTTCACACAAAGCGCTTGGTTAGCTCCTTACATACTGAAGAATAATGAACATAGGGAAAAGGCTGAAAATGCCTTTGAAAAAGATTTTTTTAAATTATTGAATAACTCTTCATTCGGTAAGACAATGGAGAATATCGACAAAAGAAAAACTGTGAAAATTGTGACAATGTGGGTAGATGAGGCAAACCAAAGAAGAAGGAATGTTGCTAGTAAATTAATCTCGAAGCCAAATTTTCACAGCCTTTCGATATTCTCCGAAAATATGGTTGCTATTCAAATTAGGAATGTCAGAGTAAAATATGATAGACCATTGTACTTAGGGTTCTGCATATTAGATTTATCAAAGTGGGTGATGTATGATTTTCTGTATGATTTTCTAAAAGTGAAATTTGGTGAGGATTTTATTCTAAATTATATGGATACAGATTCGTTCATATTAACATTTTACGGACGGAATTTGTATTCCGAATTATCTTTAGATGAAATATTGGCTAGATTTGACACGTCAGGGTTTTCAAAAGAAAATAAATATAAACTTCCTCTTATTAATAAGAAAAAACTTGGCATGATGAAAGATGAGAATGACGGAAAAACAATGGTTGAATTTGTAGGCCTTCGTCCTAAAATGTATGCCATCAATGTAGTTGATAGCGAAGAAGTAAAAAAATCTAAGGGAGTTAAAAAGTCGGTCCTAAAAAAGTATACTATAGATAAATATCGAGAATGTCTTTATAACAAAAAGGTTTTTTACGGTACCATGTTTTCGTTTAGGTCAAGGCAGCATACAATATATACAGACAAAATTACTAAAATATCGCTAAGCCATCAAGATGATAAACGATTTATTCTAGAGGATGGTATTCACACCTATGCTTGGGGCCACTATAGATTAAATAACCTTCATGAAACAAATGTAAATAACTCAAATGAATCTGTCTCAATGGACTTGGATAAAAATATAAATTTAATTATGATTTAAGTTTCAATATAAAGATAAAAGAGCATAGTAATAATATTAATTTAATTGTCTTTACTCACTACAAATGTCATCATATTAATATTTTCTCGCAACACAAAATGTTTAATCTTTAAGTAAATATAAGTGTATTATATTTTAACTAGCGTATTATATTTTAACTAGTCTTTAACTATTCTTATTATAAAATAAAACAAAATATTTTTGTTTATAAATTTATGTAAATTGCGTTTTATTGAAATATTCTTGCAAAGGTGAGTATAAAATAAATTATACTACTTTTCGTACAATTCCTGTTAATGGAACGTACTCGACCAGACGATCATGTATAATTAAACAGTACGCAGAAGTGTTTTGTGGAATTGGTTTATTGGTTTCAAATTGGATTTTTAAATCGATTGGTCCATTCTTAACAGCTTCGTTTTGATTGCTAATGTCAATAACGGCGATGGGCTTGTCTTTAAAACTTGCATATGTAAGAAGTGGTTGTGGCTCCCTCATGTAATATGATTGTTGAAACTTTGTATACATGTCATATAGTACTGCATAGCCATTTTCTTCGAACTTTACATTCAAATCATCGTAAGGATATGTTTCAGAGTTCAAGTGCACTTTGATGTTTTTAAGTTCGCAATGTTCCAGCTTGTTGTCTTTTTCAAATATCAAAGCAACATATCGTGGTCTTTCATGATTGACAGACAATTTAACACTCCAGCTGTGTTGTCTTCCACCAGCAAAAGTTGGATTAAAGTAGCAGTCCCAGCTTCGGAATGCTAAAGGCAACGCTTTTCCATCCTTGATAGTTTTCAAGAAGCTGATTTTTCTATAGTCTGATAATTGAGTTTAATTTCCTCCGTATCCATGGTTGAATAACACACATTTTTATCGTTGGCACTACGCAAAAGAATCAAGTCATGCTTGCTGTTGCAAATTACTTTATCAAAGTCCTCTGCGAACCCTAGTAGACGGTTTAAGGGTACACAAAAATTAAAGTATCCTACTGATAAATCATTATCAGCTTTCCATCCCGCTTTGCTCATAACCTTACTTTCGGATTCGCTTAGAGAAATCCAATTTTTAATTTCTGTAGTTATTCCTAGATAACGAGTACGATCAATTTCAACTCCATTTAGTTCATAGCGAATTTCATCAAACATGTATCCCACACAATTATTTCTCAGTCTTGCATTTTGCGATACTTCTCCCTTGCTATTTTTCAAATTTCCTTCAATGAATAGATAACTCTCCGATGGAAGTATGTAAAGATCCTGATTTTGTATACTTATCCGAATTTCATCATTATTTTTAAATGATTGAATATATGGAACATAGCTGTGGTAGTCTCTCTTTACAATATTCTCATCCGAGAATGGACGCTCATTAATGTTAAGTATTTCAGACATTTGGTTTGACTTTAAGCTTAATAAGTTTTAAAAACTCTTTATTTTCCTTTGAAATTGTAGGTCTTGTCGGTTTGACAACTTTGTGTTGAATGTGTCTTGGTATTTGTTTATGATTGTATTTATTGTAGATAATCATGATTGCATTGGTCTTATATGAATACGTAGCGTGATTTCTTCTTCTCTAAAATTTATAAAGCGACCTTCTTGATCTACTATCTTTATCTCCAGACGACCGATTTCTTTGACGTTCACTGGTAAATAAATGAGATTCATTGGTCTCTCTACCAATTTATATCCCGGAGGAACATTAAGAGCAAATTCATGTAGAATATGCGTTGGCGACCCATTCATGAATGATCCAGTTACAATATTGCAGTGTATTTGTATGGCATTAACCTTTAAAATGTCGACTTGAAGGTTTGAAGTATGTTTTTTCCCAGATTCTAAGATTTTTTCGGTGAAACCAAAAAGCTTGCCTATAGATTTTTCTTTATCAAAGTAAATAGGATCATGAGAAGACATGATTTCTACTTTATTATTATTCGCCTTAATTTCAATGGATCTATTCTCGTGGATAGTTTTATATTCCGTTTCCAAGTAATTCGCAATATCTTGCAATTCATAGGATCCTATAGGTATTTTTATAATATTGTCTCCAATGTGAAAGAGATTGTTATCATTATCCACATTGGGTATTGAATTGTATGATTGGAAATCTATTAGGCAACACTCATAACTACTATTTCCAAATTCAATTGGGGGTAAATATGTTGAATGTAGAATTGGAGATTTACCGGACACAGTAAACGTTCTTGACATTGCAAAATTCTTTGTCGTAATAATTGAAACACAAAATATGCATACGTATATATGGGTTTTTATTTATTTAAATATATGATTGTATATATATGTATATCTACATATTAAGATTATATGATATGATTCTTATCTATCCATGAATTATGTTTGTCTGAGAATCCCAGCCACTTAACCAAGACTTTATTACCTTTTGTTTTTAAAATTTTCTCAACTAAATACGTGTTGGGATATTTTGTGGGTAAAAGTTTTTCTTTGTAGAAACATCCTTGGATAGGATTCCCTTCATAGTCTTCTAATAAATAAGTAACGGGGTTTGTTATTCTTATTGTTCTTATCTTGAATATTTCCGTAGTCCAATTTGGCGTGTATCACTTTTCAAATTGATGTTTATATTTGCTAATGCGTACATGATCTCCCACACGAAAGTTTTGTCTCCTAAAAATTTTTAAGTGGTTATAAGCAGATTGCTACAATGCCTTCTCATTCGATGAATTTACTTGAATAGGGGCCATTTTTATTGTTCGATGAGGTGTTTTATTGTATTGTTTAACCAATTCTCTATAAACATCAATCCATAGATAATTCCCATTATAACTAAACTCCTTCCACATTAGCGACTTCAAAGTTCTACTAAAACGCTCAACAATTGAGGCCTTCAATACACTATATGTGGAGTAGTGGTTTATGGAATATTTCTGCATTAGTTTTTTAAAATCTTTGTTGAAAAATTCTTTTCCATCATCGGTTTGCAAATTTTTTGGAATTCTTCCTCTTTGTAAGATTTTTTCAAAAGCCATAGAAACATCCGTTGCCGTTTTTGTTTTAAGGGCTTCACACCATGCGAATTTCGAATACCCTTTGTAATAACCCTTCGTCTTGGAAAGTTTTTTCGTGCTTGATGATGAAGTTCATTTACCAAATCCCGCTTTTCCATTGTTTTATTCGGTATGATATATTAAAGCTGGTGAGTTGAATGGAGCTTGCGATAAGACTTTAAATATTTCGTTTTGTGAACGTTTGAGTTGTGATATTTCTTCTCTTAGGAAGGTGCACTCTTGAATGAAATTTTTCTTTAAAATTTCTTGAATGTGCTTGATTTGCGTATGTACGTATGCTTGGTTGACCGCATCCGCTCCTTCTGCTGGAGATGAAACATTCCTAATCTTTTTATTTTGCACGTTAAGGTTGTTATCTTCATCAATATTGACTCCCAATAATCTCGAAACATTTTCTCTCACTGCTATTGATTGATTTTTTTGATTGTAATGATGTCCAAACTTGTCAACAGTCATATGTTGTATGCTCCTTGAGAGTATTATTTAATATATTATATTTCCTTCTCGCAGTTCCTCGATAATAGAAACAATTTCATTAGTATGGTTATTGTTTCCGGCTTGTTGTGATGCCAACAACAGCTTTAATCGTTCTATCAATTCGTTGGGATCGTCCCAGTATATATAGTTGGGTTTACCAGGATTTATTGTCAGTAAGCCTTTGCCGCTGTGAGTATCCTCTATTATATTTTTTATTATTTTCTTATATTTTTGTCCCCTGTTGGACTTTATTCGTCCATTAGATTCATAGTTTATTTTATGCGCATTTGTGTCTAATAATATTGTTTTGTAAATATCGAGTTCTGTATAATCATAGTTCTTGGGGTCTTGATAAAACAACAGTTCAAACAAACCGGGTGTTAATGCCCAATTTTTATTTCCAATCATAATCTTTTCATTGCTTATTTTGAGTGGTTGGTCCCCAAATCTCCATTCTCCATTGTTATCTTTGTGTGGACCATAGACTACATCTAGTTTTTTAATTTTCTTCAAGAATGATAGATTCATAGGTTCCTCATTGTTGGAATAAAATTTGTCGTCGTCTTGTGATGTATTAAAGGAATCGAAATTTTGTGTGTAATCTACTCTATGCTTTAACCCCTCCAATGCATTGGAATCTAACTTAACATCTGGTTTATAATTGTTAAGGGGTGTACTTGTAATAATAGAATCTCTGTACATTTCCATTTTCTCTTTCTTAGGCATAATCATTTTGGAAGTATTTTCAGTTGAAAGCTTTAGTAGTTTGTTTATTGGCTCCGTTATCGGTTTGAAAGTATTTTTCAATTCTGTAGTTTTAGCTTCTTCGCCCATTTTAATGCTTTGAAATTTCTTTTTCAAGACATTTCTGGACTTAACAAGCCGTTTCAGCATTTCCTCCTCCATGGCTGTAGGTGCACTAATATAAATTAACATGGTCAAATACATTAAATAATATTAAGGTTGAATAAATATATGAAAGCCTTTTCTGTATCTTCCAGAGTGAATTTCGTCATCCTTGGAAATCGTTAGAAATCCATACTTTTCCTTCCAGCATTCATGACAAATTTTTTTGAAATCTTCAAAACTAATGTCACATCCAACGTGATCATTAAATATATGTCTTAAATTCAGATCATCTTGTTTAAACATGATTATCAAATTCGCATTATCACGCAATAAATGTTTTGGTATACGTGTGTATGTTTGACACAAATAAAACGAATCAACATTCTTATGTCGCCCCATACTGAAGTAATTTTTAATGTTGTTTTGTTTATCGCATGCAACATCATCAAAAATCATGATTGAGTTTGGCTTTATTTCGTCCGTTTGTATAACATCGTCATTGTTATTAAATGTATACAATCTCATCCCCTTTATAGTGGATATCAGTTTCTTTAGGTACTCATATTTTGTCTGATACAGCGATTTTGAGTAAATGTAAACATTTTCGAATTTTAATCCATTAGGGCTTTCTATCAAACTAAGCATCACATTAGTCTTTCCACAATTGGATGGTCCTACTATTAAGGCTCGTATAGAATCAGGCAGCAAAGTACTATGTCGAGGGGTCTTTCTTTGCATAAAATCCACATTTTGAACAATTATTTTAGCTTGTTGTTCCAGTAATCTCATGATTTAAACTAATGAGTAGTTTTAAGAAAACATTCATATTTATAATATAATCAAATATCGATATTTCTTTCGTTTAGCGTCCCGCTAAAAAGTATAAAATGATTGTTTACAACACGAAGCGATTTATTAGAAAGAAACACGTTCAAGGAGGAGGACTGGTAAATAAGTTGATTAACTCTTTACCCGTTGAACTTCATTTACCAGGATATCAATTTTGTGGACCTGGAACAAAGCTAGAAAAACGTATTCAAAGAGGAGATCAAGGTATTAATCCATTAGATGCAGCGTGTAGAGCACACGATATTGCCTATTCACAAAATAAAGATATTGAACAACGTCACATTGCTGATCGTGAACTAACTGAACGGGCTTGGGAGCGAGTAAAATCGAAAAATAGTAACATTGGAGAAAAAATTAGCGCATATCTTGTAACTAACATAATGAAGGCTAAGACAAAGCTAGGGATGGGTAATAAAAACCCCAAACAAATATTGGGTCAACAACTTTTTAAAAACGCTTTAAAAAAAGCTACGAGTTCCCTTAAAAGCAAAAAACCAACTGATATTGATGAAGCCATAAAAATAGCCAGACATGAAATACAAAAGACGTTTCGAGGAAAAAAATCAAAGGTCGCTATACCGCGAGTAATAAGCGTCCCCAAAAGAGGTGGATTTCTTCCTCTCATTCCCATTCTAACTGGATTAGGAGCATTGGGAGCCTTAGCATCGGGTAGTTCAGCAATTACCAATGCCGTTTTAAATGCAAAAAAAGCCAAACAAGAGTTGGATGAACAAACCAGACATAACAAAACAATAGAAGCTATAGCTATGGGTAAAGGTCTCTATCTCAAACCATATAAAAAGGGCTATGGAAATTATGTTGATGAAAATAAAACTCCAAAAAACTAATTAAGCAGCTACCCAAAGGTCCTCTAACCGATGTAATATGGCGCCCAACGTGGGGCAAAACAATCGGTTCTTTAGGACAAAATTTAGTCCTTTTTGGACGTACCAGTTATATATGTTAAATCTATAACAATTTGTTTCCATCTACAGCAGATACTTGTAAATTCCTCTATAATGTCATCCATGTATAACAATATTTTAGAATTTTCAATTATATGTGGGTAAGGTCCTTTAGGAATTGATTGTCCCCAACATATCCTTTAACAAACTAGATTTCATATTCGAGGTGAATTTATAAAGTTTTTTTTTCGACTTAGAAATGGATGTAGAATACTTGTTACAGACGCTCTGGATATTCATTTCTCTGATAGTCTCGGAGAACATGACCGAGATGTCCTTTAACAAGAATTTCTGCTTCAAATGAAGGTTGAATGAAAAAAAATGTTTTCTAAAATCACCAGTTTTATATACATAGTTTATGAATTCGTTTCCTTGCTTTGACTGGAGGTATCATCATCCTGTTGTTTTCAGGATTTACTCTATTTTGCTCGAGGCGAAATATAGTCCGAAAATGACAGTTTAGAATTCCAGAAGTATGATGGTTGGACATCTAGGAAATCTTTCATATTCGATGTATGTATTCCATAACCCAACATTGTTGTTTTGTCCTAATCAACCCTTAGAATTCATGATAATTTTTCCCTTTTACCCCTAATTTCATACCTCAACCAAAAGTAAGAAGAGTCCTACAAAATACAAAAAGTTGTGAATATTTGTTTCCCGATTATTTTCGATATTTGTTTTCCGATTATTTGATAATCAAAATAGTTATTGTGTTTGATTTTGAAAATGGCAGTGGCACATAGTCCTTTAACTAATCCAACTAGGGATTCTGGAATAATAGAGGAAGAAGAATTAAAATGTTCTTATTGTAAGCAGGTTATGCAAGTCGATGAACAGGATTGTTGTATTGTGGAAACTTGTCAACACATCTTCCACCGTATCTGTGTCGAACTAGCCTTCGCCAATTCTAATCAGTGTCCTAGCTGTAAAGCAAATTTTGAACTTAAAAATCTTAAAAAGTTTCCTCTAATAAGTGTTGAATCGACAGAAATACCTAAACAGACTGGCGCTATTAAGAAAACACGTCCGACGTTTCGCGGAAAAGGTCGTGGTAGTGGGGTAAATCGTCCAGTTACACGAAATCTAACCAGAACCTTATTTTCCGATAGTCTTAATGCCAGTATGGACCAGGACCTGCTCCAAAATACTAGTCAGGAAGAAGAATCCTCTTCTCGGACTGTTTCCCATATTGCAAATATGTTTCCTAATTATACCCAACAAAATCATAACCAACCATTACGTTCCAATCAGGATCCGAACTCAAATCCAAACCCTGGAAATATTCAAAATTCTAATGAGATTGTGGATTATTCTCGTATTACTCAAATGATCGAGAGTAGTATTGTCAAAATCTTACAAAATTTTAATTTTGGGTCTCAATCCCAAAATCCAAACCAGATCATTCCAGTTAATGTGGAGCCCAGGTATAATACGCTGTATCAAGATGTACCTCAACCTCACAATCAGAACCATAATATTCCTGTTAATACTGAACTTCCTTCAAATCATGTATATCGGATTTTATCACAATCCCAGAATCAGGGTAACAATCCAATTATTACCGCACACGCTGAATCCAGATCCAATAATCTTGATAAATATGTATCTCAATCCCAGATTCAGGACCAACGTATACCAGGTAATGGTGAATCCAAAAACAGTAATCCGTACCAAAATGTGTCGCAATCAACGAATCCAACAATTTATATCAATAGACCATCTTGTTCGGAAGAATCTTCCCAATTTGGACGACCAGATCGGGTCACATTTATAATACAGAATTGGAATTTACAGTTCGATGGTTCCAATTGTGGGCTATCAGTAGACGAATTTTTGTACCGTCTTCGGACTCTGACAAAAGAGCACCTAAATGGAAATTTTAGCCACATTTGTAAAAACATTCCGATTCTGTTAACCGAAAAAGCAAAAGATTGGTTTTGGAGATACCATAAAACGGTAGATTCAATCCAATGGACAGAATTTTGTGGGGCTTTGCGTACACAATTTAAAGATTTGCGTTCCGATTTTGACTTAATGGAATCCATTAGGTCTAGAAAAATGAAGTCTGGCGAATCATTTGATTCCTTCTATGATTCCATCAGTGCAATTGCGGATAGATTAAGACATCCAATTGAAGAAGAATCTATGGTAGAAATTCTTGTCCGAAATCTCAGGCCGGATATTCGCCACGAATTGTTATTTGTCCCCATTTTGAGCATTGCTCACTTACGAAAACTAGTACAAATGAGAGAAAATCTCATGAATGATGACTCATTCCGTAAACAATTACCTCAAAAAAGCCAGTTTTCTATTGGTAGTCAAAATCCTCGTAGAAACGTTGCTGAAGTTCAATATGAAGAACAAGATTCCCATGAGGTCAGTAATAATATATGCGTTGATGCTGTTAGAAAAGATACTTCACAGGTAAAATGTTGGAACTGTGAGAAGATTGGTCACTATTGGGACGACTGTCTCGAAGACCGCACTGTATTCTGCTACGGATGTGGTCTCAAAAATGTGTACAAGCCACAGTGTGCAAGATGCGCTAACCGAAGAATTGGTAGCAGTTCAAAAAACGGGATAGGTCCGAACCCGAATCCAAATCTACCGTAGTACCTTCAGCACCAAATTCAAATGAATCTATAATCGAATCTTCGTCAAAAATTTCCATAATTCAACCAGACTTAACAACCACTAGATATGACCACAGACTTTTATACCCGATAAGACCCTTCCATGAGCGATATCAAACCTATATGGAAAAGAGGAATCGAATTTTTTCTGTCTCTGAAATTTTAATGAAACCACATAAAGGGCCAAAGAGATCTACTCGTAGACTTAGAGGGTATTACCGAAGACGAAAATATGCTTCTAAATTTGTAATTTCCACCATAATTTCTAGACCAACGGACAGACGTTTCTATGCTAAAGTAACCTTTTTAGATCTAACCGAATTTGGCCTCTTAGATAGCGGAGCCAACGTTTCTTGTATAGGTTCTGATTTAGCTACAAAAGATTTCTCTCAATATTCACAGTTCACAGGAGATAAATTGGCAGTAAGAACAGCTGATGGTACCGTACAAAAAACATTAGGATCTTTATGGGTTGATGTAGAATTTCGTGGAGTGGTCAAAAAATTAAAACTATTGATAGTACCAACCATAAATCAACGTCTCATCTTAGGTTTAGATTTTTGGAGAGTATTTTCTATAGCCCCAGACCTTTTTGACAATTCAATTACTTGTAATCCCCCTAATTCGTCAGGTTCTTCATCCGTTATATCGGCATTAGAATCTTCTGTTTGTAATTCCAACGCAGAAGTACCATTACCGCCATGTGTTCAAGACCAGCAAATTATTCCATCCGATAGCTCAGAAGATTTTAAATACCCATTGACTTCGAGTCAACAAGCCCAATTAAAGACCATTATTGATCTTTTTCCAAATTGTTCTAAGCAAGGTCTTGGTAGAACTTCGTACTTGACCCACCACATAGACATCGGAGAGGCGAAGCCGGTGAAACAACGGTTTTACCCGGCATCTCCCGCAGTAGAGAATTTAATGTACAAGGAGATCGATCGGATGCTCGCACTCGGTGTAATCGAACCATCAGTGTCAGCCTGGTCATCGCCAATGCGACTTGTGGTCAAACCGAACAAGGTACGTCTGTGCTTAGATGCACGAAAATTAAACTTGGTGACGAAAAAGGATGCATATCCGTTACCAAGTATCGAGGGTATTTTCGCCCGATTGCCTCAGGCAAATATTATAACGAAGCTCGATTTAAAAGATGCCTACTGGCAAATCGGCCTTTCAGAGGAATCGAAAGCTCTAACCGCTTTTACAGTGCCCGGAAAGCCACTGTATCCAATGCATTGGAATCTAACTTAACATCTGGTTTATAATTGTTAAGGGGTGTACTTGTAATAATAGAATCTCTGTACATTTCCATTTTCTCTTTCTTAGGCATAATCATTTTGGAAGTATTTTCAGTTGAAAGCTTTAGTAGTTTGTTTATTGGCTCCGTTATCGGTTTGAAAGTATTTTTCAATTCTGTAGTTTTAGCTTCTTCGCCCATTTTAATGCTTTGAAATTTCTTTTTCAAGACATTTCTGGACTTAACAAGCCGTTTCAGCATTTCCTCCTCCATGGCTGTAGGTGCACTAATATAAATTAACATTTGCAAATACATTAAATAATATTAAGGTTGAATAAATATATGAAAGCCTTTTCTGTATCTTCCAGAGTGAATTTCGTCATCCTTGGAAATCGTTAGAAATCCATACTTTTCCTTCCAGCATTCATGACAAATTTTTTTGAAATCTTCAAAACTAATGTCACATCCAACGTGATCATTAAATATATGTCTTAAATTCAGATCATCTTGTTTAAACATGATTATCAAATTCGCATTATCACGCAATAAATGTTTTGGTATACGTGTGTATGTTTGACACAAATAAAACGAATCAACATTCTTATGTCGCCCCATACTGAAGTAATTTTTAATGTTGTTTTGTTTATCGCATGCAACATCATCAAAAATCATGATTGAGTTTGGCTTTATTTCGTCCGTTTGTATAACATCGTCATTGTTATTAAATGTATACAATCTCATCCCCTTTATAGTGGATATCAGTTTCTTTAGGTACTCATATTTTGTCTGATACAGCGATTTTGAGTAAATGTAAACATTTTCGAATTTTAATCCATTAGGGCTTTCTATCAAACTAAGCATCACATTAGTCTTTCCACAATTTGATGGTCCTACTATTAAGGCTCGTATAGAATCAGGCAGCAAAGTACTATGTCGAGGGGTCTTTCTTTGCATAAAATCCACATTTTGAACAATTATTTTAGCTTGTTGTTCCAGTAATCTCATGATTTAAACTAATGAGTAGTTTTAAGAAAACATTCATATTTATAATATAATCAAATATCGATATTTCTTTCGTTTAGCGTCCCGCTAAAAAGTATAAAATGATTGTTTACAACACGAAGCGATTTATTAGAAAGAAACACGTTCAAGGAGGAGGACTGGTAAATAAGTTGATTAACTCTTTACCCGTTGAACTTCATTTACCAGGATATCAATTTTGTGGACCTGGAACAAAGCTAGAAAAACGTATTCAAAGAGGAGATCAAGGTATTAATCCATTAGATGCAGCGTGTAGAGCACACGATATTGCCTATTCACAAAATAAAGATATTGAACAACGTCACATTGCTGATCGTGAACTAACTGAACGGGCTTGGGAGCGAGTAAAATCGAAAAATAGTAACATTGGAGAAAAAATTAGCGCATATCTTGTAACTAACATAATGAAGGCTAAGACAAAGCTAGGGATGGGTAATAAAAACCCCAAACAAATATTGGGTCAACAACTTTTTAAAAACGCTTTAAAAAAAGCTACGAGTTCCCTTAAAAGCAAAAAACCAACTGATATTGATGAAGCCATAAAAATAGCCAGACATGAAATACAAAAGACGTTTCGAGGAAAAAAATCAAAGGTCGCTATACCGCGAGTAATAAGCGTCCCCAAAAGAGGTGGATTTCTTCCTCTCATTCCCATTCTAACTGGATTAGGAGCATTGGGAGCCTTAGCATCGGGTAGTTCAGCAATTACCAATGCCGTTTTAAATGCAAAAAAAGCCAAACAAGAGTTGGATGAACAAACCAGACATAACAAAACAATAGAAGCTATAGCTATGGGTAAAGGTCTCTATCTCAAACCATATAAAAAGGGCTATGGAAATTATGTTGATGAAAATAAAACTCCAAAAAACTAATTAAGCAGCTACCCAAAGGTCCTCTAACCGATGTAATATGGCGCCCAACGTGGGGCAAAACAATCGGTTCTTTAGGACAAAATTTAGTCCTTTTTGGACGTACCAGTTATATATGTTAAATCTATAACAATTTGTTTCCATCTACAGCAGATACTTGTAAATTCCTCTATAATGTCATCCATGTATAACAATATTTTAGAATTTTCAATTATATGTGGGTAAGGTCCTTTAGGAATTGATTGTCCCCAACATATCCTTTAACAAACTAGATTTCATATTCGAGGTGAATTTATAAAGTTTTTTTTTCGACTTAGAAATGGATGTAGAATACTTGTTACAGACGCTCTGGATATTCATTTCTCTGATAGTCTCGGAGAACATGACCGAGATGTCCTTTAACAAGAATTTCTGCTTCAAATGAAGGTTGAATGAAAAAAAATGTTTTCTAAAATCACCAGTTTTATATACATAGTTTATGAATTCGTTTCCTTGCTTTGACTGGAGGTATCATCATCCTGTTGTTTTCAGGATTTACTCTATTTTGCTCGAGGCGAAATATAGTCCGAAAATGACAGTTTAGAATTCCAGAAGTATGATGGTTGGACATCTAGGAAATCTTTCATATTCGATGTATGTATTCCATAACCCAACATTGTTGTTTTGTCCTAATCAACCCTTAGAATTCATGATAATTTTTCCCTTTTACCCCTAATTTCATACCTCAACCAAAAGTAAGAAGAGTCCTACAAAATACAAAAAGTTGTGAATATTTGTTTCCCGATTATTTTCGATATTTGTTTTCCGATTATTTGATAATCAAAATAGTTATTGTGTTTGATTTTGAAAATGGCAGTGGCACATAGTCCTTTAACTAATCCAACTAGGGATTCTGGAATAATAGAGGAAGAAGAATTAAAATGTTCTTATTGTAAGCAGGTTATGCAAGTCGATGAACAGGATTGTTGTATTGTGGAAACTTGTCAACACATCTTCCACCGTATCTGTGTCGAACTAGCCTTCGCCAATTCTAATCAGTGTCCTAGCTGTAAAGCAAATTTTGAACTTAAAAATCTTAAAAAGTTTCCTCTAATAAGTGTTGAATCGACAGAAATACCTAAACAGACTGGCGCTATTAAGAAAACACGTCCGACGTTTCGCGGAAAAGGTCGTGGTAGTGGGGTAAATCGTCCAGTTACACGAAATCTAACCAGAACCTTATTTTCCGATAGTCTTAATGCCAGTATGGACCAGGACCTGCTCCAAAATACTAGTCAGGAAGAAGAATCCTCTTCTCGGACTGTTTCCCATATTGCAAATATGTTTCCTAATTATACCCAACAAAATCATAACCAACCATTACGTTCCAATCAGGATCCGAACTCAAATCCAAACCCTGGAAATATTCAAAATTCTAATGAGATTGTGGATTATTCTCGTATTACTCAAATGATCGAGAGTAGTATTGTCAAAATCTTACAAAATTTTAATTTTGGGTCTCAATCCCAAAATCCAAACCAGATCATTCCAGTTAATGTGGAGCCCAGGTATAATACGCTGTATCAAGATGTACCTCAACCTCACAATCAGAACCATAATATTCCTGTTAATACTGAACTTCCTTCAAATCATGTATATCGGATTTTATCACAATCCCAGAATCAGGGTAACAATCCAATTATTACCGCACACGCTGAATCCAGATCCAATAATCTTGATAAATATGTATCTCAATCCCAGATTCAGGACCAACGTATACCAGGTAATGGTGAATCCAAAAACAGTAATCCGTACCAAAATGTGTCGCAATCAACGAATCCAACAATTTATATCAATAGACCATCTTGTTCGGAAGAATCTTCCCAATTTGGACGACCAGATCGGGTCACATTTATAATACAGAATTGGAATTTACAGTTCGATGGTTCCAATTGTGGGCTATCAGTAGACGAATTTTTGTACCGTCTTCGGACTCTGACAAAAGAGCACCTAAATGGAAATTTTAGCCACATTTGTAAAAACATTCCGATTCTGTTAACCGAAAAAGCAAAAGATTGGTTTTGGAGATACCATAAAACGGTAGATTCAATCCAATGGACAGAATTTTGTGGGGCTTTGCGTACACAATTTAAAGATTTGCGTTCCGATTTTGACTTAATGGAATCCATTAGGTCTAGAAAAATGAAGTCTGGCGAATCATTTGATTCCTTCTATGATTCCATCAGTGCAATTGCGGATAGATTAAGACATCCAATTGAAGAAGAATCTATGGTAGAAATTCTTGTCCGAAATCTCAGGCCGGATATTCGCCACGAATTGTTATTTGTCCCCATTTTGAGCATTGCTCACTTACGAAAACTAGTACAAATGAGAGAAAATCTCATGAATGATGACTCATTCCGTAAACAATTACCTCAAAAAAGCCAGTTTTCTATTGGTAGTCAAAATCCTCGTAGAAACGTTGCTGAAGTTCAATATGAAGAACAAGATTCCCATGAGGTCAGTAATAATATATGCGTTGATGCTGTTAGAAAAGATACTTCACAGGTAAAATGTTGGAACTGTGAGAAGATTGGTCACTATTGGGACGACTGTCTCGAAGACCGCACTGTATTCTGCTACGGATGTGGTCTCAAAAATGTGTACAATCCACAGTGTGCAAGATGCGCTAACCGAAGAATTGGTAGCAGTTCAAAAAACGGGATAGGTCCGAACCCGAATCCAAATCTACCGTAGTACCTTCAGCACCAAATTCAAATGAATCTATAATCGAATCTTCGTCAAAAATTTCCATAATTCAACCAGACTTAACAACCACTAGATATGACCACAGACTTTTATACCCGATAAGACCCTTCCATGAGCGATATCAAACCTATATGGAAAAGAGGAATCGAATTTTTTCTGTCTCTGAAATTTTAATGAAACCACATAAAGGGCCAAAGAGATCTACTCGTAGACTTAGAGGGTATTACCGAAGACGAAAATATGCTTCTAAATTTGTAATTTCCACCATAATTTCTAGACCAACGGACAGACGTTTCTATGCTAAAGTAACCTTTTTAGATCTAACCGAATTTGGCCTCTTAGATAGCGGAGCCAACGTTTCTTGTATAGGTTCTGATTTAGCTACAAAAGATTTCTCTCAATATTCACAGTTCACAGGAGATAAATTGGCAGTAAGAACAGCTGATGGTACCGTACAAAAAACATTAGGATCTTTATGGGTTGATGTAGAATTTCGTGGAGTGGTCAAAAAATTAAAACTATTGATAGTACCAACCATAAATCAACGTCTCATCTTAGGTTTAGATTTTTGGAGAGTATTTTCTATAGCCCCAGACCTTTTTGACAATTCAATTACTTGTAATCCCCCTAATTCGTCAGGTTCTTCATCCGTTATATCGGCATTAGAATCTTCTGTTTGTAATTCCAACGCAGAAGTACCATTACCGCCATGTGTTCAAGACCAGCAAATTATTCCATCCGATAGCTCAGAAGATTTTAAATACCCATTGACTTCGAGTCAACAAGCCCAATTAAAGACCATTATTGATCTTTTTCCAAATTGTTCTAAGCAAGGTCTTGGTAGAACTTCGTACTTGACTCACCACATAGACATCGGAGAGGCGAAGCCGGTGAAACAACGGTTTTACCCGGCATCTCCCGCAGTAGAGAATTTAATGTACAAGGAGATCGATCGGATGCTCGCACTCGGTGTAATCGAACCATCAGTGTCAGCCTGGTCATCGCCAATGCGACTTGTGGTCAAACCGAACAAGGTACGTCTGTGCTTAGATGCACGAAAATTAAACTTGGTGACGAAAAAGGATGCATATCCGTTACCAAGTATCGAGGGTATTTTCGCCCGATTGCCTCAGGCAAATATTATAACGAAGCTCGATTTAAAAGATGCCTACTGGCAAATCGGCCTTTCAGAGGAATCGAAAGCTCTAACCGCTTTTACAGTGCCCGGAAAGCCACTGTATCAGTTTTGTGTGATGCCTTTCGGGCTCTGTACAGCGCCTCAGACCATGTGTCGATTGGTCGATATGATTATTCCTCCAGATCTGCGATACTGTGTTTTTGGATATCTGGACGATATCGTTATAGTGTCCGAAGATTTCAGTAGCCACCTTTCTGTACTGGTACGAATTGCTCAAGAGCTCCGAAAAGCGAACTTAACGCTCAACATCGATAAAAGTCAGTTTTGTGTCACTCAGACAAAATACCTTGGATATGTGATTGGGAATGGAGGTATCCAAACAGATCCAGAGAAAATTGACTCTATAGTTAATTGGCCGGTACCAAAAAGCGTGAGGCAAGTTCGTGGTTTTCTGGGCCTCGCCGGTTGGTACCGAAGATTTATAGAAAACTTTTCATCTATAACCTTCCCTATCTCAGAAACTCTGTCCACCAAGCGCAAATTTAAATGGACTTCTGACGCACAAAAATCTTTTGAAACAATTAAGACTCTTTTAACCACTGCACCTGTATTGTCTAATCCCGACTTTGGCAAAAAGTTTTACTTGCATTGTGATGCGTCGGATTACGGCATTGGGGCAGTGTTGGTTCAAATAGATAACCAGGGACATGAAAAGCCAATCGCATTCATGTCAAAGAAATTAAACACAGCTCAGCGCAATTATAGCGTGACGGAGCGCGAGTGTCTAGCCGCTATCGAGGCTATAAAGAAATTCCGATGTTATCTTGAGTTACAAGATTTCGAGATCGTTACTGACCATTCTTCGCTCTTATGGCTCATGAAACAATCCGACTTATCGGGTATGTTGGCCCGTTGGGTTTTTAAGTTACAACCCTATAAGTTTTCTATAAGCCATCGTAAGGGTAAAGAACACATTGTTCCTGATGCTTTATCAAGGATTCATGTCGAAGAAATTTCTGCGTTGGAAGACATAGAACCAGAAATAGACTTATCATCCCCTTGTTTTGAAGACCTGGATTATCAAAATTTAAAGAAAAAGATTCTGAATAATCCAACAAAATATCCAGACTTAAAAGTTCTGGGAAAATTTGTGTATATTCGCACAGACCACTACACTGGTGACCCCGCCCAAGAAAGTTCAGCTTGGAAGCTTTGGATTCCAGAAGGAATGAGACAAACTTTACTAATTCGTTTTCACAATTCTCCAGTCGCTTCTCACGGTGGAATGGGAAAAACTTTACAATTGCTACGTCGTAATTTTTTTTGGCCTGGCATGGTAACAGACGTCCGGGTATACGTGCGCAATTGCGAAACTTGCAAGACCACCAAACATCCAAATTATGTCCTTAAGCCCCATATGGGTAATCCAATACAAACCATTCGACCTTTCCAGCGGTTATATGTGGACATTTTAGGGCCTTATCCCAGGTCCAAAAATGGATATATTGGTATTTTTATCGTATTGGACCACCCCACTAAGTATCACTGGCTTTGCCCTTTAAAAAAATTCACTTCCGCACCCATTCAAGACTTTTTACTAAAGCATATTTTCCATGCCTTCGGCGTTCCGGAACAGATCATCAGCGACAACGGAAGCCAATTTAAATCCAATGATTTTAATAGTTTTTTGACAAAATTCGGCATAAGTCACGTTTACACTGCGCTATACTCGCCGCAAGCTAACGCGTCAGAACGCGTTAACAGGTCAATTATAGCCAGTATTCGAGCCTACCTAAAAAATGACCAGAGACTGTGGGATGAGAATCTCTCTTACATTAGTTGTGCATTGAGAAACTCTATGCATCAGTCTATCAAGTGTTCACCCTATTTTGCCATATTTGGCTTCAATATGGTTACCCACGCTGATACCTATTCTCTGCTTAAAAACCTTAATATGTTGGATGAACCCAATGATATTCTTCAAAGACAGGATCAATTGCAATTGATTCGGAAAGCCTTAAGAAAGAACATAATGGAGGCGCACAACACTAACAGAGACCAATACAATTTGCGAACACGACCAATATCTTATTCAATAGGTCAACTCATATTCCGACACAATTTTGCCCAAAGCAATGCTGAGAGAAAGTTCAATGCTAAGCTGGCTCCAATTTTCATTCCCGCAAAATTTAAGAAAAAAGTTGGTAATGTGTATTATGAATTAGAAGACCTCGATGGTAAGTTTCTTGGAACTTATCACGCAAAGGACATCAGGCCATAATTTATAATCATATTCCGATTAATATCGTCATCCAAAGGATCGATATTACTCGGTTTTGTGGTGAATTATGGCCCAGAATAAAATCAAATTGTTGCCTTTACCATCCTTTGCAACGCAGTGTACTGCGAAGTAATATTTTCGAATTCTCTTCTTCATCTCTTCCTTCTGAAATTCTATCGTAACGCATGCGATAAAAAATGGCTTAGACATAATCCATTAGCTCAAGTGATGCGTTGGTCCAGCCACCCTCAATATCCGCAATAGGCTGGAGGTAACACGCGCGCCTACGGATCGTGAGGTTGTGGGTTCGAGCCCGGCTAAGAGCAAATGTACTTTTATATTTTTTGTCTTTAAATGAGTTTCCGTTCATTTTGGAGACTTCATGGCCGTAAGCAACTGGTATTAATGTAGTAGTTAGAAGTGAGAGTCGATTCTTGTCCGTATTAAGCAGAGAACAACTGCTGTTTCCATGTTATTTCGTTTAGTTTCTCCTGACTCAAATGCGTTCTAGGTAGTGGAAGCCAACTAAATCGCTGCCATAGCACTCGTTTAAATCTCCGTCGGACTTTTACATTTTTGCAACAGGCTAGTAAACAAGTGATCATTCATCCATTAGAAAAAAAATACTTTTTTTTTCGAAGTATATATGAAATTTTGATAAGTGTTTTTTAAGACATAATAAGAGTTGGTCTGCTTTATAAAATCAATTAAAATTTTAACAATCCGTGATCATAATTAAGTGCGTGATACGCCAAAATTCTACGAAGGTGTGGTTTTATTGAAAATGAAAGGTATTTTTTTTGGTTCTTTTTTTTCGTAAATTTAAATTTAAACAAATTACCTTCTGCATTTATTATTAGACAACTCGTACATCGTGATCTATCACATACTACCACAAACTTCTTTATCACCCAATTTTTAAAATTCCAAAACTGAGGTAAGAAGTGATTTTCCAGTGACCTTAATTATGCATGAAATCAGTATCGTTTTTTTTTCATTTGCTAGATCGATTTTACATTCCTCGTTTGCGGCGGAAATATCATAAGCCGTGAATGAGGATTTCCGTTTTTGTTGCTGGACAAATCATATTTTATTTTAAAGCCATACAAAAATTCTCTTCCTTTGGCTAAAAATACTTTTGAAGAAAATTCCATCCCAGGGTTTATGTTGGTTTACTACCTACATTGCGGATTGTAAGAAACCAACTATACATAATTTTGCCTTCACATATTTTCTACAAATTGGCAATATAATTAAATTTATCAGTATCCACACAAGTAGATAATACGAGTGTACCTAATCAAATCCACTACGGTGTAACATAAACACGTGTTGAAATCCAGAAATTGTGGCATTTCTACAACAAAGCCCATCACCAATACTTGCACGTGCTAACTAATAACCAATCAGTGGACAGCAGGAAAGCTTATGGGTAACATCCACTAGTAAAACCTGCGCTGAAGCCATCCTTGCCAACACAGCTCAGTAGCCCAGTCGGCTAAGGGGCACAACTAGTGAGCAGCAATCATAGCAACGTGGGTTCAAATCCCGCCACCGACACAAAATACTTTATTTCTAAAAATTTAAATTACAACGAGTTTCATAAGTATCAAATACAGAAAAATTGAGTTCCTTCAAATATGCAAACATTTTAACACCTAAAATTCTTTAAACCCTACAGCGAACCGCACCAATACACCTATATTCTTCAAAAACACGCAATACAAGCATTCATCGAGGCCTCGAGGATCAAAGTACAGCGAAGAAACAATGTGTTGAGATAAGCAAAAAGGATCAACATAAAATTCTTAAAAAAATATAAAAAAAACAAAAGTGAGTAAAAACCAAAAACAAATGAATTTAACAAAAACTTAAAATATTTGCATATCAAAAAAAAAAACAGAATTAAGAATAAGGATAAAACGAAAGGATCAAGGATCTGTTGTCAGTACATCAAAAATCAATCCTTTAGTAGTTTCTATAAATTAATTTTTCTATTGACACTTATTCATATGGTAAAAAAAATTTTGATCCTTTTGTTTATCCTTTTTGCATAAAGATAAGTTAGATTTTGTAATTTCTGTAATAAGCTAGTGATTTTTTTTAAGAAAAAAAAAAGTATTTTCCAAAATCAATTGATTGCCAGAATTGTATGTTTCACGAAGCAAAAAAAAAAAATGTCCTTTGTTAAATTATATCTTAAATTATATCTTTGATACAAAATTCCTTTCAATGTATTTTAAAATTCAAGAAATTTCAATAATCAAATGCTTAATTAAAAAAATTGAAGAACTAGCAAGGATATATTCAATCCGTTATACATTTGATGTACATATATATATAATTTCCCATGGAATTTAGTATGAATCAAGATTTTTTTTAGAACTTAAGCTTTCATGAATTTCTCCATAATTATATATATTTTATTTGATAAATGAAATTCCATATTTATCTAAATACATCTTGTTATTACTCAAGATGAATTGCTAAAGTCACGATATATTTTCTTACGATGGTGAGGTAAGCTAGGGGGAATCTAAGGATGATTTTGGGGTCTCAAACAACCTATAGCCTTGAGACCGTGGTTGGGAGGGTACAGAGGCTAGGCCTCCGCGAATATCTGGAGAGCCTACTGTTATATTCTAGGGTTGATCGTTGCAGTACATGGTCAAGATCATAGCCATCCAATAGTAGTTCTTTTGTAAACTAGGGAGTCTATAAAATTTTTTATTTATGTTCGGAAGAATAAATTGACTCATGAGGACACGAACTCCCCCAAACCCGACTGCTTGCTAGCACTATCAAAGGCTCCCATAGTCCCAAACTGAGTTCAAAAATAATATTACTTTGTTTCCACCTTTAAATCTTCCAGTTTCAAGTAGAACGTGGCCTAGAGTAGGTTGAATATTCATCCTCAAAATAATGTGGCAAAATTTGAACATTACAGTAAATATTAGTTTTTTTGGGAAAAAATATATACCTCACTTTAGAGGTGTTTATATGCGTGATAATCTACCTAAGAAACCACATCGAATTGAATGTGGTATCATAAATTTGGATGTTAGCAGTGGACCTGGCACGCATTGGGTGGCATATAATAAAATCAATAATAATATCGACTATTACGACAGTTTCGGTAATCTTCAACCCCCGATAGAAGTTTTACGTTATTTGGGACCAGCTATTACATACAATTATAAAAGAGATCAACGATTTCATACATACAATTGTGGACATCTTTGTTTAAAGTTTTTATTGGACATGAACAAAATTGTATAAATACTCCAACATCGATGATATCCCCTCCATTCAAATTCAACTTTCCTAAGAAGATGATTGAAATCAATAGATCGGATATTGCACTGGTTGATTTTCAATATTGCCATGGAAACCACAAGAGTATTTTCGTAAGAACTATCATATATGTGTGGTGCTTCTGTTGTTCCAGATTATTTTTTGTTTCGTCCACCTTTTAATATAAAAGAACTTACTGGGGAAGCATGCAGAACAAATGCCTACACCAAGACACATGTGAATGGCTTAGATTGGACGGATGGAGAAAAAAATTATAATGATGTCGAGAAAGCTCTTACACCATTGAACAATTATCAATATATTTTTGTTGTTGGACAAGAAAAGAAAATCTTTTTACAGAAATATATTCATTCTACCATTATAAATTTAGAAAATAATATGAAACTTCGAGCTTGCCAAAATTATTTTACAAACTGTCCTATACATTTGGACACTAGATTTAAGTGTGCCGTAAATAATATATTTAAGATATTTGTATTCATTGAACAAAACTGGAAAGAACTTGGCTACATACTAGACGATGAAATTAATAAAGTTAATAAATAAAAACAAGCAACTGTATTATTTGCATAAAACTTTATTTAAAGCATTAAAGGTAATGAAAGTGAACAATAATAAGAAAATGGGTGAACATTTACTCGCTCCACGACCACAAACATCTACACCAATTTCAGAAGGCGTACAATTCCAATTTTTTGAAATAGTTGGGACATTAGTTGTTTCACGCCCTTCCAGTAATGGGCAACGATATGTCAACCTTGAATGCTCAGTAACAGGACAATCAGTTTGATCCCAACTATGAATGTTTACTTTACAAAAATAACATCTGGTAATATCTCCTACTCCAGTATATTAAAGTCCTACTGCAGCCATTGTCTTGGGATCTGGATAATTTAAAGGCCAGCGAGCAAAGGTTTTTAAGCGTTCGTCTTCCTTATTAAGAAGAGACATCTTCCTTTCTAAAGCTTCACTAATAAACTGAAATATTTCTCTGCACACATTAACAGCTTGCAATTTTTAGTTTCAAACAAAATATTTATTTACTTTTCAGTTTATGTTAAATATGGTTGATAAAAATAATCTGGTTGATCCAAATGTTTTAATTCTAGTTTGTAAAGACTCTTTCCGCTTCCATCTTTCAACACAGTTTTCGTCACAGAATAACCCCCACCAGCTATTTCTTTTATGTATTCATCCGCCAGCGAGAGGAATCTTGACGGCAAATAGAGGATAGCATCATTAATTTTCAGCACAATTCTTTCCCCATATTTTGTATTTGTTCTAAAGGCGCCATGGATGTTGTATTCTTTGTTATCCTCCATTTCTTTCAAAGTTATTATTTTTTTATAACTGAAAGAATTGAATAAGTTTATTAAATCTGCGTTCGCCATAATATCACTTTCAATGTTTAATTTTATACTGTGAGCCTTACTTGAAATTGTCTTCTATATATACGAATATTTAACGCGAATTTCACAATATTACAGAGTTACTAGAGTTTTTAATTTTGAGCATAATTAAGCATGTTCTCATTCATGCTCCAATCTATCGTTGAAGCAGAATTTGTCATGAAACTCTGCAACAACGCTTCCCCCCAAATTCTCATATCCATTTCCCAGAAATCCAATTGTTAGTTAATGTAAACAATGGTGTTTCCTTCTTCAAATCCCTTCAATCTTCAATACCGAATTGATGCAGGGTTTGTCATGAAACTCTTTCAGTTTCAATTCTCTCAAATTGCTACATAATGTAAACAAATTCTTCATCGACAAAACTATCAAAAAGCGATCGATATAATGTATCAAAATGCCTGTCCACACAAGAAGAATTTGCTTTGATTGGCTACAGCAGCATTTTTTTAGTGTGTATATGCTACAACATTAATTGGTGGTTAGATGTCGCCTATATCGTTTCGAGGGAAATGACTGGAGAGCCATCTGGACAAAATAATAGAACACACATCTTCTTGTTGACTATGATACTAACCAAATTTGTCTCTGCTATATTCACTCCTCATATGGTGGATCTCTCTAGCCCCATTCGATATGATCATATTTCAATAGTTTTGGAGTGTGTCTATGCTACAACATAATTTATGGATAGTATAGATAGAACTCACCGTTAGATGTCGCCTATATCGTTTCGATGGGAATAACTGAACATTCGATGGGAATAACTGAACAATAAGTACAACGAAAAGTTAGTTTTGTCTTTTTATCTCATCATGTTTTGCATAGCCAACATGCTGATTTTCGTGTTCAACCCACTCGACTTCGTTATCGTTTTTCAAGAATTTCACTTGATTATTCCGGAATTTTTTGATGTCATTACGTACTTTTCACAACAATAAACGGTGAGAGCATTTCTTTGTCTATATTTTCATTTATATTTTAATCTATGCTGAAATTAAAACCCCTGATATATCAATAATTGCAGGATATTTGTCAATTGAAACTCTTCTATAATATATCACATTTATTGAAGTCGATTTCTTGAAATATATGTTTTCAAATAAATTAATAAGCACATTTGACTGCAGTAATCAGCATGTTGACTATACAAAAGCATTCTGAGAGCCATCTAGATAAAATGATTTTCTTGGATACTTACCTCTTTCAGATGTGTTTCTGCTATATATTCACTTCTCACATGGTGAATCTCTTTAGCCCCACTCGATATGATCATAATACAGTTTTTTTCGGAGGGTGTCTCTGCTAGTGGTGAATATTAAAACTTGAAATTTCACCATCCCATACACAGTTTTGGATTGTGTCTGCGCTAAACTTAGCGCCATCTAGTAGTTCATATTAAAACTAGCAACGCCAACGCCAACAGCCCCAATAAAATTTGCCGTTGTACAATTCAAAAGACAACATCCCCAATATAATTTGCCGTGGTACAATTCAAACGACAACATCCCCAATATAATTCACCGTGGTACATTTCAAAAGACAACATCCCCAATATATTTCACCGTGCTGAATTTCCCCCAATCAACATCCCCAATAGAATTTGCCGTGGTACAATTCCCAAGACAACATCCCCATTAAAATTCACCGTGGAGAATTTACCCTAATCAACATCCCCAATAGAATTTGCCGTGGTACAATTCCCAAGACAACATCCCCATTAAAATTCACCGTGGTGAATTTACAACAATCAACATCCCCAATAGAATTTGCCGTGGTACAATTCCCAAGACAACATCCCCATTAAAATTCACCGTGGTGAATTTACAACAATCAACATCCCCAATAGAATTTGCCGTGGTAAATCGTGGTGAATTCCCAACATCCCCATAAGCACACTACTGACATACTAGCTTCTAGACTCAATTCGGTCGTAAGTGCCAAAGCCATCCAATTTGGGCAAATATTAGACGTTTGGTGCACAACGAAGTTATATATGGAAGCTATATCCAAATCTGAACCGATCTCGATAAAATTTAGCAAAGGTATTTCTGAGCTGTATTTGATATATTTCCCCAAATATTGTTGTTACAGAGTGCTTATTACGGCTGCGGAGGACAAAAATAAAATCGGATCAACAATATATATGGGAGCTATAGCTATATCTGAACCGATTGCGATCAAATTTAGCATACTTATTTTCAGGTCCAATCTGATCGTACGTGCATTCGGACTGATATTACACGTTTGGTGCACAATAAAAGGCAAACTGGAGGAAGATATATATGGGAGCTATGTCTAAATTTTGACCGATTATCAATAGGGTTCGTCCTTGGGCCAAACAAATGATTTGTGCAAAATTTCATCTGGATAGGGCAATAAATGCGAACTGTACTTTTTTTACAAAAATACATGGACAGATGGACGGACGGACGGACATGCATAAAACTACTCAGAATGTGATTCTATGCAGATCATTAAAAGGAACTATGGGTCTATCTCGTTTCCTTTTGCCTGTTACAAACAAATGCACAAAGACATAATACCCTGACAACCTTTGGTGGCTTAAATCACCAAAATACCAAATAATAATGCGTCTATTCCAGCAGTTTTCTGCTGTAGCAGACACAACCCGTTTCAAATCATCAGAATACCAAATAACTGGAAGTACCGAAACAGGGAGACAAAAACGTGAACCAATATAGGCAACTATCTGCCATAGGAGGTAGAACCCATTACAAACTCTATGTACCGAATTTTAAACACTTCCGTTAGAAAATGTGACTTAAATCATTAGAATATGGAACGCCGTAGGAAAGCGTGATCATATATTGACAAATATCTCCCATAGGAGGTGGAACCCGTTACACACTTTTGGTACCGAATTTTAAACAATTCTATTAATAATTATTATCTAAATAATCAAAATATCGAATATCGAGAGGTACAGTTCATTGGGGGCTGTACGAAAACGTGGATTTACTTACGAACTTAACCTGTCTACTGACAAAGGACTTACAAGTAGAATGGCAAATTTAAAATACCCTCCAAAGTATGATGGAGGGTATAAAACGAAGTACCACACAGAAATCGAATGAAGTACCTGATTTCGTTCAATATACAAATATTTTAGCAACCCAAGGTTTATGGCTTTAATTCGATACTAAGAATCGTAATATGTAAAGCATATCAAAAATAATATGTCCTTGATTTTTAACAGCCCCCATGTAATAGGTAGCTGACCGTTCGAATAATCATCAATCCTAGGTCGATTAAACAGACGCCTGTGTAACTCCTAAGATGGCTGGTATTGAAATTTCTGACTCCCAATTAGTAGACTGTTTAGACATCACAATTTTCCTAAGTGGCATCTTAATGTCTCCACTAAATAATAATAATAATGGTTCAAATTTTAACATAGCAGTAGTACCGATCGATTCTATGCCTTTTTACCAAAGAGCCTGTATTTCGACATTTTGAGACCTCATTGATCATTTGCCATAACTTTTATGATTAATGATCCCGTGTATTTTAAGTGTTTGGCAGGATCTAATCATTTGGTATACCAATGGATAAAGTACCTCGATTTACGACAAATATAGTGAATCCACGTTTTATTATGAAACGGCACCGCTCAATTATTACGAATTACAGTGACCCTAATGCCAAATTTAAAATTTCAAACAATATCATATCACCTATACCTATGTTGTAGTTGTACGTATTTCCAAAATCACATCTTAGTACACTTGTACTTTGAATTTCTAAAAAAAACTTTGGCAAGCTATCATCTACCCCAGCAGCGATCCTCACTCCAAATTTCAAAATTGTAGCAATACAATTTCAGTACCTTTTAGAACACTTATAGTTTAAGTTTCAAAAAAACCTTATCTCACACCTTCACACCAAGATTGACTAAAATGCACAAGTTCCCACTTTTTGAATTGTCTAAATTTTTCACAAAGAATTTGAAAAACCAAAAGTTCCACACAAAATTCTATGCCAAAAAAAAACAGCTTTCGATAAAAAAGCATCCCACAGCAATTATAAACAAATTAAAGAAAATTTAAGTCAAGTTGGTCTATAGATTTTCAATTGATGATTTGCTTTACAAATTTGTCATCATTTAGTTATTGGGTGGTAAAGCGGAGGAGGACTTTAATAGCTTCATTAAACAGGCAAGGTTACTCGCCACCAACCGAGAGGCAGAATTTCTTTAATCGTTTGGGATTGAAGGCATATTGCGGTGATGCATGTCCCGATAAATCTATGAACCCCTCACTGGGTCTGTGAAGACTACAATTAGTCCACATAACACTGGGACTACTGGAACTCTTGTAACCAAAATGCTGTTTTTCCTGCACATAGCCCACGCTCCGTTTCCACGCTTCCATTCCAATCCTTCTCCTTTTATATAAAAATTCATTGAACTGAACATTTCTTCGCGTGTTCTTCGAATAATTGACTTGCTGAACAAAATATTTATGCACTTTTCCTGCCATATACAAGAAGCACAGACGGGTTTTGAACTTCGGTACACTAATCTAGTTTTATAGTGTAGCATTTACCACCAATATAACATAACAACATACAGTTCATAAAAGGGTAAATATTGGATTAAATTCTCATTGACCTTCATATATTTACGAGCTGATCCGGTCCGTTTTGGTGGCCCGTTGTTTGGACATTTGATGCATATTTTTTTGAACATCATAATATACAAATCTACCTCCTTTGTAAATTTATCATATGACTTATTAAGTATGCATTACAACTACAACCAATAAAAACCTCTCGATTTTCTCGATTAAAGACTATTTATGTTTTTTTGTTTTGTCGAAAATATTTACAAATAATTTTCGTTATTTTTACACCTCCATACTATGAGGGGTATATTTACTTCAACATTCCGTTTGTAACTCCTCGAAATACTCATATCAGACCCTACAAAGTCTATATCCCTCGATGTCCGTATGTCTGTGTATTGTATGACGCTATCTTTCGAACGAGATTGAAGGCTAAAACTTGTATCTTGTCAGTAGGCAGGTTAATTTCGAAAATGGCTCATATCGGTCCACGTTTTCTAAATACTCGGTATTTTGATTATTTTAGCGACATCATCGACTATAATCGTTCCAAATGTCGTATTGGAAGATCTTTGTGGGTACTACAACCTATGACAAAAAATTACTTATACAGGTCCACGCCTTCGTATAGCCCCTATATAACGGTTCCTTCCAATATGTGGTATTTTTATGGTATTAGAGACATTATATTTATTTCAAATTTCATATTTAAAGTTCGTAATGAATACTTTAATATATGACAGAAAATTGTACAGGTCCACATCTTCGTATGCCTCAAATACAACGGTACCTCGCTTCATTTGAGCGGTATATTTCGACGAAATTTTCTTAACATTTTACAAGATCCTTCCAAATTGTGAAGGGTGTAACAAATTCGTCCCGGCCGAACTTAACTGGGTTTTCTCTTGTTAGTTTCTCCAAATTTTATTCAGAAGTCACAACACCAAAACAAAACAAGTGACAAGTAGCTGAATTTTAATTGCTTCCACCATTTGCTGAAAGTAAACGAAAACGTGGATCTTTATAGCCGATAATCTGTCAAAGATGGAGGTGCCTTTTGCAAACTCCAAACACCAAGTTTAAGATAACTCTGTTGAAACATGTAGCTAAAATCATCAAAATATCGAATATTGGGAGGTTCTTATATATGAGGGATATATATAGTGCCTATTACGAGCTCTAAATACCAACACGTAAACAAATCCGTCGAAAACTGAGACACATGATAAAAATACCGAATTTCTGGAGGTACAGTTTTATGGGGTCCATACCTACAATTCTCTGCAAGGATGTTTCCTACATACTGGGAATGCATTTTCCCAATTTACAGCAAATTCGGTATGAAACGTGGACCACATACCCCGTTTTCAATGCAAAAATTCCTGCAGACTTAAAACACATCTGAATAAAATTGTATCAGCCTACTTCTTTTCGTTCGGAAGCTATAGTAATTTGCACAGACAGACAGATCATTGATAATTTTTTCGATATAAAGTTAAAGACACTTAAATTAAGTCAAATTCATGTGATGGCTTTCAGTGTGCCTTAATTTTCGAATATCTGTGAATAACTGGGTATACAACTGTGGCGGTATTTTGGAATATGCCGTCTATAAGAAAACAGGAATATTTTGACGGAAGTGTGTGAGGAATGAGCGTAGAATGCCTCTCGTAATTCCCTCGTAAAATAAAGTCGTAAACCTTTACAAATAATTAGAGTTTTGACAGAAAGAGAACGCATTGAATATTGTCAAGATTATTATAGTTGTCAATGCTCGCATGTCTGTCATAAAAAGCAGCCTTCTCAAGCTGAAATATTCATCAAAATATTGAAAAAGTAATATGTGTTATGTAATTTTCTTGAAGAAACAGATCCTAATAGTTGTACAATATTTGAAATTGTGGGTTTTATAAACAACTTTGAAATTGTGGGATATAAACAATTAAGCAAAGGCAATAGTCATGCGGGGCCGACCATGTGATACCCTACAATATGTTAGAAGCCTAGTTAATTTTTTCATAAGTCATTACAATATTCAAATGCGAAACTTAGAAAAAAAAATCGGTGATCGTAGCTACAGTCATAAAAATACTGATTATCGGAAGGTACCGTTATATGGGGGCTATACGAAGGCGTGAACTTGCACAAACAATTTCCTGTCTTAGGATTTAGTATTCATTGTGAACTTCAAATACGAAATTTGAAACAATTCCGGTGAATGAATAATGTGTAATATCGGGAGGTACCTTTATATGGGGGCCATACGAAGACGTGGATCTGCACGGACAGTTTTCTGTCTTAGGCTGTAGTATCCACTACGAACTACGAATAGCAAATTCGAAACAATTCAGGTGAATAATGTCGCTAAAATCATCAAAATACCGAATATCGCGAAGTACCGTTATATGGGGGCTATACGAAGACGTGGACCTGCATAGACAATCTTCTGCCTTAGGTTGTAATATTCATTACGTGGACCGGCACAAACAATTTTCTGTCTTAGGATTTAGTATTCATTGCGAACTTCAAATACCAAATTTGACACAATTCCCTTGAATAATTTCGCTAAAATCATCAAAATACCGAATATCGGGAGGTACCTTTATATGGGATCATACGTAGATGTGGACCTGCACAGACGGTTTTCTGTCTTAGGCTGTAGTATTCATTACGTGGACCGGCACAAACAATTTTCTGTCTTAGGATTTAGTATTCATTGCGAACTTTAAACACCAAATTTAAAACAATTCCGGTGAATAATGTCGCTAAAATCATCAAAATACCGAATATCGAGGGTACCGATATATGGGGGCTATACGATATCGTGGGCCTATATAGATAATTCTCTGCCGAGGTATAAAGTACCCACAAGGAACTCCTTGTGTGGATTATCAGACAATTCTGTTGGAAAATGTGGGTAAAATCATCGAAATACCGAGTATAGGGGAGTACCGTTATATGGGGGATATACGATATTGTGGACCTATATAGACAATTCCGTTGCAGGGGTAAAGTGCTCACAAAGAACTCCGTGTGTGGATTTTCCGACAATACGATTGGAAAATGTGGCTAAAATCATCAAAATAGTGAATATCGCGGGGTACCGTTATATGGCAGCTATACGTTATCGTTAACCTATATAGAGAATTCTCTGTCAGGGGTAAAGTGCTCACAAAGAACCCCTTGTGTACAAAGAACCCCTTGTATACAAAGAACCCCTTGTGACCATTCCGTTGAAAAATATGGCTAAAAACATCAAAATACCGAATATCAGGGGTACAGTTATATGAGGGCTATACGATATCGT
This sequence comes from Musca domestica, assembly GCF_030504385.1. NCBI lineage: Eukaryota > Metazoa > Arthropoda > Insecta > Diptera > Muscidae > Musca > Musca domestica. The sequence continues at coordinate 7,649,178 of NW_026712258.1, forward strand.
GGACCTATATAGATAATTCTCTGCCGAGGTATAAAGTAACCACAAGGAACCCCTTGTGTGGATTTTCAGACAATTCCGATGAAAAATGTGGGTAAAATCATAAAAATACCGAATATCGGGGGTACCGTTATATATCCCCCATATCGATATCGTGGACCTTTATAGACAATTCTCTCTCAGAGGGTGAAGCACTCACAAGGAACTACTTGTGTGGATTTTAAGACAATTCCATTGAAAAGTGTGGCTAACATCATCTAAATACCGAATATCGGGGGGTACAGTTATATGGAGGCTATACGATATCGTGGACCTATATAGATAATTCTCTGCCGAGGTATTAAGTACCCACAAGCAACACCTTGTGTGGATTTTCAGACAATTCCGTTGAAAAATGTGGGTAAAATCATCAAAATGCCGAATATCGGGGGTACCGTTATATGGGGGATATACGATATCGTGGACCTGTATAGACAATTCTCTCTCAGGGGGTAAAGTACTCACAAGGAACTACTTGTGTGGATTTTAAGACAATTCCATTGAAAAATGTGGCTAAAATCATCAAAATACCGAATACCATAGGGGTACCGTTATATGGGGGCTATACGATATCGTGGACCTATATAGATAATTCTCTGCCGAGGTATAAAGTACCCACAAGGAACTCCTTGTGTGGATTTTCAGACAATTTCGTTGAAAAATGTGGCTAAAATCATTAAAATGCCGAATACCGGGGGTACCGTTATATGGAGGCTATACGATATTGTGGACCTATATAGATAATTCTCTGCCGAGGTATAAAGTACCCACAACAAATTACTTGTGTGGATTTTCAGACAATTCCATTGAAAAATGTGGCTAACATCATCAAAATACCGAATATCGGGGTTTCCGTTATATGGGGGCTATACGATATCGTGGACCGATATACCCCATCTTCGAACTTGACCTGCCTGCAGACAAAAGAGAGATTTGTGCAAAATTTTAGCTTCCTATCTTAATTCGTTTAGACTGTTTAGACAACAGACGGACGGAGGGACAGGGCTAAATCGTCTTAGAATTTTACGCTGATCAAGAATATATATACTTTGTTGGGTCTAAAATGATTATTTCGATGAGTTACAAACGGAATGGCGAACTTAATATACCCTCCATACTTTTTTTTGGTGGAGGGTATAAAAAAAATGAATTAAAATATAGAGTTACTAGCTGGCCCGGTCCGCGTTGCCGGCCCGTAGTTTTTGTCTATTATGCATATTTGTCAAAGCATAATTATTCGCAGATATGACTGATATAAGTGTTCACGTACTGGTCGATTAAAAGGGTTTTAAAATACCTGTACCCATATTTAAGCCGTGGGCTTCAAATGTTATCCCCATGTAAGGGATCAAATTATTTTTTAGTATGGTAAAAATCGTAGCAAAATTTTCCAGTCAAATGAGCAGTAATTTGGAATTTACTGTATTTTTTACACCTCATAATTGAGGGCTGAATAATTTAAGAATAGCCAAAGTAAATTACCTTTTTAAAGCCATTAGCACCTCAGATTGTGCATTAGAGTCCTCATAAGTCCCCCTAACCATGTCGGTCTGTTTGTCCGCCAAAAGGTGGACTTGAGGGGGTACTATTACATGGAAAAGTTTCTAAAATTTGTAGATATGTTGAAATTTTTGTTTAAGATTTCCACCCAAAATTTACTACTCCGAAACATCGACCTACATTGAATTAATTTTATTTGCCATTTAAATTGTAAGTTGGAGACCCCATAAAGTCCATATTTTTCATCATAGTATAATTCAATGACGATTCAACAAATATTTGGTCCCGTGCTATCTTCTTATATTTGCAATTTGTTCATGTTTTCATAATTTATTTCATGTAGATGTACATCCCAAATCTACGTTCCCAACCAAATTCAATCGAATACAAAATTTTCTTTTCTGACCACACATTAGATGTGAAAGTGGATTAGGGGATACTCCAATGTGGGGCTATGAAAAAAGTCTATGAAAGACCCCAGAAATAGTTTAAATCATACGATGGTTATATAAATATAAAATCGAGTTGTACCCTTATCCGTGAGTTATGATCGATATCATGACCTGCAAAAGCGATTTAAAAAAAAAATTGAAAAAATTGACAAAAGAAGAATAACAATTTGAAAAAATTTCAACTTGTTCACTGATTTTTTACAGCGAATGTTTAAAGATCCTTACAAAGTTTGTCAATAGAATGTACTATTATTTTAAAATTCGATTCCATTGAATTTTTTTTTTCGATTTGAAAATTTTTGCAATGAGATCTCTTTGTCGTGATTTTTTAGAGATTTTGAAAAAGTAATTATCTTTTAACTTTGGTGTGACCGTGTTAAATTATTTCGATATCAGCTATTCCGTTCCGTCAACACATAATTCGGTACTACACTTCCATGTAACCCGCCATCAATTTCAGTTCTCAACAAATCAAGTCAATTAAATATATTGGTATTTATATTCGAATTCAAACATAAAATATAAAAAACACTACAAATGTGCATTAGAAAAAAATAAGTCAAAATGAAAAAAAAAATATATACAAAATAAAATATTACTATTGTACATTTCAAAAGTCAGACTGAAAATGTTAATATATCACATGTTTACACGATTTTTTGGATATTATACTTTTCGGACAGGAGACAATTCCGAATTTGTATGAATCGTTAAAATCAGTAAAGCGGTTCTTAAGTTATAAGCGTAGTAACTAACACAACTTTCTTTTATATATATAGATAAATCATCTTCTATATATATATAAAAGGAAATTGTGTTAGTTACTACGCTTAAAACTCACTGTTTACACATGCCCTCCAATATTAAGTTCGTCATTCCGTTTGTAACTCATCGAAATAATCATTTCAGACCCAACGAAGTATATATATTCTTGATCAGCGTAAAATTCTGAGACGATTTAGCCCTGTCCGTCCGTCTGTTGTAATCACGCTACAGGCTAAACGAATTAAGATAGAAACCTAAAATTTTGCCCAGATCTCTCTTTTGTCTGCTGGTAGGTCAAGTTCGAAGATGGGCTATATCGGTCCACGATATCGTATAGCCCCAATAGCCACATTTTTCGACGGGATTGTATGAAAATTCACACAAGCAGTTCTCTAAGAGAACTTTATCTCTTGGCAGAGAATTATCTAAATAGGTCCACGATATCGTATAGCCGCCTTATAACGGTGGTTTTAGATATAAGTTAATGTTAGAAGTTAAAGTTTATTTCACACTGCTATGGTGTTTCTTTATTTTGTTACTAACATTTATGTTGCGGTGCTATGCACCTCTCTTGTTGGATTTACAATTATGACTTACTTCAACTTAAAACTAATATTATACTGCAGCCTGGTCGTGCTCGTTATTACGCTGAGTCATCACTTGCGGTGCGCTGGTATTAGTGCGCGTGTTTGTGGCGGATGACTGCCCTGGTGTCATATTCCTGTTGATTTGTCGGACTGCTTGCGCAGCATAATGATGGGAATGTTTACTAGTTGGTTTGCATATTTAGTTTGATGTTTATTAGGGTGAGCCGTTAACTCCTCCCTCTCGAATTATCAAGCGTCTCGATTGATGTGTTTAGAAATATGGCAGATTATAAAGACTGCCGCGTTGATTCAAGTTAATATTGTGGTTTGCTAGTTGTATTGTTTTGATAACAGATTCTGTTGTGCCGGCTGCCAATTGGCTTTCTGACACAGTCATTTCTATTTGAGGTCTAGACATTCCTTCATGTGGGGTCATTTTTATAATTTTCATACTAGTTTTGCGCCTTTGCCTCATTTTTACTGCCATCAGGAGGATGACCAATGCTAATATGAGACTGATGTTAAAACATAAACTGGTCTTGAATTCAGTATTTAGACGCTCGATTCTTTTATTACTTTTCACGTGCAACGTTTTTAGTAGTTGTAGAGATAGTATTTCTTCGGTGTAGTTGTTTCTAGCTGAGTGTTTTAGTAGCGCAGGCAACGGTTTGGAGTAAGCAGCTTCTTCGACGGTGAAATTTTTGTTGCCTATCCTAATTGTAGAATTACTAAATCTTATTAAATAAGTTCCTGTTACATTTTTTTCGTTTCCATTTATGACAATATTTTCCTTTATGTTATTTATCAAAATTAATCCAGGTTCTATTTCCTCTAAATTATTAATGTGATCTGCATTTACTATTGAACAATTATGTGGGCTATTAGTTACTAATTTAGGAATACATGTATTGTTTGTTATATTGGCTACATTAGATTCTAGACATAATTCAATACCATTTATTTTTTGACAAGGACTTTTAATTCCAAATGTTGCTCTTTCACATTTTACAATTTTCTTATAATCAAGATTTAAAACAGTATTTTGATTTTTTACAGGTCTTATGGTTATGACATTACAAATTTCTTTTACAGTTTTGGGAATGCTTATAATGTAAATTATATTAGTACTATTGTTTACAATTTTTATTCGTGCGAAATTTAAAGCTTGTTCAATGTTTTGAAACGGGATTTCATCTTGATTAAATATTTCTTCTATTTTTCTAATTTCTATTTCCGATAAAATAAATGTGTTTACAATGTTGGATTTTGTTAAATGAATGGCCGAATTAATATTCGTTATTTCCTCCTTTAAAATTTCAACTTTGTACTTTGCCTGCAATATGAGGGTATTACGGAAGTCCTCACTAGTCTTTAAAATTTTTGAAATACTATTTGTCGCATTCGTTATCTCCTGCATTCTTTCTATTAGATCTCTGTTGATTATTAACTGGTTATTGCTGTTGTCTGTTAACTCATTGATTTTGTTTTTCAAAAGCATAAGGTCATCATGGTCTGGACTACCTGCCAGCCATTTCCACGCCGTTCCAATCTCATCAAGAGATCTTTTAGATCTCTCTTCAGGCATTAGCCGATTTATAAGGTGAGATAGGGTAGTGATGTCATTATGTAGGAAGGGGAGTAGTGGGTGGTTGTCTGGAATTCCTTTGGCCAAGTCGTCCTTGATCCTCTCTAGAGTGTCATGATATTCCTTGATGTTAATAACATGCAAAATTTTGAATGTCCCTGTTTGTATTTTTCCTATTCCACTCTCTATAAGAACCACTTCTGATTGAGAGTAGTCCAATATTTCTGTGACCCCTAGGCAACCTGTAATTAAGAACTGGAAACCCGGTAAATAAGTAAGTCAGTTTCTGATATGACTCTTATGGACTATTCTCCCTGATTGAGTCAGGACAGTTGAGTGCCTATTCTCCTTTACAACTTCTTCTTTGAAACGTTTAGATAATTTGGTTCCTAATCTCTTGTTCTGTTTGACAAATATTTTCTGACCTTCTTGATATTCTTTTGGTTCTTCCCTAACACGATTATGATTTGCCAAATCATTTTCCTGTTTCCTCAAGAGTCTTTCGTAGTTGTTAAGGCGAGTCCTTTCGTAGTCCTCTGGTCCAAAGGTCGTCGGTCGTCCAAAAAATAGATCTACGGGTTTCTTTCCAATTGACGAATGTATTGTGTGATTGTACTTGTTAACGCTCTCTTGCAATAGCTCCTCAAAAGAGTAATCGGGTCGCTCACACTTACTGCAACGCATAATTTCCGATAAGGTCGAATGGAATCTCTCTATTTGCCCATTAACCTCGCTCTTATAAGGCGGTGCCGTAAAAATTTCCATGCCAAGTTCGTCTTCCAACATAAACCGAATGGTCTGAGAATTGAAAGATCGCTCGTTATCAAATACAATTGACTTCGGGACCCCAAAGTAGAAAGTTATTTCTCTCAATGGTTTCCTAATGTCTTCAATGCCTTTGCCATTTATCATTCTGGTTACTGCGAATTTTGTAAATTTGTCTATTGCGGTTAAAACTCGAAACTTGTCTGTAGAGAAGATATCTATGTGGATTGTATGCCCAGGATAAGTTGGCATAGGTGTCTTATTAAGTTTGGGAGCGTTCGGATGTCGCTCATACTTATTTTCTTTACATACTTTACAGATATTGATCACATTCTTTATTTTCCTAGTCATGGAAGGGAAGTAATAGCTCTCTAAAATTTGTCTCCTATTCTCGGCATTATTCCTATGTGCTCTGTTGTGAGTCTCAATAATGATTTGTTTTTGTCTCTCCTCATCAGTAACATCTTCAACCATTGTTCGAGCGAATCGTACTTTAATGTTTCTGAAGTGATGAGGGTACAGTGCTTGAATCATAAGCATAACTGGCTCTGAGGTCTTGATGCCGTTGACTACTGTAGGATTTAAGTATCTCTTTAATATGACTTTCAGATCTGATTCCGCTAGACTGGTTTCTTTAATGATATGTCTATGGTAGGAGGGAAATACAATGTTAAATTCATATGAGGAAGCTGATGATTCCTCAATAATGATCTGATTTTTGAAGGTATTTATTGGCACCTCAGCGGAAGGAATTAGGTCTTCCGATGAGTCCTCGGCACTGTGAACCGTGGGCGTTAGGGAGTTAACATCTGTCACTGGTGGTCTCGATAGCGTGTCCGCGACTACATTCGTGCTACCTGGTTTATAAATTAACTCGTAATTATATTCTTCTAACTGTGCCTTCCACTTCTTCATCTTCACATTTGTGTTCTTGTTGCTTAGCGCAAATGTCAAAGGTTGATGGTCGGTAAATATCTTTATGCTTCTTGCTCCATACAAGTAACAATTCAATTCTTTAAAGCCCAAATTATCGCCAGCATTTCTTTCTCATTTGTCGCATATTCCTCTTCTGCCCTACTGAGAGTTCTAGAAAGGTATGTGATAGGTCTATTGCCTTGAGATAAAACTGCTCCTAAAGCGTATTTCGAGGCGTCAGTAGTGAGTTCAAAGGGCTTATCAAAGTCGGGATAGTTCAAAACGACTTCCTCCGATACCAAACAGTTCTTGAGCTGTTTGAAACTTTCAATCTGTTCGGAATTCAAATTGACACTGATTTTTTTTGACTGGTTTCTCGGGGTTTTCCCTATATCGCCTCTCATCATGGAAGTTAATGGTTTGGCTATTTGAGCATAGCCCCTTATGAATCTCCGATAATGTCCGGTCAAACCCAGGAACGATCGCAAGTCGTGAACTGTTCTAGGTTGAGGGAAATTAACTATGGCCTTAAGTCTGTCTGGGTTTGCAGAAAAACCTCCTTCCTTTACATTGAACCCTAAGAAGTCAATTTCTTCCTTTAAGAATTCACTCTTGTCCAAATGAACTTTCAGATTAGAGTCTTCCAAAGTGCGGAATATTATCCTCAAATTTTCAATGTGTTCCTTTTTAGTCCTACCAAATATCAAAATGTCATCAATGTAGACGTAGCACCGTTTCCCTATATGCTCTCTAAGAATATCATCTAGAGCTCTTTGGAATATTGCAGACGCGTTACGTAGTCCAAATGGTAGTCTTGTGAACTCGAACTTTCCATTCTTGACGGAAAAAGCTGTTTTCTCAATATCGGATTCCCTAAGTGGAATCTGATGGAATCCGCTCTTTAAATCTATGGTGGAAAAGTATTTCTGTTCGCTTAAGTTAGCCAAGATTTCTGTAATTTCAGGTATGGGGTATCTGTCAGGTCTAGTTATCTCATTAAGTTTCCTATAGTCAATAACCATGCGGTATTTTTTCACACCTGAAGCATCTGGTTTTTTTGGTACTATCCAAACTGGAGCATTATATGCGGACCTGGAAGGGCGAATTATCCCGTCCCTTAATAGTTCTTCTATCTGTTTGTCAATTTCGGATTTCAGTGCCATTGGATACGGATAGGATTTTGAATAAACTGGACTATCACTACTCGTATTAATTTCAGCTTGTACGATTGTTGAATAAGTGAGTTTTTTATTGGGATCTGCAAAAAGGTTTGGATGGTCATCCAAAATATTCCTGACTTCTTTTTCATCTTCGGGATTTAGATGATTTAAACGTAGATTCATGTTATTGATCTCATCAATTTGCAGCTCTTTCAAAGGAAATTTCTTTCCATCCAGAATTGTGAGATAGGATCTCCAAGTGTAAATCACTGCATTCAAAGATTTCAGGGTATCATTCCCTATTATCCCATCAAAGGTCTCTAGACCAGGAAGGATGTAAAATTCTAACTTTCCGATCCCGCAATTAAAAATGTCAACAAAACTATGGGTCTCTATACTAACTATGCCGCCTACGGACTTAACATGAAAAGGTTTCTGGTTCTTTAGAGGGTTTCTAATAAATTTGCCATTAATATAATTTTTGTTCGAACCGGTGTCTATAAGGAATTTAAGTTCGTTGCCATTTTTCATTCTGAAAGGGAGGTATGGCAACGTTGAAGCTAGTCTAAAAAATTAACGTCATCTACAATTGCCAACTGATCGTCTAGATCCTCCTCGTACGCTTCGTCATAGGAAACCTCATATTCCTGTTCATCAGAACCATTCATTTCATCCGGCTCTGCATCCTCACGTATTTGGGCCTCAACATTAAACATTCTCTGCTGCTTTTGCGGCTGATGAATATTTCCTGAATTATTTCTCTTAAAGTTAGGCTGAACATTGTTAAAAGCATTACTCAACTGTGGCCTATTCTGATAGTTTACCTGCCTAGTCTGTATTGATTGATCCACGTCCATTGGTACAGCAGGTTTAGGAGGAAGTGGGGGTCTGTATCCTCCGTATTGGGGGTGTCCAAAATTATTCACTACTGGAGGTCGATTCGAAAAGTTCGCCGGCCCTCCGTATTGTTGTTCTCCACTTCGGAAATTCCGATAACGATATTGAGTAGGGCCTCTGTACCTTTGGTCACCTTGAAAATTCCTATCACCAATCGTCAGCTGTGGGTAAAAATGTCTAGGAGGGTTAGTTTGGGGGATCCTGTTTGGTCTAGATCCTTTCTCGGTAGCGTGTTGAATACGCACACCTAGATTACCTAATTTTAAACAGGCATTTAGAGCCTGAGGCAAACTTGTCGGGTTTGTAACACTCATTAAGCTTGGAAGATTACCATTAAGTCCTCGAATAAAGGTGTCCAAAGCCTTGTCCCTATATGTTTGGGTCAATACATCCAAAGCCTCGTTCCCTATATCCAGACAATCAATCTTGTCCAGAATCAAAGACAAATGGTGGTAAACCTTCTGGTAAAAATCTGTTATGGTTTGCCCACCCTGAGATAGGACGGTCATTTGATACTCTAAGGTCGAAATATCTCTCTTATCTGAAAAATGAAGCACTAAACACTTTCTTATCGCTTTCCAATTTAATGGGGTCCGATAAGACTCCAAAGCCGTGTCGGCCTCACCAACAATTTTATGCCTAACAGTGTGTAGAATTGTGAAGTATTTGGTTGTTCCCCTTTGTGACTCATAAATGTTCATGATCCTATCAACAGCTTTCCTCCACGAACTAAATTCTCCTGGCTTGCCCGAGAATTCCCTTAACGTCTTCACTATGTCTGGTATTCTCTCTCCTTCTGAGATATCCCCAGATCCTTCTATGTCGACATCTTTAGTGGCGGTAACATCCTCCCCCTGTTTGAGAAGGTTTGCCACCGTCTCACTTATTATTCGTTTCACCTCATTAGTCTGACTTTCCGTAAAGGGATTAAACCTTACGGGAGCTGCCCCAGAAGGCGAAGATGTCTGTCCTGAAACACTCATAGCTTCGACCCTTGTTATTAAGTTGTTTAAATCTTCCGGCATTGGCCGCTCGAAAAAAAGGAGAAAAAGAAACACCAAATCCTAGTTCTCGTCACAAATCTATTATCAAAATTTCTTTAAACTTATTTCAGCACGGATATGACTCTTTAAATTTGGATGCCACACTCTATTTTTTTGTTTAACTTAATCTAACATTTCATATTTCTTACATTTGTTAATTTCGCACAAATATGATTTTTTTTGTAAATTTAGATGTCACACTTTATTTTTTGTTTTACCTTACTCTAACATTTCTTTCTTCTTACTTTGTTATTTTTGTTAAACGTATTCTAGCACAAATATGATTTTTGTAAATTAGATTTCACACTTTCACTTTCTGTGTTATTCCTTATTTTGTTTAATTTTATTTTAACATTTCTTCTTTTTTACTTTTGTTAAATTTATAATAACTTACTAATAATAATTTGATCATTTTCCTTATATCCCGGTAGTCCGCTAGTTCTTACGTAACATCCTTTTCGTACTCCTACTCAGGAACGGTTCTCGTACCGGCTGTTGGGATGTTTTAATCCTTGTGGTTGTTGGGTTCTAGGATGTGTTGATCCTTGTAGTTGTTGGGCGCCAGTTAATGTTAGAAGTTAAAGTTTATTTCACACTGCTATGGTGTTTCTTTATTTTGTTACTAACATTTATGTTGCGGTGCTATGCACCTCTCTTGTTGGATTTACAATTATGACTTACTTCAACTTAAAACTAATATTATACTGCAGCCTGGTCGTGCTCGTTATTACGCTGAGTCATCACTTGCGGTGCGCTGGTATTAGTGCGCGTGTTTGTGGCGGATGACTGCCCTGGTGTCATATTCCTGTTGATTTGTCGGACTGCTTGCGCAGCATAATGATGGGAATGTTTACTAGTTGGTTTGCATATTTAGTTTGATGTTTATTAGGGTGAGCCGTTAACTTATATATTCCAATGGAATTATCTAAAAATCTACACAAGGAGTTCCTTGTGAGTAGTTTATCCCTTGGAATATAATTATCTATATAGGTCCCCTTTATATGGGGGCTATATAAAGGTACCCACCCGATATTCAGTATTTTGATGATTTTAGCAACATTTTCAACGGAATTCTACACAAGGAGTCTTTTGTGAGTACTTTACCCCCAGAAATAGATTTGTCTATATAGGTCCACAATACCGTATATCAACCCAACCTTCTGATTTTAAAGCTTTTAACAGAATTTTTAATGTTTTTTTTTTTTTTTTTTGAAAAATTCCTAATTCGTTCCAAATGTATTCAAAGTTCGGCCCGGCCGAACTTACTGCTTTTTTACTTGTTTTTTTTTTTTTTTGAATTCTGATATGATGTGAAGTCTTTTCAGAGCAGTAAAAAAAACAACGGACAAAACTGTTATTTATAGATTTTATGTATATATTGGGTAAATGGAACTACATGAATAATATCATTCCAGAAGAGGATACAAAATAAAGAATTATTTTCACCATAAAAAAGAAAGTTATGTTAGTTACTACGCTTATAACTCAAGAACGGCTCGACGGATTTTGACAATTCATACAATATTGGAATGGTAACTTCGCAAAAAAAAAAAAAAATCTCGTGAAAATATTCCAATAAAAATGTGAATAAAAAAATTTTTGGCGTAATTTTTTTTAATTTGACTACTATATTTAAGTGTACTTTTTTAATTGTTGTGAATTCTGATTGAATAATTTAAAAATGGAATGAGTTCGTAATATGATATTAAATTGATATTGTTCATGCATAAAATTTGCGCCTACCTTTCAACTTCTCGTGCTTCAGCTTGAAGATGCCAACACATTTTAACAAACAAAAATGACCGACAAAGCGTGAAGGGGCTCATTTCAAAACGTGGACCTACTTCTTTTATATGAAGATAATCCGTCTAATGAGAACTCAAAATGCAGAATTTATTGGGACTGCAATAAGTTAAATACCGAATATAAGGATACAAAAATGTAGAGCGAATTGGACATTTAGTAAGAAAAGGATTTATATCCTTCCAGAAAATTTTCCAAACATTCAAGGTACCTTAAATCGGGTACAATTCGATTTCAAGTATTTTTTACATTTTAACAATATTTTTCATACAAATTTCGGCAAAAGTTGGTAATTTGAAGGAAAACCATCCTCGCAAACAATTATCAGTTTTTGGTATAACCATCATATGATTCAAGCTATTTTCGGGGTCTTGACCACTTTTTTCATTTTTTGGCCCTGATTTGGCATCTTTGTTTCTACGGGGGTAGAAACCCTATTCTCATATTAAATTTTCGGATTATGGTCCATCTTTGTCTTAACCACATTCATCAATTGACTTGGCTAAAAAATTGTATTTACTACTCTGCGGTTGAGGACTATCTTACAGACAATTGTTAACATGGGCATTTCTTTAAGTATAATCCCCACATTTGTGTACCCCCAAGTCCACGTTCCCAACCAGTTTCTGGCCAGAAAGAGAAATTTTGTATTCTATTGACTTTGTAACCCCCAAGAGAATATTAATTGGGAAAGTAGGTTTGGCATGTACCTCTATATGAAATGAACTCCGAAATGTCAAACTGGGACTCATTCAATCGGAAATTGTGACAGAAACATGAAAAAATTAGGAATATTGGAAAGTAGCACAGGACCGAACATAAGTTTTAGTCGTCATTGAATTATACTATGATCAAAAATGTGCACTTTATGGGGTTTCCGGCGCACAATTTAAAGGAAAAAAAAATAATTGCATTCTTATTCATATTCTGAAATCATTCTGCCCCTAATTATGAGGTGGACAAACTTAAAAATCATGCAGCACGTTATTATAATATATACATATTTTTTTATACAGGGTGAGATAAAAACTGCAACAAAGTTAAACGCCATGATTTTAATTTTTTTATATATTGGTATCCTGAGATTTTGAGAGATTGTGCGTTGGAAATGAAGAGAGGAACCTCATTTTGTAAGCATGCCTGGGTGGCGCGTGCTGAGTGCGATGGTGTCTGAGTCCTATTGTAATGTCCAAGATCTGCGGCCAAAATGTTTGCGTGCGCAAGGCTTTAATACATCCTCCGAATATTTTCGCGATAATATTCGGCATTTATTCTGATGCCACTATCGATTAATATGAGCGGTGAGCGACCATCGGCTGTTATGGCGGCCCGTACCATCGCCATGTCCAGCTCTTGATTTCTGGTGGCCAACCGAATGTGCACATTTTCAGCTAAAATCTTTGGCAAGTAAATATGTTTACAAACTGTTGGACAACGAATGTTTTCTCATCGGAGAAAACCAACTTCGGCAGTTCACCACTTTCGGCCAAGCGAAGCAACTCTTTAGCTCTTTTGAGTCTATTTTTTCTGTTGCGGTGTAAGTTCTTGCACTTTTTGGAATTTCAATGGCTTTACCCCGAGTTCATTTTTCAATATTTGCCGAATGGAATATTGCGATATATTCAGTTCACGTGCCATTTTCGCTTCTTTACTTTTCGAACCATTTCTGCTGATGTTGCTGGTTTCTTCCGCCCATTTTCTTGACGTCAGGATACGCTACCAGTATCACGGTAACATGCGATGGTACTAGACACAAAAGATTTATTCACATTTAAATGCTGGAGTGCTCTAACGATAGCCACTTGTGGTTATACGGGATTCAACTTATAGCCTACAAAATGAATACAGCAAATTGACGAAAAAATTACCAAAAATGAAGATAATAAATATTTTCAAAAAAAAAAAATGAGTACTAACACAGAAGTTGCGCCAAGAATTCACGGACTACCCAAAACAACATAAAGAAAAAACACTTAGGACAATATATTCATTAATAAACTCCACAACATATGAGCTTTCCAAATACATCGTGGACATTTGACCAAGGATTCTGGTTACTAATATCAAAGACGCGCTGGATCTAAAAGACAGAATTAAAGATGTAAAAATTGAATTATTATCACTTAACGTTATATCATTATTGCACAGCATACCTAGCTTTGAGGACAATAACAGAAAAATGGTACATTATTAAAACACATACACAAATTCCGAAAGACCTCTTCATTGAAATGCTGACATCTTGTATGAAAGAATCAAGATATTTTATGTATGACAACAAAGTGTGTGAGAAAAAAAGTTACTTCCTATGGGATCTCCGGCGTCACCGACTATTCCTGATATCGTAACGGAGGATTTATTGGACGCTACAATGGGGAAATTGATGACAAAACCAAAAATATTGATTAATTATGTTGACGACCTATTTTGCTTTGTAAAGAAAACGGAGATTGACAATACTTTAAATGTTTTAAAATCTTAGGAAAGCTAGCATACTTGGACGCTCTTATAATCAGACAAGCCAATGAACTGATTCTTGATTGGTATCAAAAACCGACAGCTTCAGGACGACGTATTAATTATTACTCAGACACCCAAGACGAATAAAAATAAATACAGCCGTAAATTTTATAAAAAGAGTACATAGCATAAGCGACGAACGATTTCACCGAAAAAACGAAGAGCGAATGTCCTTCAAAAACAATGACTTGGCGAAAACACTATTGACGATCTAATAAAAGACGCAAACAAAAAAAAAAAAAAAAAAAAACAAGTAAGCAAAGGCTACAGTCGAGCGGGGCCGACCGTTGAATACCCTACAACACTATAATAAACGATACAGTTTATATAGGCGAGATACTCGAAAGAATTCCACAAGATATTGTGACAAATAATAAAAGAAAACCATCAGGTTTCGATCTCTAATTTTCGAATAATAGCAACTTTAACTAATTTGTTCATTTCCAATTTATTGGAAGATGTTGCACGTAAATGGTCTTCCTAGATCTAGAACCAATATTTCCCAAAGACCTATAATCTCTCAGAAATAGTAAATGATTAACATTTATAATTGGTTTTTGACTGAAACGCATCTATATGAGATATAGACATTTGAAGTCAGAAGTGCGTCTTTCCAGTATTTGCGAATTATCCAAAAAGTCACTGGAATGGACATTTTCGTATTTTGTCTACAAAAGTTGGCAAACTATTTCATCACACATTGAATATTTTTGGATGGCCATTCAAAACTGTTTGGCTTTTGCAATGTCCGGTAACACCCATTCAAATGTGCGTGAGGATCGGGCGATAATTACGGCCTGCTGACAATTTTGCAGTTTTGTTGGTCCATTTCAACCCCTAAATATATGGCGATCATCTCCAAAAAGAGTAGGCTTCTATTCTGACCCTCATCTTATCCCCATGCAAAATTTCGTAAGGATCGGGCCGTAAATGCGATCTGCATATGATATCCTGATATCCCAACTACTTAGTTTTGTTAGCTGTAGAAATATTACCAAATGTTTGATTCAAAATGAAAATATGCCAAAAATATGACAAAATTGAAAAAATATGAGAAAATTTTAAAAAATCAATATTTTCATCTTTAGAGAGATATTTTTATGCGATTTTTTAGACGTTTTTTCTTTCCTGCCAAGAGGCCATTCTGAATTAAGGAGAACTGTCGAAATCAGTTCAGCCGTTCTCGAGATATAAGAGATCTTTCAAGCATATCTTCTTTGATAAACATATATATCGCACATATTTTGCTATATATCCGATTTGTTGGATCTTAACATCAATGTAAAGATCAGAAGTAACCTTGTCATGGCTTTGTGATTTCGCCGGGATTTAAAATATTCGCGGTTTAATGAAAAATTTAGAATTTTTTCAACAAAAAAGATATGGTCTATTTTACCCGCTAAATATTATCCAATGACCACCCAAATTGGTAGGCTTCTTCCCCGCCCTAAACTCTAACTACATGCGAAATTCCGCGTTGATTGGTCTATAATTGCGACCTGTATAGCTACTGCAAAATCCGACATTTTTTCAGTATTTGGTCCATTTCAACCCCTAAACATTTGGCGATCATATCCAAAAGAAATAGGCTTCTATTCTGATCCTAACCCCACCTTCGTGCAAAATTTCGTAAGGATCGGGCCATAATTGCGACCTGTAGCGTGATTACAAATTAACATGGACAGACGGACAGACGGACGGACGGACAAATATAGCTAGATCAACTCAGCTCGGCGAGCTAGGAAGATCCATATATACTTTCCTATATGGGAAATCAATATTTCGAGGTGTTACATAAATTCTGGCCCAATCAAACTTATAATACCCCCAACACATAGTGTTGTAGGGTATAAAAAACAATAATAAAATCAAAACGAGTGGTACAATTGAAAAGTTATACAAGCCAATTACATACATACCTGGACTTTCGGAGGGATTTTGCAACTCAAATATTTATAATAAGGACAAGTATCAATTAGCCTTTAAATCTAAGAATAACGCCAACTCTTTATTTAGCAAAACAAACTTACGACTAGACTATCTGGACATAAGTCAGATCAAAAAACGGACAAACCACTAGAACGGCGCTTGTACCACATTGCACGATGACTGGCCAAACCAAATTCCAAAGACATTGAAATACTGACACAAAAAATATAAATGGCGTTTTACCCTAGAGTTGTTAAATATTATAAACATACCCACCGATGTTATAATGAACTATAAAACTGATACTGAAGCACAGACAGTATCTTTATAGTTTTTTCCCTTTAGATGACTGTCGAAGGCTGTCGAAATATCGAAAAATAAAAATCAAAATAAAACGCTTCTGTTTTCAATCTTAAGCGAAAAAAAGTTATTAAGAAGTTTTAGTAATAAGGCATTTGTGCTGTATTAAATTCGTGTTGCCTAAATGACAGATTGACTTCTACAACTTCTCTCATACGTATATGAAAAGCATCATTTACTAGCCACTGTCAAATATTTAAAAGGAGTTCTCTCAAAATCATTAACAACCCCATGAAATTTTATCATTATTATTTTTCGTGGAGTTCATATATATAGAGTTCACTTATATTGTATAATATTACTTCGAATAGTGAATATCAATGAAAATAGTTTGATATGGTTTCTTTTCTTAAAAAAAAAAAAAAAAAAATTTAAAAAACAAATTGGTCTGACTGAACTTGACATCTTTTTTAATTGTTAATTCTTACCTTTTGCTCAAATAATATACACATGTAAATCGTCATAGGCTGAGTATACTGATTCCTTAAAAACTGTTTTGTAAAATTCTATGCCACGTAAACTGGTATTGTTGCTATTGTCCAAATCGAAGACAAAACACTCACCTTGTTGAAATCTTACTTTTCAAATGTAAAGAAATAATGCGAGCAGATATTACTTCAATATATGTTTTTTTTTTTTTTTTTTTGAATTGCAAACGTTTTATTTATTTTTGAATTTTATTTATAAATACATTTACCCTGTTTTAATCAAATTGTAATCTTAACTACTTTAAATGGATTCAATTTATTGCAGTATACTTTCGAAAACTTCTATAAGTGTTTTTAGTTTTCTCGATTGCACACAAGTATAATTGTTAAGTACTATTTTTGTTTATATTGTTTTCTTTTTTACGCCAAAGGCCGATGAAGCTTTCAAATAATTTTAATATATGTACCTTAAACTTTGGTCAAAACTTGCATTGCATTGAAGAGAAAGTAAAATATTATCATTTTTCATTCAAGCTGAAAATTAATTTAAAAGAGATGGTCACTATTAAGGTTCGGGCAGAACAAAAAAGATTGAATTTAAGAAGCATTAATTGTAGATTAGTACAAAGCCTATTTGTGGAATAGCATCCAATGTAATGTTTGAGAAAAAATTTCGAATTTAAGTTTGTCAATTACATAGAAAGGAATTTAAATCAATAAACAAACAAACGAACCTAGAAAATGATGCCCAAAGAAGGCAGATATTCTGACAGACCGTTATGTTAAACAGACAGGTAATAAATGCTTTATTAGTGAATCTGGTTTTTATTTGTCTGGAATCAAGCATTCACAGAGAACCGTGGAAGATTTCCTTAACTCCCATAAAATTTAATATTGAGAGACACCGTTATATGGGGCTATACGAAAACGTGGACCCATATACGAACTTAACCTGATCATTGAATGGTCTTAGAATTTTACGCTGATCAAGAATATATATACTTTGTTGGGTCTGACATGAGCATTTCGAGGAGTTACAAACGAAATGAGAAAACCAGTAAAGAAAGTCTTAAAGTCGGGCGGGGCCGACTTTATGATACCCTACACCACTTTGCAAATTTAGAGGAGCTGCGCATAAAAATTAAAAGTTTTTATGGGATAATTCAATCATATCAGATTATAATTATAATTTTAAGTTCAAAGGACTAAATATGCCGAAGCATTTGTATCTTTTAAATTCGGACTTGTATTGCTCATTTGGTGCGCAAATAAATTGAAATCGGATAAAAATATATATGGGAGCTATATCCAAATCGGAACCGATCTAGATAAAATTTGGCAAAGATATTTCGGAGCTGGATTTGATATATTTCCCTGAATATCGTTGTTACGAAATGCATATTACGGCTGTGGGTAACAAACATTACAAATCTGATGAACAGTATACATGGGAGCTATATCTGAACCGATCTTCACCAAATTCGGTCGTAAGTGCCAAATTTCATCCAATTTGGGCAAATATTAGACGTTTGGTGCACAATCAAAGGTACGTGCAAAATTCCATACTATTCGGACTGATATTACACGTTAGGTGCTCAATAAAATGCAAATCGGACGAAAATATATATGGGAGCTATGTCTAAATTTTGACCGATTATCTCCAATTTCAATAGGGTTCGTCCTTGGGTCAAACAAATTATTTGTGCAAAATGTCATCTGGATAGGGCAATAAATGCGAACTGTACTTTGTTTACAAAAATACATGGACAGACATACGGACGGACAGACGGACATGCATAAATCGACTCAGAATGTGATTCTATGCAGATCATCAAAAGGAACTATGGGTCTATCTCGTTTCCTTTTGCCTGTTACATACAAATGCACAAAGACATAATACCCTGACCACCTTGTGATGTAGGGTATAATTAAAACATTCTTCATAGTATGGTGGAGAAAATTACTTATGCCATACCAGAGATTCTTTTAAATATGAACAGAGAGACGGTAAAATACCTGTGGCACGCTGTTCTAACTACACTGGTGGGTAGAAAATTCCATTTGGGATGAAATTTTCGAAGAAAATGCACGCATTTTCTGTGGTGAATAAATGCTATTCCTTCATAGAAATTCAGAGGGGCTTGGTATCTGCCAAACATCCCTTCTTTAGAAATGCTTTATCTTCCAAATTAATGATACGATATTGTAAAACTTTCGCACTCGATCGAATATTCAATTATAGTCATGCATGGGCCGAACACGCCCACTTTTAAGCTTGGTAGCAATCTTAACATAGTTTGGTGGGTATTTGATATGGAATAACGGTAGAAATGTTCACAGTCTGTATTTTAAACAAAATATAAGAAGAATATTTCGACATGAGCAGAAAATTGGCGGTGAAAAGTTATAGGCAATGATACAAATACATTTATGCATATATTTCATATGCATGACTGAATTCGGAATATAACAAAAATGTACAATAACAAAATTAAAAGAAAATGGGTGATAGCAAATGAACTATTGGCAATGGTCGGTTAAAAGTTGAAAATGACAGCGAAAATATCAATTTTTGTCGTAGCTCACCAAGTACTTTCATCCCCAAAGAAATATTCCATCCCGAAACATTTTGTGTTCACAGTGTTATTAAGAGGGTCTATGAAATTTGGAGAAGATCATTTGAAAAAATAAATCGATTATTGTTCAAAAGTCTTTGAAATTTTGAACATATAAAAAACACAAGTAAAAAAGTGTTAATAACCTCCCCCACTTGGAATGTTAAACGTTAAAAATATTTCTATATGTACGATGTCGGTGGGCGGCGTTAGTTTTATCTCTTATTACGAAATAGTTGTAATAACATTCGGGGGTACAGTTGTGTGATGGTTATGAGCTGACCCGATCTCGCCTTGTAATTTATTTTCACGCTTCGGGTCGCAATTGTGGCCCGATCCCTACGAAATTTTGTATGTAGTTGGGGTTAGGATCAGAATAGAAACCTATTTTGTTGGAAATGATCGCGAATAATACGTAGAGGGGAAATTCTATATAAAAATACCAAAATTTCCAGTAAACAAGACTATTTTTAAGCCCAAATACGTGACACAAATACCTGAAAACGTAACTTTTGACCATTATTTTGACGCTAATAGCCAATATATCGGATATATAGCAATATATGTACAATCTATATAAATAAGTTAATTATGTTAGTTTTGAAGCTTAGAACTCAAGAACGGCTGGACGGATTTTGACACCGATTAAAATGGAAAATCTAAAGTTTAAAATGTGAAAAGATTGCGTGAATATACGGCAAACCAACAAAGAAAGGCTCAAAGTCGGGCGGACCGACGTTATGATACCATACATCAATTTGTATGTTATGTAACATATAATGTTTTATGGAATATTTATGATCGTTTTTTAATATCTATTATGGTTTAAAAGCAAATATAATTTAAAGCCGAAAGTAACTAATATATGGAAGTATATCCTCCCCTTAATCGATTTTCTCTCAATTTCCCGGACTGAACCGTTATTCATCAAAATTATTAAACTTTTTAGGCACAATAAACGAGATATCGGATGAAGATATATATGGGAGCTATATCCAAATCTGAAATGATCTCTATAAAATTTAGCAGCATTTAATTCGTACCTATATTAACCATTTGGTCCGCAATAAACTTGAAATCGAGTAAAGATATGTATAGGAACTATGTCCAAATCCGAACCGACATCGATGAAATTTGGTAATGATATTTCTGAGCCATATTTTATAAATATAGACGGACGGACATGCATACCTCGACTCAGAATATGATTCTATGCAGATCATCAAAAGGAACTATGGGTCAATTTCGCTTCTTTCTCCATGTTACAAACAAACGCACAAGGACATAATACCCTGATCACAGTGTTGTGTAGGCTATAAAAATGTGAATATTTTTTGTTACATTTTGGATTATGTTTTTGTAATATTTTACATGAAAATTCGTCAACCGTTTGTAACTCCTCGAAGTATTTGTTGAAGACTCATAAAGTTTATATATTCATGATCATTATACAATTCTAAGACGATCTAGCGATATCCCTCTGTCTGTTGAAATCACGATACATCCCACGTTATTTGACTTAGAGCTTCTGAATTTCCCACAAGTCTGTGTATTGTGTCTTGGATTGTTCGAATTGATAATGAAATTATATATCCCACGATCTAACTGGTATATAAAAATATTTTCTTTAGCTGATAGTGGAAGGCACTTACAGTAAGCCCCGGCCGAACTTGTTGTTTTTTATTCGTTTTTTGTCATATTTTTTATTAAATGAAATTTTTTCAATATTGATTTGTTCGATCCTCAATACTTTTTTCATTAGGGTTGGGCTAGAGTCGGGGCCTATTGTTTTTGAGGATACGGCATAATGTTTCCTGATATTGCAGTCGCTCTTCAAGTCACAATTAAAGACCATGAGGTAGTCGCATGAGGTTACAGACTAGGACAGGACATGGCCATCGGATAATATTTAGCGGCTTTTGGGTGAAATTGTTTTGAATATCTATCAGCGCGATAGAGGACATCAATATAGACAAATGCCACCGGTCAAAAGCCAAAGGTAGAATTTTTGCAGAACTGTATGGAATTATATCTAAAAATCAACCAAAATGGCTTAGACCTAAGCGTATCGGTCACGCATGACTATAACCTTTTCTTACTAATTAAAGAACTAAATTCTATTCATATTATTTTACTTCCAGACAAAATATAACCAATGCTAGTGTTTAAACAACCCCACAATTTTTTCCAAGCTATTTTATATAGTTTATCGCATTCAATTATGTGATTCGCTACAAAGGATTTTCTTTATTTATGTATTTCGAAAATTAATTGAACAATTAATTTGGACTTCTATGAACGTACCTATGTATTTGCATGTGGATACGTTCAGTCAGCTGTGTGTGTGGGTATAATTGTGGCAACATTTTTGATCTGCAATTATATATAACTCTCTTAGCAATTTTCTAATTAAATGAATAATTTAAAACATTTGCTCCTGTTTTGTTATTATCGTCATCATCATTAAAATATTTGTAACTCCAACTACTGCTGCTGCTGCCCCGACCATTGTCCTGTCGATTGTTATTGTTGTGGATTCATTTATTTATGTATGAGTTCGAACGGGCAAAGAGCACACTCTTGGAATGGTTTGGAGTTATGCTCGTAGTAAACGTAAAACTTAATTTCAAGAGCCATTTGTTGATTTACTGGCTCGTATTCTGCTATTACTTAGTGGTTTTGTTTTAATATGTCCTGACCGAACAGGAATGGAATATTTAATTAAATTTCATACCAAAAGGGGTGCGTCCATACACTGAAATACTTCCAAGTTAATTTGGAATATTTTCAGAAATGTGTGGTAATAAAATCAAAAGCAACCATGAATAGATTTTCGTAATTAGCCAAATATGTGAATATTTGCCCCCATTTTTATAATTGGCTAAGGCGTATACACAGCAAAATTTTAATACACAAAATTAAATAATAAACACGAACAGCTAAAAATTATAATGTTTTTGTAGATTTAATTTAAAGAAAATATTAGTTTTGTAAATATATAAGCCACATTTCTGGACAGAGTCTCGACATTTTGCATAAAGTCTAGTTTATGTTTGGAAATGTGCCAATTATGGATGCAAAGGGCCAAAACCGTTATTGCAGCCTCCATAGAATTTAGTAAGAATTTAGGAAGTTTTCGTTTTGCACAAATGAAACTTTATAGAAAAGAGGAACTTATTTTTCCACCTATTATATGTGTATATTCCGGTTGTAACCCTAAATAAGTGCAAACTTCTATAAATTAACAAAGAGTAAAGGAGCGGATGGTAGGTCTTTGAATAAGATTTCGAGGTGTTACATATAGGTTTGAGCCTTTACCTGTGAAGTGCAGTTCATAAGAAGACGCTATAAATATAAATATATATATATATATATATATATATATATATATATATATATATATATATATATATATATATATATATACGACCGGGCCGATTTTATGATACCCTACACCACTTTGCTAATTTAGTTGAGCTCCACTTAATAATTAAAAGTTTTTATGGGAGAATTCAATCATAACCGCTATGATTATAATTATAATTTAAAATTCAAAGGACTAAATATGCCGAAGCATTTGTATCTTTTAAATTCGGACTTGTGTTGCCCATTTGGTGCGAAATTAATTTGAAATCGGATAAAAATATATATGGGAACTATATCCAAATCTGAACCGACCTCGATAAAATTTGGCAAAGATATTTCTGAGCTCTATTTGATATATTTCCCTGAATATCGTTGTTACGGAGCGCATATTACGGCTGTGGGTAACAAATACAATAAATCGGATGAACAATATATATGGGAGCTATAACTATATCTGAACCGATCTTCACCAAATTTGGCATACTACCTTCTAGACTAAATTCGGTCGTATGTGCCAAATTTCATCCCATTTGGACAAATATTAGACGTTTGGTGCACAATAAATGGTAAATCGGACGAAGTTATATGTGGGAGCTATATCCAAATCTGAACCGATCTCGATAAAAATTAGCAAAGGTATTTCTGAGCTGCATTTGATATATTTCCCCAAATATTTTTGTTGCAGAGTGCATATTACGGCTGCGGAGGACAAAAATAACAAATCGGATGAACAATATATATGGGAGCTATAGCTATATCTGAACCGATTTCGATAAA
Source organism: Musca domestica (assembly GCF_030504385.1). Classification (NCBI taxonomy): domain Eukaryota; kingdom Metazoa; phylum Arthropoda; class Insecta; order Diptera; family Muscidae; genus Musca; species Musca domestica. The sequence continues at coordinate 7,672,681 of NW_026712258.1, forward strand.
ATTAGGCATACTTATTTTCAGGCCTAATTTGGTTGTATGTGCAAAATTACATACTATTCGTTTGGTGCACAATAAAAGGCAAATCGGACGTGGGAGCTATATCTAAATTTTTAACGATTATCTCCAATTTCAATTGGGTTCGTCCTTGGGCCAAACAAATGTTGTTTTCAAAATTTCATCTCAATCGGATAATAAATGCGACCTGCATTTTGTTCACAAGAATACATGGACAGACGGACGGACGGACAGACGGACTGACATGCATAAATCAACTCAGAAGGTGATTCTATGCAGATCATCAAAAGGAACTATGGGTCTATCTCGTTTCCTTTTGACTGTTACAAACAAATGCACAAAGACATAATACCCTGACCACCTTGTGGTGTAGGGTATAAAAAGGAAAAATGCAAAAATAAAACAAGCAAAGAAAGTCTGAAAGTATATTTAAAGAGCTTCACTTAACAAATAAAATTAGTTATTGGGAATTTGTGAGAATTAAATTATACAAACTATGATTATAGTTATAATTTAAAGTCTAAAGAACCAAATTTATCAAGGCATTTGTGTCTTGTCAATTCGGGTTTGGTGCACAATTAACTTGAAATCAGAAAAAGATATATATGGGAGCTATATCCAAATTTGAACCGATCTCGATAAAATTTAGCAAATGCATTTCTGAGCTGTATTTGATATAATTCCCTAAAATTTCGTTGTTACAGCGTGCATATTGCGGATGCGGAGGACAAAAATAAAAAATCGGATGAACAGTATATGTAGGAGCTATATCTAAATTTTTACCGATTATTTCCAATTGCAATAGGGTCAAACCAATGATTTTTGCAAAATTTCACCTTGATCGGGCAATAAATGTGACCTGTACTTTGATTACAAAAAGACATGGATAGACGGACGGACATGCGTAAATCAGAATGTGATTCTATGCAGATCATCAAAAGGAACTATGGGTCTATATCGATTCATTTTCCCTGTTACTAACAAATGCACAAAGACAAAATACCCTGATCACCTTGTGGTGTAGGGTATGAAAACATGGTTTTTAATGACCTAAAGCCAAACAATCAACCAAATAAGTTAAATATGTTTCCAAATTTCAAATTTCATTGTCTAATACACGATTGTCGGGGCTTATAAATAACGTGTTAGTTACCGAGTTATTTCCTCAATCCTCATAGATATGAAACTAATATATTTCAGAAAATTACGTGATCTATCTATCTATCTCGTTCTATTTCATTTATGATGTTCATGTATTCGTATTTCAGCATTAAGAAATATTCGCGTTAGAATCGAATTTTCGGTGTTTTTCACTTAAGATGTATGGTTTATATTACACACTAAATATTATAAGCTGAAGGAAGGCTTAAATTGAAAGACTTGCGTCGATTGGTTCATTATTGTCATAATTGAAATCAAGAAAAAGTTTGGTTTCTCGTCCATCTCATCTCCTGACTATTTTGCGATTATTTCCAAAATCTTTCGTAAGGATCGGGCCATAATAGCGTCCTGCAGTTAAATTAGAAATTTACGTGGATAGATCGACTTAGCTCGTCGAGTCGTTACAAACGAAATAACAACCTCTTATACCCTTCATAGTATGGTGGAGGCCACAAAGTTAAAATATAATTTAATACTGATTTTGCCAAGAATATGTGATCATCCCAGACGTAATACATTTTTTTAGTCCAAATCTTAAAGCACTACATTGGGATGTCGTTAAATCGATGACTTTCCTTCAACTTTATTATGAAGATTTTTAAACATTATTTTCTTGTAGTGCACATTAGCTGGATGTTTAGAAACACCATTATTTATAATTAACTAGCTGGCCCGGTCCGCGTTGCCGGCCCGTAGTTTTAGTCTTTAATGCAAATTTTGCATAGCATAATATTTCACAAATCTAGCTCATAAAGGTGAACAAATTTTAATATAAATATTGATTCGACTAAATAGAAATAAATAACTATGGAAGGAGGGCAAAATAATTTCTGAATAGTCAAAGTTATTTACGCTTTTACACCCATTACCATATCACCTCAAATTGCGCATTAGAGTCCCCAAAAAGTCTATGTTCTTGTTCATAGTAAAATTCAATGACGATTAAACAATACCCGCGTTGTTGTCCGCCAATCGGTAAACATCACTATAGATCGGCGGGCTTGGGGACTATATGGGGTCTTTACCAAAATATTTACGTATGTTGAAATTTTTCTGTAAGATGGTTCTCTACTCACAAAGTAGCCTAAATACAGCAAATAATGGCCAAATTAGTTGAAAAACGTGGCCAAGACCACGGTCACAGCTGAAATCAAGGATACATTTATATAAGGGTTATACCAAAACGTGGCCCAACCAATATTCTCTTGGGGGTTACAAATTCAATAGAAAGCAAAATTTTCTTCTCTAACCACCAATGTGATGTGAAGGTGGACTTGGGGATACTCCAATGTGGGGACTTTACTTAAATAAATTCCTATGTGGCAATTATCTGTATGATGGTTCCCTACCCCATAGTAGCATAAATACACTTTTTAGCCAAATCAATTAATGAATGTGGTCAAGACCAAAATGGGCCCTACTCTGAAAATTTCAAATTTTATGCGAAGAGAGCCTCTACCTCCTTAGAAACAAAGATGCCAAATAATGGCCAAAATATTAAAAAAGTGACAAAGACACCAAAAATAGCTTAAATCATACGATGATTATATAAATATGAAATCGGGTTGTACCCTTATCCGTGAGTTATGATCGATATCATGACCTGCAAAAGCGATTTAAGGTATCTTGAATGTTTGGGAAGGTTTTCTGGAAGGATAGAAATCCTTTTCTTACTAAGAGTCCCATTCGTTCTACTATTTTCCACCCTTTATATTTGGTATTTTTCTGATTGTACATTGGACGGATTATTGTGACAGGAAAGAAGTAGTTCCACGCTTTGAAATGAGCCCCATTAGGGTTTTTCGGTAATTTTCGTTTGTTCAAATGTGTTCGCATCTTCCAGCTGAACCACGATGTCGGCCCTGGAGTTGAAAGGTAGATGTCAGTTAACATCGTATTTCCCACTTATTTAATTTTTTGGTGAAAATTTGTATATAGTGAAAAATTATTCTTTATTTTGTTCACAAAAAATTTACTAAATTCAATTAGATAATACAAATTGAAAAAAAAAATTGACAAAAGAAGAATTACACATTGAAAAAATCTTCAACTTGTTCTCTGATTTTTTACAGCAAATGTTTAAGATCCTTATGTAGTTTGTCAATAGAATGTACTTCTATTTTAAAATTCGATTCCATTAAATTATTTCGACATTATCTATTCCGTTTCGCCACCACATAATTCGGTACTACACTTCCATGTAACTCGCCATCAATTTCATTTTTCAAGAAATCAAGTCAATTAAATAAATAAAATATTTATATTTGAATTCAAAAATAAAATATAAAAAACACTACAAATGTACATTAGAAAAAAGTAAGTCAAAATGGAAAAAAATTATGCAAAATAAAACATTACTATTGTACATTTCAAAAGTCAAAATGAAAATGTTAATATATCACATTTTTACGCGATTTTTTTGGATATTATCCTTTTCGGAGAGGAGACAACTCCTAATTTGTGTGAATTGTTAAAATCAGTCCAGCGGTTCTTAAGTTATAAGCGTAGTAACTAACACAACTTTCTTTTATATATATAGATATTGTAAATTCAGAGCATGTTATGTTATTACAATCTTTGGCTAAACACATTGAGTCTCACATTTATTATTTATTTTTTTTTTTTTGTCGCAGGTTCTTACATTTTATAATGGAGACGGGTTCCGGGAAGGAGAACATCCATTTTTCTCAATTAAGTTATGAAAAAACTTGTTTAAAACTACCTCGTCGGTTGTCACTCCACAATCGCAATGTTATTTGAAAGCGCATCGTCCTACGACGTTCGGTTCGGTGCTAGGCTATGGTTTTTCAAAATTTGTCCTGGAAAGCGCTAGCTGCCGACCTATATTTGTTGCCTTTCTTTTAATGGTACTATTAACTGGGTATGTTTGTACGTATGTTTGTTTATGACACATAGATTTAGAATTGCTTGTGTGGATTTGTAAACTTTACTTGAATGAGGGTAACTTAGATATAGCTTTTATTATTAACAAATATTTATTTGGCTAAATGTATATTAATAATAATTTTTGGCAATTACTTTCTAACTTTTGGCCTGAATGCCGCGCTCACACACACACACGCACGCAAACACACACACACTGAACGATCTCCATGCGCACTACCAGCAGAAGGGTGTGTGCATGTGTGGGTAGCAGTAGCATTGCTTCTGAACTTATATCGCACATCATTTCCATTTTGGCTAGAATCTTATGAATACATTTTAACTTGACTTAAATATACTAGAGCCTCTGTAGGGGTTCATGTCATTAATTAAATACATTTTTATCGCATTTCATACGCAAAGGCAAAAATAAAATATAATAATATATGTGTATGTACGAAGATGTTTGTGTGTATGTATATGTTTGTATACTTAAAAATAGCATGCAAAATGTCTGTGAATTCTGAAACATGAATGGAAAACTAAATAACAATGAATTCATTTAATCTCCTATCAGCTCCTGAGGTAAATGTGGCAGATGAAAGAGGGTGAAACTCGCATAACAGATTCGGTGAGCGGTGAGTTTAATGTTAATTAGATGAAACTAGATCGGAGTTTAAGTCCTTCTTCCAGTGCAATATCCAGTAGTTGTTGTTGGCTGCTGTCGGTTTCTGTCGCAATGAAATATCTACAATTGTGATTTATCCGATTTATCCTGACTTTGGGTTGGATGGATACCTACATACTACTTCTATGGTACAAATGGTCTTCAGAACCTGACAAGTGGCAATACAATCTAATAATATTTATAATAAATTTAATAGCATTTATATAATTAATAATAATGGTAAAAACTACTCGTATAATTAGATTTGTAATGGAGTGGGTCTCTTTTTTGCTTTGGATGTCTTTGTTGGAAGTTGGATGTCTTTGTAAAACCTTTAATTCCTATAAGTATGTTGTTATGTATAAAGTCACTAACTTTGTTTGCGAACAAGTCTCACATGGCTGTTTCATCGACTCTTGTTGGTTGGCTAACCCGCACAAGTGAACCCCTAAGAAGATTATGTACAGTTATGGGGTCAACTTTTGCAGATTATTTCCATTCCGTTGATAATTTTGGAGGTTGTTTGTCTAGAAGCAATTACTTCGATCTGTATTTGGGAGAGTTTTGGTGGCGTCGGATATTGAAACTGATGCAGTTTGAGGACTTTCAGAGGGTCCAGACTGACGCACTGGTGAACCGGTAACGGGATTATATTGTGGCTTTGAAGTTGATGTCGTGGATGTGACTGTAATTGATGGAATCTCGGGTATGGCCGTGCCTTTAAGTGATGATGGCGTTGCCACGCTTGTCAAGTTTGGACCACCTCTTCCCGGACAAGGTATTGTAGACGGAGAGCCTGCCATCGAACCCATGGTAGCTGTTAATGGCATCATATTTAAGTTCATTTGTGAAGGTCGAACGGCAATTGCAATGGGCAGAGAGGCTTTTCGATTCAATGAGTGTCATCCATAAAAGTACTGAGTATTGTTGTCGGCTGACATTCCTCGGCTTATATGTCGTGGAATTGTGGTATCATAATAAACACTAGAAGACGTCGGTACACCAACCATGGATGGTGGCATTGAATTACCTCCAACTAGCGGAGGCGATGGCGTTCCCATCATACCCATACTGGTAGGTATCATGCTTCTACGCAAAGTGCCGGTGTGTGAGTGGTGGTGACCTGGTACCATAATGGTTCCGCTTAGATACGATGGTCCAGACATATTTTGATTTGTTGTATTGCTCAGAATTGGTGGTGTCAGTACATGGGCACCTAAAAGAGAGAGAGAGAGAGAATAAAAAATAATGTCAATTTCTAGAGACTGTAATTGGTAGAAATTTCATTATTGTAAGTAAGAAACATTGAAACTGTTGAAATCCGATATTGCCATAATACCCCTCTTCAAGGTTTATGAACAATGGCCGATAACGTAACGGCCCCTCCTTGCTCATTTTCGATGAAAAGTGGACCAATTTTGCCTTTAAAAAAATCTGCTCCAAACAGTAATTCGTTTTTGGTTCATCGGCTTTTTAATGTATGAGTGCGTATTTACATAAGGTGCTGAAGATGCTTTTCTTCTTCCAAATAAGTACACACAACAATACACAATTGAGACATGGAGTGGTTTTGGAAATGTGTACTATAATTGTACGAAAAGTACTAAATTTAGTATTGGATGAAAGAATAAAAAAATAATAATAATAATGCAATGGAAATTTGCAAGGTCTCTTGGCTCCTGTCAGAATCCAAGATAACCCTAACCAAATCACACATGTGAATGGAAAAAATGAAATCATGGTACAATTATTAGAAGGTAACTTTATGTGCGGACGTTTTGCCAAAGTTAAAGTAATGTCACCTTTATTTCCCACAAATATAAATTGCCAATTAAATATAATAATTTGTCAAAAGTCTTTGCTTTATTTGTAGAATCTTGTAGAAATCTTAGTTTTTCGTTATTCGTGGCCGAACCTTTAAAATACCATAACCGATACCATAACAATAAATAGCGTACACAAAGTAAAGTTTTGTCTTAAAGCCTGAATGGATACTCACTATTTTATTGAACACTCATTCTGATTTAAGAATACACACGAGTTTTAGCTATGTTTTTTAAATATTAAATTTAAAGCATAAAATCTTTATTATACCCTCCATCTTGAAAAGGAGGGTATATTAATTTTCGTCGTAGTCCCCATAAAATATACATATTGATGATCAGCATAAAATTTTAAGTTGATTAAACGATGTCCGAACTTCAAACACACAACAATTTGTGTTGTGTTTCGAATGGTTGGTATTGAAATTGAAATATAACGGTATCTCCCGGTATTGGATGATTGTGGCTACAATCCAGTCCACGGATTTGTATAAAAAATTATATTTGTAATTCGTTATTGGTTCTAGTACCGGTGGAGAAACTTTCTATGTATAGGTCTACGTTTTCGTATAGCTCCCATATAAGGGTACCTCCCGATATTCGGTATTTTAATTGTTTTCGCCACATTTTTCACGGCGACAGAACATTGAATATCTAGCCACCGGTATTCGATATTTTGATAATCCTAGTAGCCACATTTCCCACGAAATTGTTTCAAATTTGAGATGTAAGCCTCGCAATAGATAACAGTCCTTCAGTATGTGCCCCACCCACTTTATAGCTTTTTCAAAAGTTTAACTTATTATCCAAACGGTATTACTGGTATCTGTAGTTTGAAGTGGGACACGTTTGAATCCAGATACTTTCATACGAAAATGATTTATTTACGCAATAATGGAAGACATTAAAAGATCGGCCCGGTAGAATTAATTGTTTTCTAAAATTTCGGTACACAATAAACCTTTGTCAGATTTTATCGGGAACGGCTAAGATTTGGATATAGCGCCGATTTATACGATTTAAGGTTTATTGTGCAAATAATGACTAATATCATCCCAAATGGAGTGAATTTCGGGACGTACATTTCCATTTTGTGGAACTCGGCTCCGATATATATTTTTTTAATATAATCTTTCTCGAAGTGATATCATGCACTCTATAGCAAACTTTAACTGCACTAAAACTAAATGTCGATTGGTGGTATGATATACTTGAAAAAAATTTTTTTTTAAGGGAGCTCTACTAAACTTGCATAGTGGGGTAGGGTATCAAATGGTCGGCCGCGCTCTACTTTCACTTTTTCTTACAGGTTTTATTTTGTTTGCCTTTCTTATATAGCATAAAAGTTTTTCAATTTGATATACCACATTGAAGTGTGTATTTTGTATTGGTATTTGTTTTGAATTCTGGATTCAAATTACGGCAACACACTGGAAGTGTGACTTGGGCTTAAATAGTGCCCTTTTATTTCAAATATTGAATTATATTTTTGACATATGTACTTGTATTTCAAAGTATGAATTGGTAGCCACTTCACCTGGAAAATTCGACTGATATTAAAATGGCCTTTCTTTTGAATAATTATTTTTTATATAATGGAAATCCAAAATACTAAAATACATTAAGACGAATATGAATACAATATATTGAAATTCCTGCTATATAGGAAATGTACCAAATAGTGCAATTTACTGAAAATTTTGTAACAAAGATTTATGTACTCGAAAACTTTCCGACTATGTTACATGAGAGCTATGGCTTATAAAACTCCAATATTAAAGATTATTTCCGAAAAGATGAAACAATACTGAAAACTTTAAAATTCGTATTAATCTTACGAATAATGTAAAACTTTATGCAAAGTATCAAAAGCATAACATAAAAGTGGCACCACGTATAATGACTCTAGCTCTATAATGGCCAGACAGAAACAGATCAATCGAAGTAAAATTTCACTGTACTGTCAAGAAAACATACCTTATACATACATACTGATTAAGTTACAAAATGAACTGATTAATTTCGGTCGGAAATTGTGGCATGATTCATACCATATGATATAATTATATGGGGCTATATTAAATGAGGGCCAATGCATTTTGTTCAATGACAATCATCCTGAAAATAACGTTTACATCTGAGAAAAGTTTTAAAGGTCGTTTTGAAATATTGCGACCTCTTTCATGATTCAATGGGCGACGGGCAGAGAGACGGATCGATGTTGATGTTTAAAAAAATTGGTGAATGCACAAAAGACGAATTAAGATTGGCTGTTCTAACCTCTTTATACCCTTTAGTCGTGTTGTGAACAAAAGTTAATACCTCGAAGCATAATTTTCTAATAATTTTTTTTAGAGATTATAGTACACCCAATTGTCTGGGAATATGATTAGATCCTTCAAATTTCGGTACACAATAAACCTTTGCCAGATTTTATCGGGAACGGCTAAGATTTGGATATAGCGCCGATTTATACGATTTAAGGTTTATTGTGCAAATAATGACTAATATCATCCCAAATGGAGTGAATTTCGGGACGTACATTTCCATTTTGTGGAACTCGGCTCCGATATATATTTTTTTAATATAATCTTTCTCGAAGTGATATCATGCACTCTATAGCAAACTTTAACTGCACTAAAACTAAATGTCGATTGGTGGTATAATATACTTGAAAAAAATTTTTTTTAAAGGGAGCTCTACTAAACTTGAATAGTGGGGTAGGGTATCAAATGGTCGGCCGCGCCCTACTTTCACTTTTTCTCACTTTTCAGGTTTTATTTTGTTTGCCTTTCTTATATAGCATAAAAGTTTTTCAATTTGATATACCACATTGAAGTGTGTATTTTGTATAGGTATTTGTTTTGAATTCTGGATTCTATTACGGCAACACACTGGAAGTGTGACTTGGGCTTAAATAGTGCCCTTTTATTTCAAATATTGAATTATATTTTTGACATATGTACTTGTATTTCAAAGTATGAATTGGTAGCCACTTCACCTGGAAAATTCGACTGATATTAAAATGGCCTTTCTTTTGAATAATTATTTTTTATATAATGGAAATCCAAAATACTAAAATACATTAAGACGAATATCAATACAATATATTGAAATTCCTGCTATATAGGAAATGTACCAAATAGTGCAATTTACTGAAAATTTTGTAACAAAGATTTATGTACTCGAAAACCTTCCGACTATGTTACATGAGAGCTATGACTTATAAAACTCCAATATTAAAGATTATTTCCGAAAAGATGAAACAATACTGAAAACTTTAAAATTCGTATTAATCTTACGAATAATGTAAAACTTTATGCAAAGCATCAAAAGCATAACATAAAAGTGGCACCACGTATAATGACTCGAGCTCTATGATGGCCATACAGAAGCAGATCAATCGAAGTAAAATTTCACTTTACTGTCAAGAAAACATACCTTATACATACATACTGATTAAGTTACAAAATGAACTGGTTAATTTCGGTCGGAAATTGTGGCATGATTCATACCCTATGATATAATTATATGGGGCTATATTAAATGAGGACCAATGCATTTTGTTCAATGACAAGCATCCTGAAAATAACGTTTACATCTGAGAAAAGTTTTAAAGGTCGTTTTGAAATATTGCGACCTCTTTCATGTTTCAATGGGCGACGGGCAGAGAGACGGATCGATGTTGATGTTTAAATAAATTGGTGGATGCACAAAAGACGAATTAAGATTGGCTGTTCTAACCTCTTTATACCCTTTAGTCGTGTTGTGAACAAAAGTTAATACCTCGAAGCATAATTTTCTAATAATTTTTTTTAGATATTATAGTACACCCAATTGTCTGGGAATATGATTAGATCCTTCAAGGCACTTAAAATATTTAGAAATAGAGAAAGGGATATTCCTTACCTAATAATGGGTAACGGCGGCTCAAAACGGGAAAGTCAGACGAAAAACAGACCGTCTCTAGATAAAAATTCCCCCAGCAGCGAAAAAAAAAAACAAAAAAGTAAAACACACGAAGAGTATGCCGGCGCACATACACGTGCTTAAACAGTAATTAATGTTCATAACAGTACATATTGATTGATTCTTCGTGGCAGTGTGGTAAGTACACACTTCCTGTGACATGTCCATGTTTAGAGATGAGATTTTCTCACGGGACTGTGTCATCGTTGCCGTACAAATGAAAAAAAAATATGTTATTTTGCTTTGTAGTTTTTTGAGAAATGCCACTTTTACTTAAACCCACTCGTAATTATTTGTTTAATTTTAACAGGTTATTTGGCTTGTCTGCCTATATTCAATGATTTTTACCAAACATTTGTGAACACAACATACAACTTTTTTATGGATTAGACTAAGAGGAGGATTTTATTGCCACAGCTACAAATGCAACAATTATCGCAGTCGCTGCGACAAAAACTGTAATTGTGTGATGAACTGAAATGCCATACATATTAAATATCATATAGTGATTTCCTTTCAAAATCCCACTGTGTATGTAACATATAATTTCACACTTATTTGTGAAATATACAACGTTTGTTTATAATTACACTAGCTGGCCCGGTCCGCGTTGCCGGCCCGTAGTTTTAGGCTTTAATGCAAATTTTGCATAGCATAATATTTCACAAATCTAGCTCATAAAGGTGAACAAATTTTAATATAAATATTGATTCGACTAAATTGAAATAAATAACTATGGAAGGAGAGCAAAATAATTTCTGAATAGTCAAAGTTAATTACGCTTTTACACCCATTACCATAGCACCTCAAATTGCGCATTAGAGTCCCCAAAAAGTCTAAGTTCTAGTTCATAGTAAAATTCAATGACGATTAAACAATACCCGCGTTGTTGTTCGCCAATCGGTAAACATCACTATAGATCGGCGGGCCTGGGGACTATATGGGGACTGTACCAAAATATTTACGTATGTTGACATTTTTCTGTAAGATGGTTCTCTACTCACAAAGTAGCCTACATACAGCAAATAATGGCCAAATCAGTTGAAAAACGTGTCCAAAACCACGGTCACAGATGAAATCAGGGATACATTTATATAAGGGTTATACCAAAACGTGGCCCAACCAATATTCTCTTGGGGGTTACAAATTCAATAGAAAACAAAATTTTCTTTTCTGACCACCAATTAGATGTGAAAGTGGACTTGGGGATACTCCAATGTGGGGACTTTACTTAAATAATTTCCTATGTGGCAATTATCTGTATGATGGTTCCCTACCCCAGAGTAGCATAAATACAATTTTTTAGCCAAATCAATTAATGAATGTGGTCAAGACCAAAATGAGCCCTACTCTGAAAATTTCAAACTTTATGCGAAGAGGTTCTCTACCTCCTTATAAACAAAGATGCCAAATAATGGCCAAAATATTAAAAAAGTGACCAAGACACCAAAAATAGCTTAAATCATACGATGGTTATATAAATATGAAATCGGATTGTACCCTTATCCGTGTGTTATGATCGATATCATGACATGCAAAAGCGATTTAAGGTATCTTGAATGTTTGGGAAGATTTTCTGGAAGGATAGAAATCCTTTTCTTACTAAGAGTCCCATTCGCTCTACTGTTTTCCACTCTTTATATTTGGTATTTTTCTGATTTTACATTGGACGGATTATTTTGACAGGAAAGAAGTAGTTCCACGCTTTGAAATGAGCCTCATTAGGCTTTTTCGGTAATTTTTGTTTGTTCAAATATGTTCGCATCTTCCAGCTAAACCACGATGTCGGCCCTGGAGTTGAAAGGTAGATGTCAGTTAACATCGTATTTCCCACTTATTTAATTTTTTGCTGAAATTTTATATATAGTGAAAAATTATTCTTTATTTTGTTCACAAAAAATTTACTGAATTCAATTAGGTAATACAAATTGAAAACAAATTGACAAAAGAAGAATAACACATTGAAAAAATCTTCAACTTGTTCGCTGATTTTTTACAGCAAATGTTTAAAGATCCTTATATAGTTTGTCAATAGAATGTACTTCTATTTTAAAATTCGATTCCATTAAATTTTTTCGACATCATCTATTCCGTTTCGCCACCACATAATTCGGTACTACACTTCCATGTAACTCGCCATCAATTTAATTTCTCAAGAAATCAAGTCAATTAAATAAATTGGTATTAATATTTGAATTCAAAAATCTATATATATAAAAGAAAGTTGTGTTAGTTACTACGCTTATAACTTAAGAACCGCTGGACTGATTTTAACGATTCATACAAATTCGGAATTGTCTGCTCTCCGAAAAGGATAATATCCAAAAAAATCGCGTAAATATGCGATATATTAACATTTTCTTTTTGACTTTTGAAATGTACAATAGTAATGTTTTATTTTGCATGATTTTTTTCCATTTGAATTACTTTTTTCTAATGTACATTTGTAGTGTTTTTTTATATTTTATTTTTGAATTCAAATATTAATACCAATTTATTTAATTGACTTGATTTCTTGAGAAATTAAATTGATGGCGAGTTACATGGAAGTGTAGTACCGAATTATGTGGTGGCGAAACGGAATAGATGATGTCGAAAAAATTTAATGGAATCGAATTTTAAAATAGAAGTACATTCTATTGACAAACTATATAAGGATCTTTAAACATTTGCTGTAAAAAATCAGCGAACAAGTTGAAGATTTTTTCAATGTGTTATTCTTCTTTTGTCAATTTGTTTTCAATTTGTATTACCTAATTGAATTCAGTAAATTTTTTGTGAACAAAATAAAGAATAATTTTTCACTATATATAAAATTTCAGCAAAAAATTAAATAAGTGGGAAATACGATGTTAACTGACATCTACCTTTCAACTCCAGGGCCGACATCGTGGTTTAGCTGGAAGATGCGAACATATTTGAACAAACAAAAATTACCGAAAAAGCCTAATGAGGCTCATTTCAAAGCGTGGAACTACTTCTTTCCTGTCAAAATAATCCGTCCAATGTAAAATCAGAAAAATACCAAATATAAAGAGTGGAAAACAGTAGAGCGAATGGGACTCTTAGTAAGAAAAGGATTTCTATCCTTCCAGAAAATCTTCCCAAACATTCAAGATACCTTAAATCGCTTTTGCATGTCATGATATCGATCATAACACACGGATAAGGGTACAATCCGATTTCATATTTATATAACCATCGTATGATTTAAGCTATTTTTGGTGTCTTGGTCACTTTTTTAATATTTTGGCCATTATTTGGCATCTTTGTTTATAAGGAGGTAGAGAACCTCTTCGCATAAAGTTTGAAATTTTCAGAGTAGGGCTCATTTTGGTCTTGACCACATTCATTAATTGATTTGGCTAAAAAATTGTATTTATGCTACTCTGGGGTAGGGAACCATCATACAGATAATTGCCACATAGGAAATTATTTAAGTAAAGTCCCCACATTGGAGTATCCCCAAGTCCACTTTCACATCTAATTGGTGGTCAGAAAAGAAAATTTTGTTTTCTATTGAATTTGTAACCCCCAAGAGAATATTGGTTGGGCCACGTTTTGGTATAACCCTTATATAAATGTATCCCTGATTTCATCTGTGACCGTGGTTTTGGACACGTTTTTCAACTGATTTGGCCATTATTTGCTGTATGTAGGCTACTTTGTGAGTAGAGAACCATCTTACAGAAAAATGTCAACATACGTAAATATTTTGGTACAGTCCCCATATAGTCCCCAGGCCCGCCGATCTATAGTGATGTTTACCGATTGGCGAACAACAACGCGGGTATTGTTTAATCGTCATTGAATTTTACTATGAACTAGAACTTAGACTTTTTGGGGACTCTAATGCGCAATTTGAGGTGCTATGGTAATGGGTGTAAAAGCGTAATTAACTTTGACTATTCAGAAATTATTTTGCTCTCCTTCCATAGTTATTTATTTCAATTTAGTCGAATCAATATTTATATTAAAATTTGTTCACCTTTATGAGCTAGATTTGTGAAATATTATGCTATGCAAAATTTGCATTAAAGCCTAAAACTACGGGCCGGCAACGCGGACCGGGCCAGCTAGTAAAATATAAAAAAACACTACAAATGTACATTAGAAAAAAGTAATTCAAATGGAAAAAAATCATGCAAAATAAAACATTACTATTGTACATTTCAAAAGTCAAAAAGAAAATGTTAATATATCGCATATTTACGCGATTTTTTTGGATATTATCCTTTTCGGAGAGCAGACAATTCCGAATTTGTATGAATCGTTAAAATCAGTCCAGCGGTTCTTAAGTTATAAGCGTAGTAACTAACACAACTTTCTTTTATATATATAGATAACACTTCAGTTGCTTACAATGACAACATCGCATTCATTATTCGTTTCATTAACCATTTTAATTCACAAGAGCATGTGAGAATCCACTTGTTGATGTGTGAGTGTACATTTATTAACATATATTTTTCTTTATGCACGCACGCATTTACCGGAACACAGTCTGCTTGATTCAGATGTAGCTTTGACTCCCATATATATCTATCATTCGATTTTCTTCTAAACAATGATAGATCGGACACAAATTTCACAATGAATGCGTGTTATTGGTATTCCAAATTATAATGCTTGGTTTTCTTCCTTCGTGAATCTACCATAATTATTTCCAAGGGCCAAGCTGGGACTATATTGGATATATATGCTTTCGCTACATAGATCGACTTCAAATGTCCCGAAAGGGATGTCATCCAAAGAGACCTGAAGTGCAAAATCGTTATTTGTTTGTGTCTTTTGTAAAAATGAAAAAGGACAACGAAAACATGGAAACATAAATTTCTTGTCATTGAGGACTCCACCTTAAGAGAAAAAATATATCACCTTGTGGTAGTTTAATATGATTCAGCGACAAATTACGTTGAGGGAATAGAATTATAAGGACGAACTATTACTTACAGGATACAAAAAAATCAGAAATAATTTACAATATCATCATGTGTATTATAGGGTGACAAGCGAAGAACCGAATTTTCCACCCTCTAAATACTTTTTGGCACAGTTTTATTTTTAAGGGTGTTTAACTTTTTCAGTAGTCTAACAAATAATCAATACTTATTGGTGTGTCAAATACTTGCGTTCCGATTAAACATATGTGCACACAATTACAGAAAATGTCATACTTCATCATCATCGATCATTCACGGTAAGAATTTTTGTCGACTGTAAACTTGTTCAGACCTGTTTGAAAGCTGTATTTAAATTCTTGAATTGAATTTGCATGTTTGCATATTCCTTTTAGAATCCTTCTAAAATTTTTAGAGATCATTCAGGAATTTATTATCAAGCACGTTTCGTAGTGACGAAGCTTCTTTTTGGCTCAATGGGTACGGAATTGTCGATTTTGAAGTGAAGATCAGCCAGAATCATTGCAAAAGCTTCCAATGCATGTAGAAAAAGTCAAAATGAAATCCTTTTTTTTGCCCAAAAATGTAAGAGTTTCACTTGCATGACATGTGGTTTCAGTTATTGAGAGTCGAGATCGATAAACATTTTATTTGACGTTCAGGACTGATCAATAGTCCGCGTAGATCATGCGAGTTGGGAGACGAGCCCCCATTAATTGACACATTGGAAGACAACATTTAAGCATTTAATTGTGAGATACCAACCAAAATATTGGAATGAGTATGCAAGCGGATAAATTATTTGAGGCGAAGTCGCGGTCAACATTGGCATGAAATAATCTTCAAGCTTTAAATTATATGAATTTATAGCACAATTCCAATAAAATTTTAACGATTTTTCTTAATTTTAAATGGAGGGCTTTTCCGCCATAAAGAGAAACATTCTACTAACGAATTGCGACATTTAATACTAAACTGTGCAGCACAAAAAATAATTATGACAAAAATGTAGAAGATTATGAAAGCAGATTTAAAAATAAAAGAGACTCGTATTGACGTTTTTAAAGTTTCCTCTCCTCCATACTGCTGAATTAAGATTAAGAATTTCGGATTAAGATTCTTTTTGTTAATTTTAGATATATAACGTCTTCGACAATATTACTGATAACAATACGAGGACTACTTTGGTTATAAATTTTAACCCTAATGCGAGCCAAGCCTTTTTCAATATGTTGCTATAAACGTAGTCGTAGCTTGTCAAAATCTTCTACAAATTTATTTGTCATAAGCCCCTACTTCACCATATAAAAACTCTACTACAACTTACATAAACGCCAGGAATACATATAAATTAAAAACACATTTTAGTGTTAAAGCCGTACTTTATATGATTTTATTCAAAGTTCTCCCTCAAATAAATATTCAAGAAATATTTGCATCAATGTTGCTAAAAACAACCCAAAATATTTCTTAATTGTTTTAATCAACTTTTCCTTGGACTAGTTTCGAGTTGATGCGTGAAATTAACGGAAAATTTCATTTCAGGCAGAAAGTATCAAAATATTCTATACAAAATCTATATATCTATATATATAAAAGAAAGTTGTGTTAGTTACTACGCTTATAACTTAAGAACCGCTGGACTGATTTTAACGATTCATACAAATTCGGAATTGTCTCCTCTCCGAAAAGGATAATATCCAAAAAAATCGCGTAAAAATGTGATATTTTAACATTTTCATTTTGACTTTTGAAATGTACAATAGTAATGTTTTATTTTGCATGATTTTTTTGCATTTTGACTTACTTTTTTCTAATGTACATTTGTAGTGTTTTTATTTTTTATTTTTGAATTCAAATATTAATACCAAATTATTTAATTGACTTGATTTCTTGAGAAATGAAATTGATGGCGAGTTACATGGAAATGTAGTACCAAATTATGTGGTGGCGAAACGGAATAGATGATGTCGAAATAATTTAATGGAATCGAATTTTAAAATAGAAGTACATTCTATTGACAAACTATATAAGGATCTTTAAACATTTGCTGTAAAAAATCAGCGAACAAGTTGAAGATTTTTTCAATGTGTTATTCTTCTTTTGTCATTTTTTTCAATTTGTATTATCCAATTGAATTCAGTAAATTTTTTTGTGAACAAAATAAAGAATAATTTTTCACTATATACAAATTTTCACCAAAAAATGAAATGAGTGGGAGATACGATGTTAACTGACATCTACCTTTCAACTCCAGGGCCTACATCGTGGTTTAGCTGGAAGATGCGAACACATTTAAACAAACAAAAATGACCGAAAAAGCCTAATGGGGCTCATTTCAAAGCGTGGAACTACTTATTTCCTGTCACAATAATCCGTCCAATGTACAATCAGAAAAATACCAAATATAAAGGGTGGAAAATAGTAGAGCGAATGGGATTCTTAGTAAGAAAAGGATTTCTATCCTTCCAGAAATTCTTCCCAAACATTCAAGATACCTTAAATGGCTTTTGCAGGTCATGATCATAATTTTTTTTGCCGGTCATGATCATAACTCACGTATAAGGGTACAACCCGATTTCATATTTATATAACCATCGTATGATTTAAGCTATTTTTGGTGTCTTGGTCACTTTTTTAATATTTTGGCCATTATTTGGCATCTTTGTTTCTAAGGAGGTAGAGAACCTCTTCGCATAAAGTTTGAAATTTTCAGAGTAGGGCCCATTTTGGTCTTGACCACATTCATTAATTGATTTGGCTAAAAATTGTATTTATGCCCCTGGGGTAGGGAACCATCATACAGATAATTGCCACATAGGAATTTATTTAAGTAAAGTCCCCACATTGGAGTATCCCCAAGTCCACTTTCACATCTAATGTGTGGTCAGAAAAGAAAATTTTGTATTCTATTGAATTTGTAACCCCCAAGAGAATATTGGTTGGGCCACGTTTTGGTATAACCCTTATATAAATGTATCCCTGATTTCAGCTGTGACCGTGGTCTTGGCCACGTTTTTCAACTGATTTGGCCATTATTTGCTGTATTTAGGCTACTTTTTGAGTAGAGAACCATCTTACAGAAAAATGTCAACATACGTAAATATTTTGGTACAGTCCCCATATAGTCCTCAGGCCTGCCGATCTATAGTGATGTTTACCCATTGGCGGACAACAACGCGGGTATTGTTTAATCGTCATTGAATTTTACTATGAACAAGAAAATATACTTTTTGGGGACTCTCATGCGCAATTTGATGTGCTATGG
The DNA here is from genome assembly GCF_030504385.1 of Musca domestica. Taxonomy (NCBI): domain Eukaryota; kingdom Metazoa; phylum Arthropoda; class Insecta; order Diptera; family Muscidae; genus Musca; species Musca domestica. The sequence goes on from NW_026712258.1 coordinate 7,691,368, forward strand.
TAATGGGTGTAAAAGCGTAATTAACTTTGACTATTCAGAAATTATTTTGCCCTCCTTCCATAGTTATTTATTTCTACTTAGTCGAATCTTATATTATATTTAAATTTGTTCACCTTTATGAGGTAGATTTGTAAAATATTATGCTATGCAAAATTTGCATTAAAGACTAAAACTACGGGCCGGCAACGCGGACCGGGCCAGCTAGTATATATATAAAAATCAATTGTTGTTCGTTGGTAATGGAATCAGTTGAAAACGGCTAGACCGATTTGCATCATTTTTTGTACAAACGTTCGTCATACCTCGAGTTAGGTTTAAAAAAAAAATATATTGATCACGCCTACTTTTACGCCCACTATCTTGGTTTATCTAAAATCTTTATATTTGCCAGATAATGAAGATGTCGGTTTGAAAATTATTACACGAGATACTGTTGACTTTCCCTCCAACCCTAGGGAATTATTTGGGGGCTGAGGAACTGACCACGCATACTTCTAATCTCTCTATATATACACAATAAAGTTGTGTTAGTTACCACGCTTATAACTCAAGAACCGTTGATCTGATTTTAACGTTTCACACAAATTCGGAATTGTCTCTTGGCAGAAAAGGATAAAATCCAAAAAAATCGCTTAAAAATGTGAAATTTGAAAATTTTCATTTTGACTTTTGAACTGTACAATAGTAATATTTTATTTTGCATGATTTTTTCCATTTTGACTTACTATTTTGGAATGTTCATTTGAAGTGTTTTTTTTTTCTTTTTTTGTATTCTAATGGGTATTTTTGGGTAGTAAAAAGCGACGACAATTATAGAGTGGCGGACATGAATGGATGATGTGAAAATAATTTAACGTGGTCAAACCAAAGTTAAAAGATAATTACTTTTTCAAAATTGCTAATAAATCAAAAAAGAGCCATTGCAAAAACCCTAAAATCGGGAAAAAATAGAGAATATTTTTTCAATGGAATCAAATTTCAAAATAATAATAAGGACCAAACTTCGTAAGGACCTTTAAACATTCGCTGTAAAATACCAGCGAACAAGTTAAAGATTTTTTTTTTCAATTTGTTTATTAATTGCTATGCTTTTAACTCAAGAACGTTTTGATGAATTTTCACAATTCATACAACTTCGGAATGGAATCATGGCGCAAAAAAGAAGGGGAAAAGGATTGCTATTCTTTCAGAAATTCTTCCTAAACATTCACGATACCTTAAATCGTTGTTGCAGTTCATGATATGGGTTATAACCCCGGATAAGGATACAATCCGATTTAAAGTATATCTTACATTTAAACCATATTTTCATACTAATTTCGTAATATGGGAAGAAACTATCCTTGCAAAAACTGATCACGTATTGTATAACCATCATATGATTTAAGGAACCGGGCATTTGTTTAATCGTCTTTGAATTATACTATGATATAAGATAAGATAAGATATGGACATTATGGGGTCTCCAACGCGCAATTTCAATGACAAATATTACATATTACTTTAAAAACAAGTAAACAAATTAAGTTCGGCCGGGCAGAACTATTGTTATCATCCATCTTAGGGTAAAGGAAACATTTTTATATAAAAGTATCTGAATTCAAGCGTGTTTCACTTTAAACTTCATATACCAGTAAGACTGTTTGGATAATGCAGTTAACTTATCAAAAAACCATAAAGTGAATGAGGCCGTTATATGGGGCTATACCAAAACGGGAACCTCTGTGGACAATTTTATACTTCAAGGATTGACACCTATCAAATCTTCTAAAATACCAAATTTGAAACAATTATGTGCGTAAATGTGACTAGGATTATCAACATACCCAATATCGGTAGGTATCGTTATATTTGTTAGACAAATCCGAGGAGAAATGTGGCAAACATCATCAAAATTTCTCAATTTCGAGAGGTACCGTTATATGGGGACTATACCAAAACGTGGACGGAGGATTTCTGCTAAATTTTGATGCTCTACGTCAAATAATGTGGTTGTATCGTAATTTAAACAAACAGACATACAGACGGGGTCTATGACGAACATTTAGGTATGTTACAAACGGAATGAAAAGTTAATATACCCTTCTTTCCAAGGTGGAGGATATAATAAGCATTAAAGACTAAAATTACGGGCCAGCTAGTGTTATTATAAATTTCAGAATAAACCGTGTATCTAGGTTCAATAGCTTTTAAGAAAATTATATCCGTAATTCATGAAAATTATGTTTCTACGTTTCATTCCGTTTGTAACAACCCTAAATATTTTTTATAGACCCAAAGAGCGTATATATTCTTGATTAGCACAAAATTCTAAGTAGAATTAAAGATATCCGTCTGTCTGTGTGTTGAAATCATTAAACAGTCCACATTAATTGCGTAAAGCTTCGAAGTTTGGCACAGTAGTTTGTACTGTGTCTAGGATGGTTGGTATTGAAAATGACATATAGGGTAAGTGTATCAGTAGTCGGCACTTTTAGGCTTTTTAATATTTTAATCTTTCGACATTCTGAGTGAAATCTTTCAATTGTAGAAAAATAAAGTTGTTCAGATTTCAAATTTTTCGAAATAATAAACAACAATTGAATTTGTTTTTATTAAATTGGCAAAATTTGCAATTTTACCAAAATAGTAGTTTTTTGCCAGTAGTCGGCACTATTTTCCAATGCTCGGCATGTCTATTTGCCAGTAGTCAGCATATGCTATTTCATTAAAAAAAATATATTATTTTGTATATGTTTTTATTTCAAATAGTATAAAACAATACTGTAATACTAATTCACAGTTTAATTAACTAATTCCGTTTTTAAATAGTGTTTTATTTAATTATCATTCTAAACCAAATATAGGTAGAAAATCAAGAATAGTATGGATTTTCAATTAAAATAAAAATGAGATTAAATAAAAAAGTACCTTTAGAATACCAATATTTTTTTTAAATGCCACCGCAATCTAAAACGTCAAATAGCTGATTTAAAAAAAACCTACTTAATTTAGAAAAGTTGGTCAAAAAGCACAAATAAAAGCAACTGCCGACTCAAAACTGTTTTTTTTATTTGAGTAGTTTTTGGATTATTTTTTAATAATTTTCTCAAGTTTTGGTGAAATAGATCAAAAATGATATTTTTCTAGTAATCGGCACCCCCTGCCGACTACTGGCAAATCTCTTTTTTTCTGTTCCTAATGTCGGCATTAAATAATATGACAGAAAAATGATTGACTGTGTATGTTTTTTAAGTTATAAAATGATCTTTAGACTGTTATTTACTATTATAAAATATTTCTGATTCCAAAAGTATTAAATTTAATTTACTTAAATCGATTATTAAGTTGACGCCACCACTATTTTTTTCTTTATAAACAAGCACTATCGCACGCGTGGGAATAAACTCACTGACGAAAACCGTTATTCTCTCGTAATAAATGATCGGAGCTCATTGATTTTTTTTTTTTTACAGAAGGAGAGCATAGAACACTGTTGACGTTTTTTGGCAATTATTTCATTATTTGGTCAATTCCATTTTTAGTTATTTAAGTTTAAATTTCAAAACTGCCAACTACTCGGACATGCCGAACTTAGGCGCACTTACCCTATATCATTATTTTTAAGAATTTACTAATTTTTTTCACGGAATGGATCCAGGGTTTAGATTATGAGTTTGTAACAGGGGACAACGTTTTCCTAAAGCGCTCATGTAACGGCACCTTCGGGCTTTCGGGTACTACTACTACGATTAATAGTACCCCGAGTTTCGGCCAATCTTTTTTTAAGGTTTTTATGCACCCTTGACCACATACAGAGGGATCCCAATATTTGAGACATATTTCGCAACATGTAATATAGATCAGTGAGAATTTTTTGAGAGCTCTGGATTAATTCATGAATCATTGCTTTAAAAATGAGCCACGTCGGCCCACTTTTTTCTTTAGTCCGTCCATATATAAAGGTAGACCCCTATTTCAAATATTTTATACGATTTCGTCATATTTTCTATTTAGTTTCCCCAAAGTTTGGAATTTTGAGTTCTTATTATGTGGAAACGCTACTAGAAAAAAATTCAATTTAAATATTGATTCACGTTTTGGTACAGTCCTAATTTAATTTATTGTGAGGGTTTTGACCATGATTTCCAACTTATTTCTCTGGAAATCGTTTGGCTTTCGAAATCGTCTTACTTTTTCAAATTAAAACTACAATTTCATGGTTGAAATAGTAAGATTTTTTGACATTCAGACCACTGTGTCGTAGGCTTTATACAATTTGTCATTTGTACCAATGTACACGCAGCAATATAAATTAATTTAATCTGTTTGTACTGTTGTTGTCACCCATTATTAATAAGTACTTTACGTTACACATCTAGATGTGTGAGAAGGCACATATATATTTGAAAGTGTGTCTGTTTGTATTTATTTTGCATTCGACTTACCCATTGCCATAGTCCCACTAACGGAGGGCGAACACACACCCATACTGGTATAGAGCGCTGCTGAAGACGGTGGTGGAGGCGTTGTTTGTCTGCTGCCCAGCACTGTCGGACAACCCGATGACTTGCCAATGCCACCATGTCCCCCGGGCATCATTAAGCTATTATGCTGAGATGTCGATGGCATCAACATTGTGGTAGCTGTTCCATAATTTGTCGATGAGTGGTCACCCAAAGAGCCGTAAGCACAGTTCGGGATTGGAGCATATGTCATGTAGGACTAGAGGAGTAAATAATGGTAATAAAAGGAAATGAGCACAGGCATGAGAACAATACGATTAATAACTGTTAAGGCCACTCAGGTCCTACCCGTCTGGGTGGAAGTCAACATTCCCTGTGCGACATGCTAATGAGCCATATAATCAGTAATGGTATTTACCTCGTTTCGGTTGGAGATACTAGGCGCAGGCATCGGACTGGTTAAATCAATGTCGGCATCTATGTCGGAGATATCGTCGCCGAAAGAGCTATTCAGTTGCGTCTCACGTGTGGTTTCGTGCTGGTATTTTGCGTTATCGCCACTGCCGCCTCCTCCGCCACCGCTATTTCCAAGTTTATCACTGAGATTCTTCTCGTTGTTCGTGCTACTGGAAAGGCTGCTTTTGCGGCACGAACGCCTTCGCTGCAGGGTCAAACGGCCAATTACAAGTGTCAGGCAAAGCAGCATGCCGGCAGCGACAGATATGATTAAATACAGATAAAATTGCTCCTGGTTTTCTGCAAAGACAACAACACGAAAAGGTCATAAATATGTATATGGGGGCCAGCGTAATCAACAGAAAAAATATGTACTTTGGTTTCTGGCTATAGCTTAAGAAAATTATTGGCTTAAGCATTAGGTTTGCGTCGCAATCAAATGCCTATTAATGACGGGCAATGGGGGTGATATTTGCAGGCATCACATAATAAGAATCCTACACGATTAAGTGTTCATTACGTGAGATGGAAGCGATGGAATTTTATTCAAAAGAGTAACTCACACTCTCACACCCAGGAATTCACAGTGACAGATATTCGTTGAGCACGGATGTTTTGTTGAGTACAAATAAAAGAAGAATTGTCGGTCAGCAAAGAATTGGAATGTTTTGAAATCACATTATTCTTGGCTACAATCAATACAATTTTCTGCTCGAATAACTCCGAAGAGAGCCGTCAGCTATTTTACAAATGGGTTAAATCTATGTTACGGCATTTGTGTTCTATACTGTTTGTTTTGCATGGAAATATGAACATTTGTCGGAATGTTAGTTTTATATGTGTGATATGTTGTTTTAGTAACCCATTTTGTTTTGCCTATTGAATCGATGGGTCTTCTGACTTCGACGAAGATATGGAAGATAGGTGGAGGAAGAAATCTGTAAGAGATTGACAAAAGTCGGCCAGGCCGACTGAATGTTGTTCTACGCTACTTTTAATATTATACAGAGGGGTTGGCTGCGCGTTATGATAAATCGTATCGGAGGCATCTAAAATGTTTGAATATTAGTATGAAATTAAGTTAGGAAATAAAAAAGCCAAATTACAAGGTTAATCAGGATATATGTTGTACGAAAGAAAGTTATCTTATGTAAATTAGGTATACTTTAGCCAAGCCACTTAATTAAGACAGACAACATTAAAACCATTTTGAACGTTATGTCAATAAAATATTTATTCAATCGAATAAATGTTAAAATAACAAAAAATTATCTGTTCAATATACACGATATAAATTGCACAAACATCAACACTTATCACAATTGTGACATTTTTGTCGAACGTCGAATAAATCCCCAACATGGCTTAAACCAGCTTAAAATATTATTTTTTAATTCAAACTTTCAATTTTTCAGATCGAGAATCTGAAAAGTTGAAGGAATGTCCAAGTATTTGTTTTGAAAACCTTTAAGTGTCGCATTTTTATACCCTCCACCATACATAGTATGGAGGGTATATTAAGCTCGTCATTCCGTTTGTAATTCATCGAAATAATAATTTTAGACCCAACAAAGTATACATATTCCTGATCAGCCTGAAATTCTAAGATGACTTAGCCCTGCCCGTTCGTCCGACACTTAAAGATTTTTAAAACAAATACTTGGGTACCATGGGTATTGGTACCCCCGATATTCAATATTTTGACGATTTCAGACACATTTTTCAATGAAATTGACTATAATTCTACTCAAAGACATCTTTGTGAGTACTTTACCCCTGAAATAGAATTGTCATATATCGGCATCTTCCGATATTCGTAGATTCCGATAGTTCGGACGGGCCGAACTTTGAATACCCTCCACCATTTGGAACGAATTTGGAAATAAAATCCTTAAAAAATTCTCTTAAAATTTTAAAAATACCGAATATAGCCGTTGTATTGGTGTCTATACGACATGGACCTACATCGACATTGTTTGTCATAAGTCATTACCATATTCAAATTCGAAACTTGAAATAAACGGTGAATAATGTAGCTAAAATCATCAAAATATCGTACATAGAGAGGTAGCGTTACATCGGAGCTGTGCGAAGACCTGAACCAGCAAGGACAATTTTCTGCCATAGGCTGTAGCATCCACTACGAACTTCAAATACGCGTCTCAAACAAATTCGGGGGGTATTGTACCTAAACTCGCCAAAATACCGAATATAGGGAGGTACTGGTTGTGGGGTCTATACGAAGACCTGGACCTGCATAAACAATGTTCTTTCACAGACTGTAGTTACCATTACGAGCTCTAAATACGTAATTTGAAAAAATTCCGGTGAATAATGTCGCTAAAATAATCAAAATACCGAATATAGGGAGGTACCGTTATATGGGGTCTATATGAAAACGTGGACCTACATGGCCCATTTACGAACTTAACCTGCCTACTGGAAAAATAAAAAAAAATTGATGCTGTTAGCCACATTTTTCAATGGAATTGTCTTAAAATCCACACAAGTAGTTCCTGTGAGTACTTTACCCCCTGAGAGAGAATTGTCTATATACGTCCACTATATCGTATATTCCCCATATACCGGTACCCCCCAATATTCGGTATTTTGATGATTTTACCCACATTTTTCAACAGAATTGTCTGAAAATCCACCCAAGAGTTCCTTGTGGGTACTTTATACCTCGGCAGAGAATTATTTATGTAGGTCCACGATATCGTATAGCCCCCATATAACGGTACCCCGATATTCAGTATTTTGACGATTTTAGCCACATTTTTAGCCAAGGAGTTCCTTGTGAGTACTTTACACCCGGACCACACACACAATCGTATATCCCCCCATATATCGGCACCTTCCTATATTGGATATTTTAAAGATTTTAAAAGAAGTTTTAATGGATTTTATTTTTTTGAAAATTTTCTAATTCGTTCCAAATTGTGGAGGGTATTCAAAGTTATAAATATACCGTTCGAAATATTTCAGTCAGCGAACGAAAACAAACAAAACGAACAACGTACCGCTCACACGGAGTCACAAACTTTAAAATTTCTTCAATCGTTTACTACTACAAACAAAACAAAACCGCAAACATTTCAATGTTAGAAATACACAAACAATACGATTGCCTCAATGTACTTCGAGTTGTTATTGTAAATATTGGATTTTGTATGATGGCCATAATAAATTAATAACAAGTAAAAAAGCTGTAAGTTCGGCCGGGCCGAACTTTGAATACCTTCCACCATCTGGTACAAAATTGGGCAATTTTCAAAAAAAAAAAATCCGTTAAAATTTTTTTTTTAAATTTTTAAAAATATCGAATTTAGCCGTATATTAGGGTCCTATAGCTGTTAAAGTTATTCCAGTAACTTCTCATTATATTATTTACAAGCGTACAAACGCATTTTGGTGAGAATTTTCTGGAAAATAAAAGTGATGGAATTCAACCGTGATAGTGTGATTTCTTTATATTTGGCTGGAAAACCACAAGTGGCTATCGTTAGAGCATTCCAGCATTTAAATGTGAATAAATCTTTTGTGTCTCGTACCATCGCTCGACGTCAAGGAAGTGGACGAAAGAAAACAGCAACATCAGCAGATATGGTTCGAAAAGTAAAGAAGCGACTTGATCGAAACCCGCGTCGCGGTGCCGAAAAATGGAAAAGTGAATATTCCATTCGGCAAATATCGAAAAATAAGCTCGGATTAAAGCCATTGAAATTCCAAAAAATGCAAGAACTTACACAGCAACAGAAAGAAAATAGACTCAAAAGAGCTAAAGAGTTGCTTCGCTTGACCGAAAGTGGTGAACGGCCGAATTTGGTTTTCTCCGATGAGAAAACATTCGTTGTCCAGCAGTTTGTAAACAAACAAAATGATCGTGTTTACTTGTCAATTAGATCAGCTGAAAATGTGCACCCACGGTTAGCCACCAGAACTCAAGCGGCGGCCATTTTGATGGTGTAGGCCGCCATAACAGCCGTTCTCCGCTCGTATTAATCGACCGTGGTATCAGAATAAATGCCGAATATTATAGCGAAAATATTCTGGAGGGTGTCTTAAAGCCTTGGGCACGCAAATAATTAGGCCGCACACGTTGGGCATTTCAACAGGACTCCATCGCACTCAGCACACTCGACCCTAGAATGGTTACAAAAGGAGGTTTTTCGCTTCATTTCCAGCGCTTAATGGTCACCAAAATCTCCGGATACCAATCCGTTGGGTTATTGTGTCTGGAGTATTTTGGAATGCAAGGTTGGCACTAAAAAATACCAAAGTGTCGATCACCTCAAGCAAACGCTTTGCCGGGATTGGGTCAAAATACCGCAGAGCAACATTCGGGCAGCGTGTGACGGTTTCATTGGCCGTTTGAAGACCATACTTCGTGCCAAAGGTGACCAATTTCCGATATTTCGACTTTTTTGCTTTCATTCAATAAACTTTTTTAAAAAAAAATGTAAAAATTACGGCGTTTGACTTTGCTCTAGTTTTTTATCTCGCCCTGTATGTTTGAACATTGTTTGTAATGAGTTAATATGCAGGGCAACCATTCACAATGAGTTTTGTACTATTTCGTTTCCAATGTTACATCATCCAGCAGAGTACATATCAGTTTTGTTTTTGTTTCCACTCATCCACGCAAACAGTACAAAATAAAAAACAAGTCCCGTTATCCTAATATCGGTTTTGTTTCGTTTCGTACTTCGAGAAAATACAAAACGATGGGAAGCGTTTGCTATATTTTATATAGAACAGTGTTGGCTTGTTTGTTCGGGATACCCTACGCTGATTGGAGTACAGAAATATAATTTACCAAATTAAGCAATTATTTCATTATTTGGAAAAAGAATGAAGCTGTATACATTTATCTTTTTCATTGAATTTCTATGATAACCAATTTAAGTTTTTTAAAAAAGAGATATGTTAAAGCTAAAACTAATAAAATATTTCTCTCTATTTAAAAAGAGGCAAAAGATAGGTGCAGATTTGCTCGTTTTAGCTCGACGTTTACTCTCCACTATTTTGTTTTATGAGAATGTGCTCCCGAGTCAATCCCGTTTGGAAAATTTGTATGTAAGTCGAATCCTAGATAATAGTTTACTCTAAAAGTGAAATCCAGGAAGAAATTGTTTTGCTGATTTTTGTGTGTGTTCGTACCACAAATATGAAATTGGCCTAAACATATATATGGATGCTGTATACAAATATATGAATATTTTAGGTAAGGGTAAGAAATATAATTAGTAATGAATAGTGTGTAATTTTTTAGTGATACGGTACTAAAGTCACGACATATTAATCAGCAACAAATTCAAAAGTCATTTAATTTTGAACATTTTTCTGTTGAAATTAAGATTGAGGGTTCTAACCAGAATTCAGATAATTGGGGGTTTACTATTTGGTACATTCCCATACCTTCGGATTTGATGTAGTTTTATGGTTATGGAAGCATTTCCCCAACAAATTTGTTATAATTTGGTGTTTGATGCTCCAAGAGGAATGAAAATTATGAATTAATTTCCATTTCTAACATCTGATAATTTACGTACTACTCTTTCCAATACAATACGGCGTCTCGAAGGTGATATTGATTATTGTATTTCCGATTTTTATAATATCTTAAATGAAGCCTTTAAACTAACAGTCCCTAGTTCAAATTACGCGCCAAATGGAGGCTCGCCATGGTTTACTCAATATTTAAGACGTTTACGTAATAACAAAAGTAAACTTTTTAAGAAATTTAAAAAATTTAACTCATCCTTAACTGAACTGAATTAATTGCAACTTTGAAATTTGAGGTTATATATATTATAACATTGAGGTAGGGCGAATAGGTCGTACTTTTAGTTTTCCCATAATTGAGATTGGACTTAGATGACTCTCACATATTATAATCATATCACATCTATAGGCTTTATTGGACGACGCATTAGTCCATTGTGCTCATCCTAGGACGGATTAGCGATGATAGTAAAAGTGTAAACTGAGAAATAAGGAAGGGATCTTTGCTAGCCATGACATGATTTTAGAAAACCTGTGGATGATGAGGGATTGCTTTTAGTAAACCTGTGGATGACGTCTAAGAAGAAACTTAGGGTTTCTATCTCCCGTTTACCGAACAGCGTATGATTCTTGCATCTGCATAGTAGATGTTCATTTGTTTAATCTAAGTCTTCTTCGTCCTCAAATAGTCTACAGTAGTCAGGACCACCGTCATCCCATCCAGAGGTCAAATACCATGATTCTTCGATAGCACCTACTAATTGAAATTCAAATAGTTGTCTGATTACTTACATCACTTCTTGTTCATTAAACTTTCTAATGCGTTAAGTTGAAATTTAATCGATAACTTAAAATTAATTTTCTCGAAACCGAACTTTTTTCAAATTTAAAATCCTTTGAGTAAGATTTAATATTCTCTACAACCGTTAACCTTCCATTATGTAAATGTGCACCGTTTGTCGAACCGGAGGATAATTATCACCCAACCCTCAATATAACTCTTGATCTTAAAACTCAAATAACATCCAAACCACTCAATAAAAAAATATCCTTTAACTTTTCCAAAATTAACATTGATTTGTTACGTACTACTCTTTCCAATACAATCCGGCGTCTCGAAGGTGATATTGATTATTGTATTTCCGATTTTTATAATATCTTAAATGAAGCCTTTAAACTAACAGTCCCTAGTTCAAATTACGCGCCAAATGGAGGCTCGCCATGGTTAACTCAATATTTAAGACGTTTACGTAATAACAAAAGTAAACTTTTTAAGAAATTTAAAAAATTTAACTCATCCTTAACTACTCCAAATCTCGAAATAAGTATAATACTGAAAATTTAAAATGTTATTCGGCATATCTACAAAGAATTAGAAATACACCTAAGTCTGTTTTTACACGGTCTTTTTGTACACGGTTTTGATATAACACGTTTGAAAATTGAATATTTTTAATTTTTTTTACACGATTTTATTCCATTTAGCACGATTTGAAATGTTATGTACTTACATTTTTAAATTTAAATTTAATGTTAACGCATTAAGATAAAATGTGAGCCAAAAAATATTTTGTATTTATTCAGTTATTTATGTTTTTTAATTTTGTTAAATATTTTATGTATCCCTAAAAGGAAATGTCAGATAAAAAACTAAAAGAGAAGGCAATTTCTTTGGAAACCAAGATTAAAATTTTAGATCGCCTTCGAAATGGAGAAGGCTCAACAGCTCTTGGTAAAACGTTCGCTTGAAATGAAGCCACAATAAGAACTATAAAGAAAAATGAAATTGCAATTAAGCAACCGGTGATTTCATGAATTCTTGTTCTTAAAAATTCTTGTTTTTCACTAATTTTAATAGGTTTTAGAGATTAGGAACAAATCACCCATTTTTGTATAAGACCAATGTCTTTTTTACACGGCTTCTTCCGGAACCAATCTACCGTGTAAAAACAGACTTAGTAGGTGTAGTTTTCAACGCAACCCAAAAAACTTCTATAATTTCGTGAATTCTAAAAGAAAATTTCATGAATTCCCTAGCTGTATGAAATTCGGCAGCACAGAGGCTACCGATGATTCTGATATTGCAAACATGTTCGCAGATTTTTTTCAGAATAGCTATTCAACATTTGCATCCACTAGCAATTACAGCTTTAACATTAATAGACTGAATTTTTTGCCCCAAATTTTGCTTACGGAAGAAGATTTTTTAAATGGTTTAAAAACTTTAAAAAGTTCGATCTCCCCAGGTCCAGACGGAGTACCGGCAAACGTTCTTAAATTATGTGCAATTGAATCATACATACCACTTACGAAATTATTTAATTACTCTTTATCTTTAGGCTACTTTCCTTATTTTTGGAGATCTAGTTATATAATACCTCTCCATAAAACTGGTAGTCGTTGCAATAAGCTTAGCGCAATACCTAAACTTTTTGAATTTTTGGTTTCGCGTAGGCTAACACACTTTGTGGCTCCAATTTTTTCACCGTGTCAACACGGTTTCATCAGAGGTAGGTCAACTTTGACTAATCTTATGGAATTAACATGCTATGTTCATAATGGCTTTGCTAATAAATTTCAAACTGATGTAATTTATACCGATTTTAGTAAAGCTTTTGACACTGTCGTACATAGTTTATTACTCCACAAGCTTGATTTAACGGGTTTCCCTACATTATTGTTAGACTGGATTTCATCATACCTTGAAAACCATACTCAAAAGGTGTCTTTCACAAATACCATCTCAAAAAATATTCTAGTCCATTCTGGTATTCCCCAGGGAAGCCATTTAGGGCCATTAATATTCGTTCTCTATCTCAATGATCTTCCGTCAGTTGTAAGGTTTTCCAAAATTCTAGTGTTTGCAGATGATGTTAAGCTGTTCATTAATCTCGATTCTCTCAATAGCTCATTACATTTACAACATGATCTACATTCCATTGTAAATTGGTGTGGAATAAATGGCATGTCACTAAATCTTAAAAAATGCAAAAAATTAACATTATTATACCCTACAACACTATGTGTTGGGGGTATTATAAGTTTGATTGGGCCAGAATTTATGCAACACCTCGAAATATTGATTTCCCATATAGGAAAGTATATATGGATCTTCCTAGCTCGCCGAGCTGAGTCGATCTAGCTATGTATGTCCGTCCGTCCGTCTGTCCGTCTGTCCGTCTGTCCATGTTAATTTGTAATCACGCTACAGGTCGCAATTATGGCCCGATCCTTACGAAATTTTGCACGAAGGTGGGGTTAGGATCAGAATAGAAGCCTATTTCTTTTGGAGATGATCGCCAAATGTTTAGGGGTTGAAATGGACCAAATACTGAAAAAATGTCGGATTTTGCAGTAGCTATACAGGTTGCAATTATAGACCAATCGCGGAATTTCGCATGTAGTTAGAGTTTAGGGCGGGGAAGAAGCCTACCAATTTGGGTGGTCATCGGATAATATTTAGCGGGTAAAATAGACCATATCTTTTTTGTTGAAAAAATTCAAAATTTTTCATTAAACCGCGAATATTTTAAATCCCGGCGAAATCACAAAGCCATGACAAGGTTACTTCTGATCTTTACATTGATGTTAAGATCCAACAAATCGGATATATAGCAAAATATGTGCGATATATATGTTTATCAAAGAAGATATGCTTGAAAGATCTCTTATATGTCGAGAACGGCTGAACTGATTTCGACAGTTCTCCTTAATTCAGAATGGCCTCTTGGCAGGAAAGAAAAAACGTCTAAAAAAATCGCATAAAAATATCTCTCTAAAGATGAAAATATTGATTTTTTAAAATTTTCTCATATTTTTTCAATTTTGTCATATTTTTGGCATATTTTCATTTTGAATCAAACATTTGGTAATATTTCTACAGCTAACAAAACTAAGTAATTGGGATATCAGGATATCATATACAGATCGCATTTACGGCCCGATCCTTACGAAATTTTGCATGGGGATAAGATGAGGGTCAGAATAGGAGCCTACTCTTTTTGGAGATGATCGCCATATATTTAGGGGTTGAAATGGACCAACAAAACTGCAAAATTGTCAGCAGGCCGTAATTATCGCCCGATCCTCACGCACATTTGAATGGGTGTTACCGGACATTGCAAAAGCCAAACAGTTTTGGATGGCCATCCAAAAATATTCAATGTGTGATGAAATAGTTTGCCAACTTTTGTAGACAAAATACGAAAATGTCCATTCCAGTGACTTTTTGGATAATTCGCAAATACTGGAAAGACGCACTTCTGACTTCAAATGTCTATATCTCATATAGATGCGTTTCAGTCAAAAACCAATTATAAATGTTAATCATTTACTATTTCTGAGAGATTATAGGTCTTTGGGAAATATTGGTTCCAGATCTAGGAAGACCATTTACGTGCAACATCTTCCAATAAATTGGAAATGAACAAATTAGTTAAAGTTGCTATTATTCGAAAATTAGAGATCGAAACCTGATGGTTTTCTTTTATTATTTGTCACAATATCTAATGGAATTCTTTGGAGTATCTCGCCTATATAAACTGTATCGTTTATTATAGTGTTGTAGGGTATTCAACGGTCGGCCCCGCTCGACTGTAGCCTTTGCTTACTTGTTCAGATCTAGACATATTCAATCTGATTACTTCGTAGGTTCATACAAATTGGAGAATGTAGACCCATTTATTGATCTTGGTGTTATTTTGGACAATAAACTTCGTTTTAACTTACACATTGAATCTAGCGTTAATAAAGCAAAGTCTCTTCTAGGTTTCATTAAGCGCTGGTCTAAAGAGTTTGAAGACCCTTACGTAACTAAACGCTTGTTTACTAGTCTAGTTAGACCTACATTAGAGTATGGTTGCGTGTTGTGGTCCATTTTATAAATGTTACTCTAATTCAATAGAAGCAGTTCAAAAACAATTCATTATATTCGCTCTCAAAGGTCTGCCCTGGAATCCGTCTGAAGCACTCCCCCCCTATGAAAATCGATTAAAACTTATAGACCTTCCATCGTTAGAAAGAAGGCGTTTAATGCTTCGAGCAATATTTTTAATACGACTTTTGCGTGGTCAAATTGATTCACAATTTTTAATTAGTGAAATAAAGTTTAATGTTCCGTCTAGAATAACTCGTAATTATATACCGTTAAATCTTTCCTTGGCGAGATCTAACTACGAACTAAGCAACCCCCTTAGATCTTTATGTGAAATATATTACAACCTCTATAATAATTTATCACTATCTGAACCTTTGCATGCAATAAAAATATCAATACTTAATTTGTAATTATAGTATTAGGAGCTGCCAGATTTGTAGTTTTGCTCGTTGTGTGAGGAGGATATATTTAAATTTAAAATGCAAAACCTTTTGTTGAACAATAATGATTGCCCATGGCAATAGCTACATATATTTTTTGTGCCTTAGACTGTACTGTACATTGCGAAAACATGTCAAATGCGATGATCCTAAGGATATGGAATAGTGAAGTTTGCCAAACTAAGCTTCGATTAAAGAACTGTAGCAACATTCGAGGTCCCTTTTTATAAAAACTCACGTTTTATGTGAATGTACGCTCTTATCCAATTCACAATGAATCCAATGACAGGAACACGTTCAATTTCCACATCATCTGCGGTACAATTTAAGCCGATTGGGCCCCAATCATCTTTCATTTGACAGCGTCTGCGGTATATGTAATTCGGCGATGGCGACGTCTCATCATTGCCATCATCGGTTGGTAATGTCGTTTGCACTGCTATTGTGCTGGTCGTTTCTTCATCGACATCATCATCGTCGTCGTCGTCTGCATCTAAATTGTTTTTGTTGAAGTATTTCGACAGTTTGCGAAATAAGTCATTTTCATTTATTGTCGATGAGTCCCCGTAATCATTCTTGGAGTTGACGTCTGCGAAAAGTAACATTGAAACCAATCACTGGGTGGCATTAACCATTCGATTTTGACGCATTCGATTTGATTGACAACGTCCTTGGGCAAGGACTATTAATTACACAGCCGCAAGAAGGTGGTCGTCTGTCGAGGTCAAATGTGACTGCCACTCAACGAGCATGTCAATAAATCCGTCTACAAACAGTAAATGCCAATGCCCAATCATCGGTACATCCTCAACTACATAGGTTTCGAACATTAATTATTACCAATGGTTAATATATTTATTCAAATGCGTGCACAGCTGTAATCATATGTTCGTATGTGTGTAAGAGATGCACTTGACAAATGTTGTTTCCACTTATTAGTATGTGAATGAGATAAAGCTCTTGCTATTTGGCATCGGATGTAACAAGCAACGTACGCTCTTTTGCATAGGAGAGTGTGAAGAGTGAACGAATGAATGTTGGGAAACATAACCGATCATAGATAAATTATATATGTATATTGGAAGATATTCATTCATTCATTGATTCATTCAACTGATTAAACCTATGATTGATTCCAGGGTTTTGTGGCAAAATTAGTAGTTTGTATGTGTATGTTGCTGATTTAGTTTGAATGTTAGATACACACGTTTAAAATAAATGTGTAAAAGTACATCATCAAAGGAATTCAAAGGTCGTTCATGTTACCAATGAGTACTGACACACACACACACACTTTTGTGAGTGGTACATCCTGTATACCATTGCTAATATCTATGAATAGCTTTATCTTTATAAGCAGTGAAAATTTGCAAAATATGAGTATACCAAAGTAGAAATGATGTGTAGATTAGAGATTTCAAATTCATACTACTCGGGTACTAAATGTTCATTTAAAGCATTCAAAGAACTAAAAATCTGTTAAACTTTCTGTTAAAAATAGATATAATATACATTTGAGTAAAATTTTATCCACCTACTTCATTTCATTCGGGAGCTTAATTGATTTCCACTGACGGACGGACATCGCTAAATCGACATAGAATTTTATGCTGATCAAGAATATATATATATACTTTGTGGGGTCTAAAATCTATATTTCGAGATGTCACAAATGGAATGACAAACTTAATATACCCTTCATATTGTGGATGAGGGTATACAAATATAGACTTTATGGGGTTTCAAAAGCACAATTTAAATTACAAAAAATTAATTCCCATCTTACGTTAATGGATTTAAAAGAGTAATTATATTTGACTATTCTGAAATCATTCTGCCATCAATTATGAGATGGACAAAACCAAATACCACGAAGCACGGTATTCTAAACGTTGGAAATACAAATTCCCAATTACAGCTCATTTGAATGGAAAATTTTGCTAATACCAAAAATTGAGCTGGGTTTCATACGGGGCTATTATTGATGTTCTATATCATAAAACTTTTTTTAAAACTCAAATTAAAGCTATGGCCGAAAAATAAGATCAGGTTATTCAAAATATCTAAAACCGACGGTAGGTGAACATCTATTATAATTTTTAGAAATTACTGCGGAATCATTAATTATAAAAAAATTGTGCCGGTTACATAAGTCAGATCTGTGCTTTAAAAAATATGCATTAAAGACTAAAAGTACCGGCCGGCAACGCGGACCGGGTCAGCTAGTACTTACTAAAGAAGATGTACGAAAGTTTGGAATAAAACTGAAATATTGGAAACCCCTACGAGAACCACAACTACTATGAACTACTCGCTTTCTGTAATAGGTCTAGAATTCCAAATCTTCCCAAAAAAATATAAGAATAATATGTGTGTGCGACGACTTCAAGCTTGGCTGGGACGACCTTTTTAAGTCCTCTATAATATGAAAACATGACTATTCTAGAAATCCCCAAGATCTTGTTTCGGAAGTTTCCTTATATGAGGGCATACCTATCTATATATATAAATGTAAGTTGTGTTAGTTACTACGCTTATAACTCAAGAACCGCTGATCTGATTTTAACGATTCATACAAATTCTGAATTGTCTCTTTTCCGAAAAGGATAATATTCAAAAAAATCGCGTAAAAATGTGATATATTAACATTTTCATTTTGACTTCTGAAATGTACAATCGTAATGTTTTATTTTGTATGTTTTTTTTCCATTTTGACTTACTTTTTTCGAATGTACATTTGTAGTGTTTTTTATAATATTTTTTTTTCTTTTTGATTCGAATATTAATACCAATTTATTTTGACTCGATTTCTTGAGAACTGAAATAGAAGCCGGGTTACATTGAAGTGTAGTACCAAATTATGTGGTGGCGAAACGAAATAGATGTTATCGAAATAATTTAACGCGGTCACACCAAATTTAAGTCAAAGTTTCTAAAAATCTTGAAAAAAGAGATCTCATTGCAAAAATTCTCAAATCGGGGAAAAATTACATAAGGTATAACTAAAGAACGGCTTGACAATTCATACAATTTTGGAATGGTATCCAATAAAAATATTAATAAAAAATTTCTTTTTGGTGTGATTTGTTTCAATTTGACATACTATATTGAAGTGAACATTTTTTATTGCCTTGAAATCTGAATGAATAATATTTAAAATAAAATGAGTGACCTACGTGGACCTACATCTTTCATATGGCAATAATCCGCCCAATGAGAACTCAAAATGCAATTCATTGGAACTGCAGTCAGTGAAATACCGAATATAAAGGGTGCAAAATGGTAGAGCGAATTGGACATTTAGGAAAAAAGAAAGAAATTCTTCCTAAACTTTCAAGATTTTGCAGGTCATGATATATGACCCCCGGATAAGGGTACAACCCTATTTCAAGTATTGTTTACATTTTAACCACATTTTTCTTAACTCATTTTAATTTGATAAGAAACCATCCTCGCAAAATATGATCATGTTTTGGTATAACCATCATATAATTTAAGCCATGTTCGGGGTCTTCGACATTTTTTTCATCTTTAGGCCTTTATTTGGCATCTTTGTTTCTAAGGGTGTAAAAACCTTTTCTCATAACATTTTCAATTTTCGGAGTAGAGTCCATCTTGGTCTTGACCACATTCATCAATTGATTTGGCTAAAAAATTGTATTTAGGCAACTCTGGGGTAGAGAATCGTCCCTCAGATAATTGTCCACATAGGCATTTATTCGAATATAGTTCTCACATTAGTGTACCCACAAATCCGCTTTCCTAACCAATGTTTGGTCAGAAAAGAAAATTTGATATACTATTGAATTTGAAACTCCAAAGAGAATATTGGTTAGGAACGTAGATGTGGGATTAACATCTACATGCCATAAACTCCGAAATATCAAATTGTGGCAGAAACATTAAAAAATCACGAATATTAATTTTTTTGTTCGTTATTGAATTATACTATGATGAAAAATATGGACTTTATGGGTTCTCCAACTCACAATTTAAATGACAAAAATAAATTAATTAATATTCCACGGTAATGGGTGTAAAAAAGCAATTATCTTTGACTATTTTGAAATCATTCCGCCCTCAATTATGAGGTGGACAAAACTAAATACCACGCAGCACGGTATTCTTAACATTGGAAATTCAATACCAAAAATTTAGCTGAGTTTTCACATGGGGCTATTATAGAAGTTCTATATCATACAGGTTTTTAACACTCAATTATAGCCTTAGGCTGAAAAATAAGATCAGGCTATTCAAAATATCTAAAACCGACGGTAAATTATTATCTATTATAATTTTTCCCATGAATGTTTATTTCTATTTAGAAATTACTATGGAGTTATTTTACTTATAATAAAAATTGTGCCGCTTTCATAATTCTATAATGCTTAAAAAAATATGCATTATAGACTAAAAGTAGGGGCCGGCAACGCGGACCGGGCCAGCTAGTTTTATATATCTTAAAGAGGAGTAAATCTACCCGAAATTTTCAAAATAACGAAAATCAGGATGTATATGTTCCATTTCCGATATCAAACATTGTAGTTATAACATCATTGACCGCGCACAATGTCAAAGCTTTATCTTTAATATAGCGACTTTTATCGTGATTTCAATATAAAGAAATACAGATAGACGGTTGAAAAATAAAAAACAAAACTATTTAAGTAAAACAGTTTTAAATTATTGACTGCAATTTCAAAACATTTTTTAAACGGCCACAACACAGCAGCATTTTAAACCAGTTGATAATATAGGCTGATTCTTACTGAGAAAACGTTCTTAGTAAGGATTTCATAGTAAGGGCAGGAATACATCCAGTAAAACGTGGAGTGCGTGGTGGTCTAATAACTCCGAGCGGATTGTGACATCTCATTATTATCTACTTAAACCTAATTTATACGGATTGATATAAGTAGTAACCTATACCCGTGGTATTTCTATCTTCAGTATATAGTCAGTCAAAATAGACATAAAAGAAGTGGTCAAGCTGCCAAACCAGTTTCGGCCATCTGATTTTTACCTTCCGTAGGTTAGGTAGGAAAGAAATTGTTGAATGCTTCAAAGAGCAATAGACATTTCTGGCTGTCAGAGGACAATTTTTTTCTCAAATTTTTGCCAACATAGGTCCACTGTTTGGTATAGCATCCATTTCTAAGATTCTAGGAATGGGAACCACCGAAACTAACAGTTTTTCATAAACACTCAGGATTCAAATTGTTTTTAAAGATTTTTTTGATTTGATTTTCAAAAACAAATCCCCTTATCATTCGAAAATATTTCCTTCCTGAGTATTTTGAATAATTCGAATAGTCGAATATTTTTAATCAAAATTCGATACAAACTTCCAGTAATGTTATTAAGATTGTAGCCATAACAAATGTATTCAATAAAAGGAGAAAATTTATCATTGTTATAGTTCTTTTTATCGTATTTGCACCGGCATCGTCGTATAGCATTGGTATGGCTTCCAATATTCATTTCTCTTAGAACAATAAGTGTTTATGAATAAAAATAATTTACATGAGATGTTATTACATTCCATCTGATTTTTGATTATGTTATTTTTGTATGTATATTTCCTCTGAATTATTTATTTCAATTTGTTTGCGTTGCTTTCGCATTAAAAACAAATTACCATCATTTACACTCTGGTACCTTTTCCCCCCTAATAAATTCACGTTCCAAAAGGCTCAATCTGTTCTTGTGGAATTAATAGCGAAGGGCATATGATGGTAATATTTGTTAACCTCTGTGTGTGCGTGTATGTGAGTGAG
Source organism: Musca domestica (assembly GCF_030504385.1). NCBI lineage: Eukaryota > Metazoa > Arthropoda > Insecta > Diptera > Muscidae > Musca > Musca domestica. The sequence goes on from NW_026712258.1 coordinate 7,712,870, forward strand.
GGAGTGGTTGTGGGGCAAGTTGTTTATTGTATTGCTTCTTATTTATTTATACCAATATGGACTTTTACCAATTCAACGGCCTGGCCTGCCTTGGCGCAGTTTCGGAAGTTATTGATTTTCTCCTTCAAAATCCAGGTATCCCGTTCATTGCTCTGCAACGGAACACCTTTGTTACCGTTAAGGCCATTACTTTCATCGTTCGATGAGTCGTAAGTAATAATGCCTCGTACCGTGTTCCGGTTTAACGTATTTTTTATTTTCAACTCTGATTACTGGTCGGGTGTCCTGCCCATAGCATACATTTGCAGCCAGTCCACCCCAGTCCTGGCCTGCAAATGATGCGGGCCAAAGTGGAGAGTTAACTTTATGCTCACTGACTCATTAACCTCAATGCAGGAAGATGTGTAATATTAATGAAAATGTTTTAATCACTCTCAATCAATACATTTTCAATTAAACGTAAAGTGTTCTCTAGATGTAAATAGGAAGCCTTGCCAGCTGCCTGCATACGCTATTGCGGTGATGAGTGGTGTGGGTGGCTGTAGTGCTATTGGGGGTTAATTCATTACCACATGGAAAAGCATAGGGTTTAATCCGAGCTGGTCGGTGGCATACGTTATGCACAGAATGGATGATGCATGTATTACTAATTCGCAAAACTCTTAAACTGGAAAGGAAACTGCACACTGAGTGGTGAGTGGGTTATAAGGTGGTGCACGTCTTTATACTACATTCCTTTAAATATAATTTTGTATGGCTGAAACACAAACGGTCGTAAATCATTTTTTTTTTTAATTTTTAGTTTATCTAAAATGTAAATAAAATGACAATTGATACTGTGCGAAGAAAATGCCTTTTTTCTTAAAAGTAAAAGGATTTTCGATAATTAATTAATATTAATAAAATTAATAATATTTTAAATAATAGCTATAAATAAATTATTTTTTACAATAAACGTAATCTCGAAATACCAACCAGTTATACTAAAAATATAAGAATCCTAAAACTTGAAATACCAAATAAAAGTGAACTTGGTGGGAAAATATTGTGTAAGGCCTTTAAATACATAAGGTCGGAGGTGTAGCACAACATGAAACAATTTCAATTCAAAGGGCTATTAAAGTAATGTTAATGTAAAATATTGAAGAGTCATCTGGAATATTGCAAATTCTAGGGGATTTTTTTCCAAACACGATATGAATAATAACCAATTAGGAAAGCATATAGGTCGGCCGTGCGGCTATATGATAACCTACACCAATATTCATATTAAGAAAGGTGCCCGTAACAAATTTACGTTTAAATTGGGAATTTGTGTGAAATTAATCATGCCAACTATAAACAAAAGCAAATAACAAAGTAGCTAAGATAAGCCGAGCCGATCTTTTAATACCCTCTACCATTTATATGGAACTTGTAACATTAAAAAAATCCGCTAAAATTGTTAAAAAAACCGAATACTTACTCGATACAGTTATATAGGGGATAGATATTGTATAGGCAATTGTCTGCCAATGGAAGATATTTGAATCCAGATACTTTTATATAAAAATGTTTTCTATAGCTAATGGTGGAGGGTATTTACAATTTGGCCCGGCTGAACTTTAAGTTTTTTATAAGTTTATGTTAGACCAACTGAAAATTTGATTTAATTAAAAAATGTAGCATTTTCGAAGAATTAAATGTTTAGAATAAAGTTGCCGACCACGTGTACTTGTGAATGTCCCTTAAAATTGGCCTATATTTCTACGGCCCGCAAAAAACATTATTGGCACAAGTTAAGTCTAGTTGAGTGGAACTTTTTCCATAGTTTTTATTTATGCGAAAGAATTTATCGTAATTCTTTTCTAAATATTTAAGAAATATAACCCCAATGCAATGTAATTGGTTTACGCAACATGTACATACATGTACACATACATACATATATTGTTCATTTAAATCCGTTTGCATCTCAGCCACATTCCATGTGCCTGAATATAAAGCAGCAATGATGATTGGTTTTGCGACTAAAATATGAATACACAGAATTATTTATTAACATACCTTCCAGTGTGTTGTCGTTATGTGACAGAATTGAGGGCATCAACGTTGTGGTGGGCTCGCTTGAACGCATATTAAAATCGAACGGATATGCAGCATTTGGTATTGCACCCTGCAGCTTAGGCGCCGGTGGTATGGCTTCACCCTCCTTATAGAACTGATCCTCGTCGTAGAGCTCGTCTTGGTCCAAATCAAGTTCACTTTGTTGTGGTTCGTCGGGTTCAGGTGCAGTTTCATAACGATCCTTGAGTACTTTTCGTGGTACTGTTGATAGAAAATGAAATAAAATTAAATATTGCCAAGCAAAAGGAACAATCTGCCACAATTGTTTCCCCGTGGCTCATAAAATAGTAATTTGAATGCAATTATGGCGAGTCTTTACATTTCATGCTGGGGTTTGTTTATTGAGCATCCCACTGATGAACAGTGGGATGTTTTTGAATTTATTCTTATTTCACCTTACTAATTTTTCTTTATTAAATGCTAAATATTGTTTGCAGCGAAGAACGCTAGTGGCCTAATTAAATTATGAACATAAGTCGAAGTAAATAAGGGGAACACTTTCTTTTTGTTTTTGTTATTAGAAATATAACTCATGGATGGAACATCTTATATACAATTCTTTCGCTCAACTTTAATGAAATGATTATCAAATTTTTGCAAGTAAATAATGTTTTCCCACAAAGAAATGTTGTATGAAAATACTATTTACAACTCTAAGCAATATTGAACATTACTCGGAATCAAATCATCGGAATTGTCAAATATGTCTATACATAAAAGAAAGTTGTGTTAGTTACTACGCTTATAACTCAAGAGCCGCTGGTCGGATTTTAACGATTCAAATTCGGAATTGTCTCTTGAAATAAAAAAAAATGTCAAGTTTGAAAATTTTCATTTTGACTTTTGAAATGTACAATTGTAATCTATATATATAAATGTAAGTTGTGTTAGTTACTACGCTTATAACTCAAGAACCGCTGATCTGATTTTAACGATTCATACAAATTCTGAATTGTCTCTTTTCCGAAAAGGATAATATTCAAAAACATCGCGTAAAAATGTGATATATTAACATTTTCATTTTGACTTCTGAAATGTACAATCGTAATGTTTTATTTTGTATGTTTTTTTTCCATTTTGACTTACATTTTTCGAATGTACATTTGTAGTGTTTTTTATAATATTTTTTTTTTCTTTTTGATTCGAATATTAATACCAATTTATTTTGACTCGATTTCTTGAGAACTGAAATAGAAGCCGGGTTACATTGAAGTGTAGTACCAAATTATGTGGTGGCGAAACGAAATAGATGTTATCGAAATAATTTAACGCGGTCACACCAAATTTAAGTCAAAATTTCTAAAAATCTTGAAAAAAGAGATCTCATTGCAAAAATTCTCAAATCGGGGAAAAATTACATAAGGTATAACTAAAGAACGGCTTGACAATTCATACAATTTTGGAATGGTATCCAATAAAAATATTAATAAAAAATTTCTTTTTGGTGTGATTTTTTCAATTTGACATACTATATTGAAGTGAACATTTTTTATTGCCTTGAAATCTGAATGAATAATATTTAAAATAAAATGAGTGACCTACGTGGACCTACATCTTTCATATGGCAATAATCCGCCCAATGAGAACTCAAAATGCAATTCATTGGAACTGCAGTCAGTGAAATACCGAATATAAAGGGTGCAAAATGGTAGAGCGAATTGGACATTTAGGAAAAAAGAAAGAAATTCTTCCTAAACTTTCAAGATGTCTTAAATCGCTTTTGCAGGTCATGATATATGACCCCCGGATAAGGGTACAACCCTATTTCAAGTATTGTTTACATTTTAACCACATTTTTCTTAACTCATTTTAATTTGATAAGAAACCATCCTCGCAAAATATGATTATGTTTTGGTATAACCATCATATAATTTAAGCCATGTTCGGGGTCTTCGACATTTTTTTCATCTTTAGGCCTTTATTTGGCATCTTTGTTTCTAACGGTGTAAAAACCTTTTCTCATAACATTTTCAATTTTCGGAGTAGAGTCCATCTTGGTCTTGACCACATTCATCAATTGATTTGGCTAAAAAATTGTATTTAGGCAACTCTGGGGTAGAGAATCGTCCCTCAGATAATTGTCCACATAGGCATTTATTCGAATATAGTTCTCACATTAGTGTACCCACAAATCCGCTTTCCTAACCAATGTTTGGTCAGAAAAGAAAATTTGATATACTATTGAATTTGAAACTCCAAAGAGAATATTGGTTGGGAACGTAGATGTGGGATTAACATCTACATGCCATAAACTCCGAAATATCAAATTGTGGCAGAAACATTAAAAAATCACGAATATTAATTTGTTTGTTCGTTATTGAATTATACTATGATGAAAAATATGGACTTTATGGGTTCTCCAACTCACAATTTAAATGACAAAAATAAATTAATTAATATTCCACGGTAATGGGTGTAAAAAAGCAATTATCTTTGACTATTTTGAAATCATTCCGCCCTCAATTATGAGGTGGACAAAACTAAATACCACGCAGCACGGTATTCTTAACATTGGAAATTCAACACCAAAAATTTAGCTGAGTTTTCACATGGGGCTATTATAGAAGTTCTATATCATACAGGTTTTTAACACTCAATTATAGCCTTAGGCTGAAAAATAAGATCAGGCTATTCAAAATATCTAAAACCGACGGTAGATTATTATCTATTATAATTTTTCCCATGAATGTTTATTTCTATTTAGAAATTACTATGGAGTTATTTTACTTATAATAAAAATTGTGCCGCTTTCATAATTCTATAATGCTTAAAAAAATATGCATTATAGACTAAAAGTAGGGGCCGGCAACGCGGACCGGGCCAGCTAGTGATATATATTTCATGATTGTTTTCCATTTTGATTTTTTAAATTCTATTGAATTCTAATATGATGTGTAGTTTTTAAGGGAAGTACAAAGCGACAACAGACAAAACTGTTTTTTTTTTATATATAGACCATTTAAAAGAAAGTTATGATATAACTCAAGAACAGCTCGACGGATTTTGACAATTCATACAATTCCGGAATTGTATCTTGGCATTAAAATGAAATGAGTGCGCAATACGATGTTAAATGGTGATCTTTCATGATCATGCGAACACATTTAAAAAAACACAAATGGCCGACAAAGCGTTATGGGGCTCATTTCAAAACGTGGAATGTTGATCGAATGGACATTCGGTAAGAAAAGGATTCATATCCTTCCAAAAATACTTTCTAAACTCTCAAGATACCTTAAATCGTTTTAGCAGGTCATGTTATGTGTCATAACCCCCGTATAAGGGCACAACCCGATATTAAATATATTTTACATTTTAATCATATCTTTCATACTTATTTCGACAAATGTTGGTAATTTGAGAAGAAACCATCTTTGCAAAAAATTATAACTTTTTGGTATAACCATCATAGGATTTAAGCTATTTTCGGAATCTTGGCCACTTGTTTCATTTTTTTTGACCCTTATTTGGCATATTTGTTTCTAAAGGGGATAGAAAACATCTTCTCATGAAACTTAAAAAATTAGGAGTAGTTCATTTTAATCTCGACCACATTCATCAATTGTTTAGGCTTAAAAATTGTATTTAGGCTACTCTGAGATAGAGAACCATTTTACACATAGGCATTTATTTAAGTATAGTCTCCACATTAGCGTACCCCAAGTCCACTTTCCCAACCAATGTGTGGTCAGAAAATACAATTTTATATTCTATTGAATTTATAACTTCTTAGAGAATGTTGGTCGGGAACGTAGATTTAGGATGTACGTCTATACGAAATAAACTCCAAAATGTCAAACTGGGTCTCATTTATTCGGAAATTGTGGCAGAAACATGAAAAAAATTACGAACATTAGAAAGTAGCACGGGACCGAACATTTGTTTAATCGTCGTTGCTATGGTGAAGAATATGAACTTTATGGGGTCTCCAACGCACAATTTAAATTACAAAAAAAAAAAGAAAATAAATAATTCCCATCTTATGTTAATGGTTGTAAAAGCGTAATTATCTCTGACTATTCTGAAAACTAAATATCGTGTAGCATGGTATTCTAAACATTGGAAACACAAGTTCCAAATTACAGTTTATTTGAATGAAAAACTACACTATATTGTGTTCAAATTATGTTTTTATTGAATTTTCGGCTATCTCCCCAAAGCTCAGTAAAAGAGATTAAAACGAGAAATCTTTTTGATCATTTTTATACTCCGAACTTACAACATTTTAATGGAAAAAATTGTTCAGTAAAATTTTTCAAGTTCTAACATGTGGATTTTTCAAAACCATTTTCATACATCTTGGAGTAAGAGTAAGACATTTTTACTGAATATTGCATTTATGGTCTGTAATTGACCATGGCAAATTTAACTTCATGAAAACCAGGATTCTTGTTAAATGAAAATGTGAAATTAGGACCATTCACTTTATAATATTTTTCCTTTATATATATATTTTTAATTCACAATTTCATAAAGCAATAATTGAGCTCCATGTTCTTATCTCTGATTTGCTTAAACTCAATGTATTAATGAACATACATTTTGAGAATGTGATTTTGCCACAGGCATAATTGTAAAAATTGTAAACATAAGACATACAAGTTTACCTTCTTAATTCCAAAATGATTGCATTTTTACTTTTTTTAATATTTCAATGGTAGAGAGGAACGGGTGGACCGATTTGAATAATTTTTTGTACAAACATTCGTCATACCCCGAGTTAGGTTTTTGACGAACAAAATATTGACCACGACTACTTTTACGCCAACTCTTTCGATTCATCTAAAATCCTTATGTTTGCCAAAAAATGAAGATATCGGTTTCAGAATTATTACACGAGATGCTGTTGGCTTTCCATCCAACCCTAAGTACTTATTTAGGAGCTGAGTAACGCGCCTACTTTTAAATCTATCTCTCTCTATATGTAAAAGAAAGTTTTGTTAGTTACTACTCTTATAACATAAAGACCGCCGGTCTGATTTTAACGATTCAGACAAATTCGGAATTGCCGCTTGGCAAAAAAGAATAAAATCCATAAAATTGCGTAAAAATGTGAAATTTGAACATTTTCATTTTGACTTTTAATATGTACAATAGTAATGTTTTATACTGCATTTTTTCCATTTTCACCTACTATTTTCGAATGTACATTTGTAGTGTTTTTTTTTTTTTTTTTTTTTTTGGAATTCAAATATGATGTGTAGGTTTTTTTTGGGTAGTATAAAGCCACAACGGATAAAACTGTTATTTATAGATTTTATGTATTTATTCCTATTACCCAATAAATACATAAAATCTATAAATAACAGTTTTATCCGTTGTCGCTTTATATGAAAATTCTAAAATCGGGAAAAATCGACAATTTTTCAATGGAATCGAATTTTAAAATAATAGTACATTCCAAAGACAAACTTCGTAAGGACCTTTAAAAATTTGCCGCAAAAAATCAGTGAACCAGTTGAAGATTCTTTTTCTTTTTTCTATATTAAGTGTACATTTTTTATTGATTTGAATTATGAATGAATAATATTAAAAATGAAATGAGGGCGCAATACGATGTTAAATGCTTTCTACTCCAGGACCTACATCGTGCTTCAACTGGAAGATGCAAGCGCATTTAAACAAACAAAAATGACCGAAAAAGCTTTATGGGATTAATTTCAAAAAGTGGACCTGCTTTTTTCATATGACAATAAATTGTCAAATGAGAACACAAAATGCAAAATACATTGGGACTGCAATCAGTCAAATACCGACTATAAAGGACGTAAAATAGAAATTCTTCCTAAATATTCAATATATCTTTAATCGCTTTGGCAGGTCATGATGTGGGTCATAACCCCCGATAACGGAACAAGGGGAAGAAAACCTCTTCTTATAAAATTTTTATTTTTCGGAAAAGGGCGTATCTTAGTCTTGAGGCTACCTGGGGTAAAAAACCCTCGGGTAGAAAATCATCTTACAGATAATTATCCACATATGCATTTATTTAAATTTAGTCCCCACATTAGTATACCCCAAGGAAAGAAAATTTGGTATTCTATTGAATTTGTAACCCCCAAGAGAATATTGGTTGGGCACGTAGATTTGGGATGTACGTCTATATGAAATAAACTCCGAAATGTCAATCTGGGACTCATTCAGTCGGAAATTGTGGCAGAAACATGAAAAAAATACGAAATTATAAAGTAACTTTATTGGATCTCCACCGCATAATTTAAATGACAAAAAATTAATGCCCATCTTACGGGCTATTCTATTTTTTTTTTTTGGATATTCTGATAACATTCTGCGTTCAAGTATGAGGTGGACAAAACTAAATACCACGCACTATGGGATTTTAAACGTTGGAAATACAAATTTCAAATTATAGCTCATTTGAATGCTTTTTACAATACCAAAAATTGAGCTGAATTTTCACATGGGGCTATTATAGATGTTCTTTATCATATCGGTATTTAACACTCAAGCTTAAAGCCCATAGCTGAAAAATAAGATCAGGCTATTCAAAATATCTAAAACCGACGGTAATTATAATTTTTGCCGTAAATATTAATTTATATTTAGTCATGGAGTCATTACTCATAATCAACTTATTACTTATAATCAAAATTGTGCCGCCTACATAAGTCAGATCTGTGATTTATTATGCTTTAAAGACTAAAAGTACGGGCCGGCAACGCGGACCGGGCCAGCTTTTTTGACATTTCATTTGACATTTCTTTCCAAATTGTCTTTCAAATTTTGTATAGGCCTTTGTATAACGAATATATATTTTTTGTGTTTTCTTTTAAGATTTATTTGTAAGATTTTCCCAAATTCGATGTGAGCTTTAACCCTGTCCCGGACATTCATCGGGCATAGCCTTTTTAATTTTGTTTATAACTATAAAATGCAACATATTTTTAAATATGGAAATTTTCAAGAAGAAAAATATATACATTGTGGCTATAGCCCCCCAGTTCAAACCATTTTAAAATATTGCATACCAAATACTAACCTGGCTCAACCTAGATTCTAAAAACTACAAATGCGTTTATTTGCAAATATGCTTAAATATTTAGTTAAATCCAAATTGTATACCACTGTTACCCTGTCATATGGCGGTGTATTAGACAATACTTACTGCAAGTGTAAACGACTTTCAAATGCATCGGTATATCATTTTTGCATGGTCTTCCGAATGTACCAGCATCCGCTGTCACTGAACAACGACGTCGTCCGTGGCAAATTTGCATAACCGTCTCCGTGGCATAAGACACCAGGCAAGCTGCGGGCAAAAGTAATAAGGAAAGTGAGAGAGAAAGAGAAAAAATAAGGAGCAAGCCACATGATTAAGTTTCATCATCTAAAGTGTATAACGTATTTGAACATTGCATTGCACATTACTCTCTGCTTGGCAGGCAGTAAGACATCTCGTTGTTCACATTTTGCAAATGCAAATAGACGCACACACTAACAAACACGCAATTACGGGTTGACAGGGCGAAATGGCAGCCCTAATTGAATCTCACAAACAAACACATCTAGCTATTGCTAATACTCACTCTGTTTACCAGTCGTATCCGGCGTAGTCTGCGTCTGGGACGACTGTGGGCTGCTGCTGCTGCTGTTGTGCGGACATTGTACACTTTCACGCTCTATGTAGCCAAACGAGGCGCTATAGATGGCTATTCTGGAGTAGGGATTACACACAAGTGGCATATTGTCGTTTTCACATGCCACTTTGGATCGAAACTCGTCTGCAAGAAGGAGAGAAAAATTCGTTAGGTTAGCTTCTCTAGAATGCTGCGTAGAAGGTATTTGTTGTAATGGCCCTTTCACACTATTCCCGTCGTGGACCACCCTCTTAATGGGAAAATGTATCAAATGTCATAAAGTTTAATTTAATCGCCATTGCAGATTATGTCATGGCCCTTCTCACTGTTCACAGTGCTAGCAGCCGGATGCCGGAGTTTTTTTTTTGCGAAATATTTGGAGACATCATCTGGCACTTAGCTTCCACGGACACTGAGCATGGTGAGTCCTTGAGCGAAGACAGTGAACGTTAACATGTTTATCTGGAAATAAGATTTTCCAATTTCCGTTTACTTTCGCTTGGATTTGAACAATTAAATAAAAATTGTCAACTGAATTTTACAGTGAAGTGGCAATGCTCCGTGAAGCATTTCCGCTTTCCTTGCTTCGTTCCAATTGAATGTGGTGACAATGCCTATTTCATTGTTATCAGCTCCTCGGTCTCGCTGAGCTGTGATTCCGTAACGAAATCTAATTGCAATCAAGTTGGAGAACAACAGCAATGAATCGGTACATTTGATTACACAAAATGGCCACCGTGGGATAATTTGTTTGTGGTAGACAAAGTTTCGGTTTATTCTATCTAAGCAGATATGTAACTTCATTATGAGAAGATATTGGCTCATAAATTGATTTAACCACAAATTGAAAGAATTTGTCCCAGCGCAGGAAAATTCCCACACATAGAAAATTGTCAATTCAGTGTGTGTATTGAATTGAAATGAATGAAGCAAAGCTAAATCTAAAGGAAAAAAATTAAAGTAATATTGTTGAATTTGTATGTTTTTGTTTATTTAGAAATTCAAAAGGAAATGGAATTAATTTAAGTCGCCCAAGGGAATATTACTTATGTTTGACGCGCCACCACACCACCACACAGCAAAAGGTTTGCACAAGGTGGTGCAATCATGAGTTAAAGTGATTTAGGTCCACATCATTTTCGTAAACAAAGCCATGATTTTTACAAAGACATGTTACTGCTAGGTTGCAGTCCTTTACTCTTTTCGACAATATGAAGTAGAAAAATTACCGCCGTTTTTTTAATTTTTTAAAACCTTACCGGGCTGTTGAAAAAATACATATGTAGCCTTATTTTTTAAAAGGGGGTCACATCCCCGAAAATTTAGTTTTGACTAAAGCGAATGAAATTTGAATTCCCGAATTGAAAATATTAAATTAAACATGCAGTATTCCCCCATTGGCTTCACTTCATGTCACTCTCTATTACACAGCGGAGTAATTTTTAAAACGTAATAGACAGCTTTGGAATATTTACTGACACTAAAAGAGATTGATTTTCACCAAAGTCGGCATATCAAAAAGCTGGAAATGCCTAATACTATTCCGAGATGAAATTATGATATTCGTAACGATTATCAAATAGGGTAAGTGTGCCTAAGTTCGGCATGTCCCAGTAGTCGGCACTTTTTATTTTTAAGCCCAAATAAATGAAACTATTATAACTAAATGTATTTTGCTTACTTCAAATATATTGTCAGCTATCTTTGTATACAATTTCGGTAAGAAAAGATGAATTATTCTAATAAAAATTAAATTTTTGTCTGTGAATATCCTCAACAATCCATATTCTTAAGAAAAGTACAATAAAGACGTCGAATCAGTTTAACTAAACAAAAATATTATATTTTAATGAATTAATTTATTATTATTATTAATTATTCTTACAAAAAAATTGGTATGCCGACTGTTGGAACATGCCATACCGACAATTGGCAAGTGGTGCCGACTACTGGCAAAAAAGCATTGTTTTAATAAAACTACAAATTTATGAAATTTAATAAACAATTATTAAAACTTTATTTATTATTGCAAAAACTATACAAAATTTCGAATCTGAATACATTAACTTTGTAATAATTGAAAAGTTCCACTCAGAATGGTGAGCGATTAAAAACGCGAAAATCCTAAAAGTGCCGACTACTGGTACACTTACCCTATTGCGAATCTGTAAGTTCCGTTTTGAAAAACTAAAGTCCCTCTATTGGGGTGTTCTATTTAATTGAGGGTATAATGAACAATTTCGAAGAGTTTTACAAATTTCCAATTTTTTATAAGTTCTGTCAATTTGGCTTGCGATCCAAAATAATATACACCCAAAAGCATTAGACCATAGTTGTGAACTCAACTATTTATAACCTACACCACAAGGTGGTAAGGGTATTATGACTTGGTGCATTTGTTTTTAACAGGCAAAAGGAAACGAGAAAGCCCATAGTTCCTTTTAATGGTCTGCATAGAATCACATTCTGAGTCGATTTATGCATGTCCTTCCGTCTGTCCATGTATTTTTGTAAATAAAGTACAGGTCGCATTTATAGCTCAATCCAGATGAAATTTTGCACAACTAATTTGTTTGGCTTAAGGACGAAACCTATTGAAATTGGAGAAAAAATCGGTCAAAATTTAGATATAGCTCCCATATATGTCTTCGTCCGATTTGCTTTTTATTGTGCACCAAACTTGTAATATCAGCTCAAATAGTATGGAATTTTGCACATAAGACCAGATTGAGCCTAAAAAAAAATATTCCAAATTTGATATCAATCGGCTCAGATATAGCTATAGGTCCCACATATATTGCTCATACGATTTGTTATATTTGTCCTCCGCAGCCGTAATATACATTCTGTAACAACGACATTTAGGGAAATATAACAAATACAACTCAGAAATATCCTTGCTAAATTTTATCGAGATCGGTTCAGGTTTGGATATAGCTCCCATATATATCTTCGTTCGATTTGCCTTTTAATGTGCACCAAACGTGAAATATTGGAATGGAATTTGACACTTTCGACCGAATTGAGTCTGGAAATCGGTTTAGATATAGCTATAGCTTATCTAAATTCATTTGTTGAATTTTCCCTGCACAGCCGTAATATGGAATCCGTAGTAACGATATTCGGGGATATATGTGAAATACAGCTCAGAAATACTTAGCCAAACCTTTCAAGTTAATTGTGCACCAAATGGGTAATACAAGCCTGAATTAAAAAGGCACAAATGCCTTGTAGAAACCGACTCAGTGGATGATATTCCTCTCATATATTAGTTCCTTCGGCCTTTATAATCACAGTTGGTATGATTTAATTCTCAGAAATTCCCCATAAAAGCTTTAATTTGTTATGTGAAGCTCTGCTAAATATATAAAGTGGTGTAGGGTATCATAAAGCCGACCCGACCGACTTTAAGACTTTCTTTACAGTTTTTTAATATAATCCTTCTCGAAGTGATAGCATAGCAATGTTATTTGGTATAAAAGATTAAAATGTCTCTGTCAAATTTGGTAAAAATTGATTCAGAATTGAAATCAAACTGTAAAGTCAAATGTTGATAGGTGGTATGGTCTACTTCAAAAAAATTTGTTACGAGAGCTCTACTAAATATGCATAGTGGTGTGGGGTATCATATAGTTGGCTTCGCACGAGTTTTGACATTTCATACTGGTTTTCATTTTTAGTCCGCCCTAGTGTCAAAAATCGTTATTTCGATGAGACACATTTTGAACACACCAATTGATGAGTTCCACCAGTACCCAAAACTATAATTTTTTATCTATTTTTCCACATAACGGAATAAATGTAGTTAATCTATGTATGTAGGTCATTGTAATAAGTAACGAAAACAACATTGTGTTTGGAAATGCAAACCATCATTGGAAACATGTTAATTCAGTATTGTGTTTGAAGGGACCACCTACTATGAGAATGCGATTTCATAATGAAACTGTTCCAAAAATTAAATTTAGAACATTTGTTTTACTATTTTAAATCCAAATATTTGCTGGCTTCAAAACGAATATATACAGAAACAATCACAAATCTCGTATTTATTGCAAAACAACAACTGGTAGAAGATTTATTTCACGCTATTGTGGATTATAGTAGCAAAAGTATGACAAAATGGAATGCGTGCCAAACCTCGTCCCCAGTAGCCAGTTCTTGGAATGTTTAGTCAGATAAGTAGGACAATGTAAAAAAGAAAATAAAAACAGCAGAATCATCCTTTTAGTTTCCTTGATAAATATCACCACAGTTTTTTATGGATTTCTCTGTATTATTTATGTGTTTTCGTTTATTTCAAAACATATTAAACTTGTATTTCTATTTGGCTTTTTTGCAAATAAAAAGAATTGTTTTATAAATTTGACACTTAATTTAAGAAACGCCAAATTGCGAAAGACCGTTTTTATTTAGTATTATTAACCCATGCTTATAACAAATTTCATTTGTCATTTGCTATAAGGAGGATTTAGAATAAAATAGTTTTGGGACTCATTTGGAAATTCTGTTTTTTGAATAAAATTTTATTAGAAGAATTAAAAAGTGTTAGACATCCTGCGTTTGATGACAAAGTTTTACGACTACGTTCTTGATGCCAAAGAGTTTAGGATTGAAAAAAGTACTCAAATGTAGTCTCAGTAATACCACGAAAAATTTTATGAAGAATTTGTAATTGGTTTCCAATTTTTCAACGTAGAATGAAAAGACGGAAGAAAACGATAAATTTGCTCAGTTCCGGAATCTGCAAAGATCACCTCCTTTTGCAGTTTTATCGATATCATAATCGAAAAATCCTTTAACGTAGTGAAAATTGTTACTTTCTTGCAGTTTCTGGAACAGATCAATTGTTTATAAGTTGGCCATACCCCAACTAGGTTTCGGAGTCGATCATATTGAAAGGTCAAAAAGAGGTCGACACCACAGCCCTGCCTTGTACCAAAAAGTTGCTATTATTGTTATACCCCATAACACCATGTGTTGGGGGTATTACAAGTTTTATTGGGCCAAAAATTATGTAACACCTCGAAATATTGGTTCCCGACATAGGATGCTATGGATATATATATATATGGATCTTCCTATCTCACCGAGCTGAGTCGACCTAGCTATGCATGTCCGTCCGTCCGTAAGTCCGTCTATCTATGTTAATTTGTAATTAAGCTACAGGTCGCAACTATAGCCCCATCCTCCGATTGTTTTTGGAGATAATCGCAAAATATTTATTTACATCTTTAATTCTGCCGAAACCAGAAACACAGGAAGAGGACACATTTGACCATTATATTGACGCCTGTATCCATAATATCGGATATTAAACAAATTAGGTACAATATACATGTAAAAGAAATTGAGGAATTGAGTTATTTCGTTTATAAGTCAAGGACCGCTGGGCTGATTTTGACAATCCGAACTGGCCACTTGCCAGAAGAAGATAAAATCTAAGAAAATATCATGGGAAAAAATATGTCATATTTTTTCAATTTGACTTACAATCTTGAATTGCATAATTTGTAAAGTTATTTTTTTACACTCTAAAACACCTTGTGCTAAAGGTATTTGTTCGTCATTTCGTCAAAACACAAATGTAACATTTGTGCGGGACTGAATAGCATTATTTCGAAAATGAAATCTGACAAAATGGATTTGGATCTAAGAGGACTTTTAACATTTGCTTACTTGTTATTATTATTATTAGCACTATTATTAAAATAAATACTATTGTGGTTATTTTATTATTATATTTTGTTGAAAGACTTGAAATAAAGCTAACATTTTTTTGGATTATGAATTTTGTACATCACAGTTTTTTTTCACATTTCTCTTAATCTTTATTATTATGTCATTATAATCTAAACGACATCATACGCATCCTGACAAAAATATTATTTTAACGACCGATTTGGAAACAACAACAACAATACATAACAGATACAAGAATTTTTATGTAGTTTTTCGTTTCCATTTCTGAACTCTTTATTCCTCCTTGGGGTAGACAGAATAATTGTCCTCTAAAGAGGGAGGATTGCATTGGTGTGCGTACGAATAATGTAGCTATTAGCCACATACATACATATATTATCGCTTTTGTTTCCTCAAGATGCTTTTGAGTTATGTTACAGACAATGTTGTCAATGCAATGAAAAAATTTCAAAAAATGGTATTTCTTAAAATATTATGAGAACAATTATTGCTCTATGTGTATCCATATTAAAGATTTTTTATCCTCAGGCGACGAAGGACCTTGTTGTTTCATTAACGACCCGGGCAAAAGGAATTCAAAAAAAAAAAAAAAAAACAATCTGTTTTAAAGGTTAACTTTTGTAAAGGGAACCAAATATACATCCATTTACAAACTGTGGTCATTGTGGACAATCTTTTCAACTTTTACACCTTTTCGCGCATAAAGATAAACCGCATTTTATAATGAACGTATAATTAAGATAGTCCGAACAACTTAAGACACCATGCCCCGCTTCAGTTTATCAATGATTGCCACCTTTTGTGGAATAAAATTACAGCTTCTTTTTGCCCCATTATTGCCGTTTGCGGTATACCATTACCATCCTCTCCCTTTTGCCAAAGAAAATGTGGAGAAACCCAAAAAAAGGTCACTAAACTAGAGCGTTGAAGACGGCACGAGAGCAGCCAAACGGATAAAATCGAGCAGAGTGCAGTTAATTACATTGGATTTAGAGTGTTTAGATAAGCACTCGCAAGAACTTCTGTAGTGGAGAAAATGTAGTAGCTAGCCATTCGCGTGGCTCCATTCAACGGTCATAATTGTATCTTTTGTGAATGGCCCAGATGGTGGGGGCAGTGTCATTTTTTCGCGGTATATAATAGATGTGAAATCTTGTTAGAAAAAATTGCTTTTCATTTCTTAGTGGACATAGAAGAGGGGTGTCTTAATTGCGGTATTTATTTATTCGATAGGATTTCAAAACGCCACAGTGATTTAGAGCTCATACAGTTACTTAACTTCCAAGTAATTAAAGCCGTCTATTTTCTAAGAAGTGCAAACTCCTCTCTTTAAAGCACGATTAATCATGGAAATCTTAGCAAATTAAATATTTTACAATTTAATTTATATCTTTGCAACCATGGTAGAAAATGCCACAAGCTTTTTCTCTCGGTCATCTAGATGCATAAATATTTTAATATCGAGAACTGGAATTGATTTAATATATTCATATTTTACAAGAGTAAGTGTTGCTGTCGCAATTTTTTATAGCTAATGGCAAAAGATGATATATTTTCTTAGAGGTTGGTGGTATTTATATTTCTGTTTTAACTTAATGTTAGTTTTCTGGACCCTACACCACACAGTGGTAAGGGATTTGCTTAAAAAAGGCGGGGAAATAGTCATAAAAATCGGCACAGTTTATTTGATTGACCTAATGACAACTCACATGCAATTGACGACTGTCCATTTAGGTTTCGATATTGCATGCATGCATAATTTAATATTTCTATTTTATTTCAAATTTAAAAAGTACTAAAGTCGCAATAACCATAATTCGATTTGTGCCCTTTCCCACTGGTTAAAAAAGTAGAATATTAGCAGTTTAGAGTTACAAAAAAATCCATACCAAAATTATTGAACGTTGGACCATTTTTGACTTTCTATTCTTACTCATAGTAAATTGAGCTCATGCTATATTGGAATATACCGCTTACCATGGCGCAGGAATAAAGGTACACCCTCCAACACATAAAGTAGGAAGGGTATATTAAGTTTGTCAGTATATATATTCTTGATCAGCATGAGATTGTTCTTTTTGTCATATTTTCGAACAGAATTTGCTGTAAATTGGTAGTTTGTGTTTCCTATATGTAGAAAACATCCTTGCAAAGATATGAATAGATATAGATCCAAGTTTAGTTATGTTACCCTGTACCCACTCTATTCGATATTTTGATAATTTGTTTCACACTTCCCACTGGATTTGCTTCAAATTTAGTATTTGGATTTCGTAAATGATACCACGTCTTCTTATAATCAATAGCAGTTATTTTTAAATGTTTTCTTATACTTCCTCTATTCAGCCAAAATATAAACCCAATTTTTTTTTAAATATGAAACAATTAACGTTTGTTTTCAAATTCATTAAAAGCTATATTATAGATTGTAAAACTATAGATATTATAGATTGTAAACGAAATAAATATCTTACAAATTTCCTGATTATTTTATTTGACTTGAAGGTCTTAGCATCCTTTTGTCAACCGAAACTACTACAATTTTATATTTCAAAATTTATGCAAATATGTTCCGTACAAGTAACTGGGACATACATATTCACTTATTCTACTTAAAAGAGCATGACTCCTAAAATATCACGTTAATTTTTCATCCCAAACTTTGACTTTACAAATGATAATAACTTCTGAGTTTTGCCTTGTTAAGGCGAAGATCATATGTTTTATGATTTAAGTGTTTGTTTTCTCTTTCGAGACGAGCTTAATGATCTGAAATTTGCAGTGAAAAGGAAAGCCAGATAGACACTATCACACACTCACCACTATGCGACGCGTTTCGCCGTTGGTTAAGCGGCTCATCAGGCATATTTGATGTGGATGATGGCTTACAAGGGCCGTTCTCTGGAAAGTAGTATATATTTCGAACTTATTGCAAATTAGCATATGCGAATTATACACTAGAAACTCTCCAGGTTCGACTCAAGTTCTATTGGCAGATCTTTTTCACAGCAACGTTTGGTTTTTGTAGTGATGGATTTTTTGTCCACAACAACTACATTGCTTCCAATGCATACACTTGTTTTAGTGCTGCTTTAGGAAGACGGGTTAATGGCTCTGAACGTAGAGACGGCAACTTCTAGTTGGCTGCACACAGAGGTCCGCGGTTCAAATCCCACAGCCAGGCTCGGCTGAATTTTTGAGTTTTGCCTTGTTAAGGCGAAGATCATATGTTTTATGATTTAAGTGTTTGTTTTCTCTTTCGAGACGAGCTTAATGATCTGAAATTTGCAGTGAAAAGGAAAGCCAGATAGACACTATCACACACTCACCACTATGCGACGCGACACTACAAAAACAAAACGTTGCTGTGAAAAAGATCTGCCAATAGAACTTGAGTCGAACCTGGAGAGTTTCTAGTGTATAAATCGCATATGCTAATTTGCAATAAGTTCGAAATATATACTACTTTCCAGAGAACGACCCTTGTAAGCCATCATCCACATCAAATATGCCTGATGAGCCGCTTAACCAACGGCGAAACGCGTCGCATAGTGGTGAGTGTGTGATAGTGTCTATCTGGCTTTCCTTTTCACTGCAAATTTCAGATCATTAAGCTCGTCTCGAAAGAGAAAACAAACACTTAGATAATAACTTCTGTTGAAAGGCCATTCTGGATTGCAAAAATATTGTAAACACACGCGATGTTGGCCATAGTGTTTGAAGTAGAGACAGATTTGAAACAAGTTTTCTGCCGAAAAGATTACACAAATATGTATACACATATGCAAGGGAAATATTCCCCGTATCCTAATCATAATCACATATTCCAATCGACCGGACTATAAAGGGGTACACAGCTCAGGACTAGCGATTTCGAAAGAAATGACTTTAATTAGCGCATGTATAACTCTAATATTGATTAAATCCAAGAGCTCTTATTTATTCAGGTTCGCTTCTACATTCGCTTTAAATATTATTTCTTATTCGCATTTCTCTTAACAAGTTCATCCCTAGTGTACATACACACAGTACATTTTTTATGAACCTTACGGTTTAGCGTTTTTCCTCTGCAGATAGAGTACCTTTACCAATAGCACATTCACTGCTCCATGAACTTTTAAAAGGATACAAAAAATAATGATAAAAAAACGAAAACGAAAACAAAAACAGACAGTCGAACATAGTTACTGTCGCTGTCCTGTTCACGCTAGAGTGCACCGAGTTGAAGCAATGAAATGTTACTAATTAGAGGTTATTGCTCTATTATTGAACCATGCTCGAAACATCCCCGACTGCTAAAATGACTTGAATTGTCGAAAAGATGTTTTTGGAATGAATCTCAAAATTTAGTCCTTTTTCAATGACGGTTCAAAGTAGTGAGGCAGTCAGTCCGATGCCATAAAGGATTTCCATAAAGGCAATATTTCTTAATTAAATTGTAATCTTATACAACAAAGCTACAGATGTGAATTGAATGTGGGGTCATTGGATGAACAAAGGACAAACTAGTAACTGGCCTTCTACTCCCACAAGGGAAGGAAATTTTTTCACTAATTTGTCGTTTCAAGTGGTGTATTCCTAACACATTCCCACAGATCTTGCTTTAATTATTTAATTAATTACAACTTTTTCTTTTCAAATACATTTCATAATTAAGAATTCTTTCGGGAACACTCAGGGGAAACATGTAGAACATGAACTGAATTTGCAAACACGACATCGAAACAGAAGATTCAGTGTGGTACAGTGGTGGAAATGAACTAACATTTGAATGTGCTGTGAAATTGTAACCTCGACTTGACGAAGTGCTAAAGTAGTTCGGTGTGAATGATAAAAATTTGGAAGACGAGTGTGCCACATTATTACCAGTTTCCCAAAAATAATGACAAATATGTACCTCGGCATTACAAGTAAGCTATAAACGGACGTATTATCCGTTAAAAATTAAAAATGTCTATTATAATACAAATAGTGAATAATGGCGGCATAGAATCAGATACTGCTATATGAGGATATTGTTATATGGGCGTTATAGGAACATTCTATATACACAATATTCTGCAACCGGAGCTAGATCCCACTACGAACAAGTTTTAGACATATCCGTTAGAAAATATGGCTTTATTAGTCAAAATTCGAATATCCGAAGTGACCGTAAAATATGGGGGGCTATATGAAATCGCCAACCGATATACCTTGTTACCAACCATATAAACTGTTGTGCCGAATTTCAATTCGATGTAATGCAAAGCTGAGTTAAATGGTCCAGCACTAGGACAAGGTAATGCTAAATCGGTTTGGCTTTTCAATGCATTTAGGCTAATTTTGGAGTTGTCCTTGTCTGTTATGGACTAGTAATTACACGCGTGTATGGAGTAGTTGTATCTTAATCTGAAATGATTCTCTTTAAACGTAACATATTATAACTTTGTGGAGAGTTATGCATTCGGATGAAACATATATATGGGAACTATAGCTAAATCCATTTGGTCAAAAATTGGCAGGCCTTACTCTAGTCGAAACTTGATCGGCGTAAATATACGTGGAAGTTATATCAAAATCAATCGTAATGTTATATATGGCATGGTATTTTATGCCCTCCACCATACATAGCATGGAGGGTATATAAAGTTAAATGGTGGAGGGTATTCAAATTTCGGCCCAGCCAAACTTACTGCCTTTTTACTTATTCATTTTGACTTACTATTTTCGAATGTACATTTGTAGTTTTTATACCCTACAACACTATGTGTTGGGGGTATTATAAGTTTGATTGGGCCAGAATTTATGTAACACCTCGAAATATTGATTTGCCATATAGGAAAGTATATATGGATCTTCCTAGCTCGCCGAGCTGAGTCGATCTAGCTATGTATGTCCGTTCGTCCGTCTGTCCGTCTGTCCATGTTAATTTGTAATCACTCTACAGGTCGCAATTATGGTCCGATTTTCACGAAATTTAGAATGTAGGTGGGGCTTGGACCAGAATAGAACCCTATTGCTTTTGGAGATGATCGCCAAATGTTTAGGGGTTGAAATGGACCAAATACTGAAAAAATGTCGGATTTTGCAGTAGCTATACAGGTCGCAATTATGGACCAATCGACGCGGAATTTCGCATGTAGCTGGAGTTTAGGGAGGGGAAGAAGCCTACCAATTTGGGTGGGCATCGGATAATATTTAGCGGGTAAGATAGACTATATCTTTTGTGTTGAAAAATTCAAAATTTTTCATTAAACCGTGAATATTTTAAATCCCGGCGAAATCACAAAGCCATCACAAGGTTACTTCTGACCTTTACATTGATGTTAACATCCAACAAATCGGATATATAGCAAAATATGTGCGATATATATGTCTATCAAAGATGATATGCTTGAAAAATCTCTTATATGTCGAGAACGGCTGAACTGATTTCGACAGTTCTCATTAATTCAGAATGGTCTCTTGGCAGGAAAGAAACAACGTCTAAAAAATCGCATGAAAATATTGATTTTGTAAAATTTTCTCATATTTTTTTCAATTTTGTCACATTTTTTGGCATATTTTCATTTTGAATTAAACATTTGGTAATATTTCTACAGCTAAAAAAAAAACTAAGTAGCTAGGATATCAGGATATCATATACAGATCGCATTTATGGCCCGATCCTTACGAAATTTTGCATAGGGATAAGATGAGGGTCAGAATAGAAGCCTACTCTTTTTGGAGATGATCGCCATATATTTAGGGGTTGAAATGGACCAAAAAGCTGCCAAATTGTCGGCAGGTCGTAATTATCGCCCGATCCTCACGCACATTTGAATGGGGGTTACTGCACATTGCAAAAGCCAAGCAGTTTCTAATGGCCATCCAAAAATATTCAATGTGTGAAATAGTTTGCCAACTTTTGTAGACAAAATACGAAAATGTCCATTCCACAGACTTTTTGGAGAATTCACAAATACAGGAAAGACGCACTTCTGACTATTTCGTTGAAGAATATAGTCAAATGTTTGTATCTCATATAGATGCGTTTCAGTCAAAAACCAATAATAAATGTTAATCTTTTGCCACTTCTGAGAGATTATAGGTCTTTGGGAAATATTGGTTCCAGATCTAGGAAGACCATTTAAGTGCAACATCTACCAATAAATTGGAAATGAGCAAATTAGTTTAAGTTGTTATTTTTCGAAAATTAGAGAACGAAACCTGATGGTTTTCTTTAATTATTTGTCACAATATCTTGTGGAATTCTGTCGAGTACTTCGCCTATATAAACTGTATGGTTTATTATAGTGTTGTAGGGTATTCAACGGTCGGCCCCGCTCGACTGTAGCCTTTGCTTACTTGTTTATATTAATATTTTCAATGCATTTAAAAGTTAAAAAAATGATAAGGAAAAGTTTAAGAAAAAACACATTAATTTTCAAGTACATTTATGTGGCTTAAAAATACCACCACTTCTTCTCCCTCTCACAACGAACCGCAGCACAACATCAAAATAACAAATAATTTATAGGTTAGCGTCTCTGGCACTTTTTATTTATAAGCAACGTTCTAAGGCTGGTGTTATTTTTTATTTATTAATTTCAGAATCTACCAAAATGTAATTTCGTTTTATTTATGAGCCGTGCATTGCATGGATTTAAAATCATTTTATAATGCCAGGCCGAAATGAATGGAAATTTAAATGAATGAATAAATAAAATAAATAAATGTTTGCCACATTTAGTTTAGACAGTTCGAATTTCTTCAAAAGAACAATGAATTGTATGCAGGCGTATTGAAGTGTTTTTTTTTTGTACGTTTGAAATTAACTTGTGGTTTTTGTTATTCGAATAACAAAAAGTTTAAAAGACGCGTGTGAAACCGGCTTTTTTGCAGCCCAATTTCTTAAGTAAGCCATAACGTTTCACATTAGAGTTTTATCTAATCTTTAGTGCCAAACTATTTTATATAAGTCCGCCCTTGGTAGAGCAAGCAAACAACGCAAGTACATTTTTTTTTTGAAAAGTGGTCATACTTATTTTACTTGCTATTTGTGGACTTACAACGTTTACTTGATTCGCTAACTATGCGTGTCAGGACTTACTGTTGAAAATATTTGAGAAACCGCTGGTCACAATTATTGCAAGGTGATATACTAAATGTACAAACATACGTATTTTTATACCCTCCCCTAATATGGAGGGTATATTATTTTTGTCATTCCGTTTTTAACACCTCGAAATATATATTTTAGACCCCACAAAGTAATATATACAGGGTGAGATAAAAAAACTGCAACAAAGTCAAATGCCAAAAAATTTCGGAAGTAGCATCACATTTTAGAATAAATTTAGATTTGTTCGAATTGGTCACCTTTGGCACGAATTATGACCTTCAGACGGCCAATGAAACCGTCACACGCTGCCCGGCTTATTTGTTACTTTACTTGATGTTGCTGTATTCTTCCATCCACTTCCTTGACGTCGGGCAACGCTACCAGTATCACGGTAACGAGCGATGGTACGAGACACAAAAGATTTATTCACATTTAAATGCTGGAGTGCTCGAATGATAGCCACTTGTGGTTTTCCAGCCAAATATAAAGAAATCACACTATTACGCTTGAATTCCATCACGAATAACTGTTTTACTGGAAAATTTCCACCTAAATGCTTTTGTACACTTGTAAACAATATAACGAGCTGTCACTGGAATAATTTTAACAGCTGCAGGACGAGTGGCTTGAAGTTGGTTGCAGCTGTTTGAAGTTGGTTGCAGTTTTTTCATCTCACCCAGTATACTTGATCAGCATAAAATATGTCGATTTAGCGGTGTCCGCCCGTCTGCGGAAATAACTCTAGCATTTGAACGAAATGAAGTAGATCGATAAAATTTTACTCAAATGTAAATAATGTCTGCTGGACATTTGGTATGGAAATGGGCCATTTAGGTCCACATTTTGGTATAGCCCCCATATAATGGTGTATCCCTATTTTCGGTATTGTGGTGATTTAAGCGACATTATTCACCGGAATTGTTTTAAATTTGGTATTTGAAGTTCGCAATGAATACAACAGCCTAAGACAGAAAATTGTCTGAACAGGTCCACGCCTGAAACTTGAAAAAATCGGTGAATAATGTAGCTAAAATCATCAATATAGGGAGGTACTATTATATGGGGGCTATACCAAAATGTGGACATGAACAGAAAATTGTCTACCTTAGGCTGCAGTATCCATTACGAACTTCAAATACCAATTTTGAAACAATTCCGGTGAAAATACCGAATATCGGGAGGAACCGTTGTATGGGCTATAAGAAGACGTGAACCTGCAGAGACAATTTTCTGCCTTAGACTTAGAACTTCAAGTAACAGATTTGAAACAATTCCGGTGAATAATGTCCCTAAAATCATCAAAATACCGAATATGGAGAGGAACCGTTATATGGGGGCTATACAAAAAAACGTGGACCTACATGGCCCATTTTCAATACCAAAAGTCCTGCAGACATAATATAAATTTAGGTAAAATTTTATCAATCTACTTCATTTCGTTCACACAGACAATTTTCTGTCATAGGCTGTAGTACCATTACGAACTTCAAATAACAAATTTGAAACAATTCCAGTGAATAATGTCGCTAAAATCACCAAAATACCGAAAATAGGGAGGTACCACTATATGCGGGCTATACCTAAACGTGGACCATGTTTCAAGATTTTAGCTGAATTTATAACCCATTCGTCTAAAATGGGTATTATACCTAACTTTGTCATTCCGTATGCAACATCCCTAAATATTCGTCAAAGACACCATAAAGTATATAAATTCATGATCAGCATTAAATTCTGAGTCGATTAGATCTAAAGTCGATGTCCGTCTGCCTGTCTGTTGAAATCACGATACAGCCCACTTTATTTGACTAAGAGCTTAAACGTTTCCAGAACAATTTGTGTTGTGTCTAGAATAGTTGGATTAAAAATGAAAATGGTATCGGTCCACGTTTTGGTACAGTCGTCATATAACGCTACCTCCCAATATTCGGTATTTTGATGATTCTTGCCACATTTTTCCACGGAATTGTCCAAAAATTCGCATTTGTAGTTCGTAATGGATTCTAGCTCCTATGGCGGAACATAGTATGTATAGGTCTACGTTCTTGTGTAGCCCTCACATAACGGTACCTCCGGATATTCAGTATTTTGAATATATATATATATTTTCCCACGGATTTGTCTAAAAATTGGTATTTGTAGTTAATAATGGGCTCTAGCTCCGTCTATAGCGTACATATAACAATACCTATTGGATAATCCTAGTCACATTTAGACATTTGGTATTTTTAAAGATTTAGATGACATTAGATGACAATCCTTGAAGTCCGTTTATAACCTTTATAACGGACTTACTACACACTCAAACTTCACTTTCATTTCGAAATATTCGTGTGAGGCCTCAGAAAGAACATTGGTCAAGCATACAATTCAAAGTCCAATTGAGTATGTCCGACCATGAATGAGTTGTAATCAAGATAGAGGCACACTTTACTTCTTTTCTCCTGATTAGATTCTCTTACGCCTAATACACACGCATAAAAGTAATAAATAAATAAAAAATCAGCAGCTTTTTTGTCGGTTCTTCTTGAGGAAACGAAGACACATCTGGTGTTACTTGCTCGGTACATTCGGCTCAGACAAGATCTGCACGCAATGTCAATAAACCGCTGCTATGCATTTTTAATTGGGACTTGTGTGTAGCAACGTCCAAGCGATGAGCGCATCGAAATAATATTGCTGTGGAAATATTCACATCTTATTGAATTCAAGTTGTCTAACACACTTACATTTTCCAGCGTATTACAAATACTAACTAATTACTTGTTACCCATAATTAATGTACAACAATGATCGTGTTCAGTCAGATTGCTAGTAATATAGCATTTGAGATTCTTGACTTCCTAGCAAAATACTGTTGCAAGTTCGAGCTTTACGCTGCTCAAAGTTCTAAATTGATTAAGCAAGAATTGAATTTAAATTTTTGTAATCATAGTTCATACTTACATGGTCGGCATTTATATGCTATCTCAACAAATTTCCGTATACCGGCACAAGGATCCCCGCTGGCCAAAGGTTTAGAGTTTGCAGAAAATTTACAATGACGTTTCTTCTGGCAGGCGTCGACAACCGTTTGCAGCAGAGCGTACTTAAAATAGAATGAGAACAAAAAATATTTAAAGAACAATGAGAAATTCAACGACATTGGGGAAAAGAGCAAACAAACGACATTAACTGCATTTGAAGCCTGACATGATTGTTTTATTGCTGACAATGAAAAACCAAAAGAGAAACGAAGATACATCCGGACATTGTGAAAGCTGGTACAAATTTGCATATTAAATAATCGAAAAAAGGAACATAAATCAATTGATTCATTTAATTATGTGCATTTTTTTATAATTGTGACTTTAATTTGTTTCATTACAATATCTGTGTGGCAAACTGCGGTTTATAATAAAGTTTCTGTACACATTTACAAATTGGAAATTGGGGAATATTCATCACAAGTATGTAAATATGCACAAATCAAGTGCAAATTGCTGTGACTAGGACCCAAAAAAGTATATAGGTCGTTGAGACGCATAAATTATGACAATAGCAAGGATGTGCTATTGAACACAAACATTTGTACCTAACACAATATCTCCTTTTTTTGTGATAGCTAGTTTCTAAAGGAAAGAATATTTGCAACAAAAGAATGCTTTGCAATTTGGGATTGAAACATTCAAAATAATCGGAAGTACAGGATGTGATAAAAAAAAACTGCAACAAAGTCAAACGCCATATTTTTTTTTAATTTTAATGAATGAAACCAAAAATGTCGGAAATAGGATCAAATTTTAGAATAAGTTTAGATTTGTTCGAATTGGTCACTTTTGGTACGAATTATGGCCTTCAAACGGTCTATGAAACAGTGAAACCCGAATGTTGCTCTGCGGTATTTTTTAGTGCTTTCCAAAATACTCCAGACACAATAGTCCAACGGATTGGTATCCGGAGATTTTGGTGGCCATTGTGCGCTGGAAATGAAGAGAGGAACCTCATTTTGTAACCATTCTTGGGTGGCGCGTGCTGAGTGCGATGGTGCTGAGTTCTGTTGGAATGTCCAACGTCTGCGGCCAAAAAAGTTTGCGTGCCCAAGGCTTTAATACACCCTCTAGAATATTTTCGAGATAATATTCGATTAATACGAGCGAAGAACGACCATCGGCTGTTATGGCGGCCCACACCATCACCATGGCCGGCGTTTGAGTTCTGGTGGCCAACCGAAGGTTCCCATTTTTATCGGACCTCTTTGGCAAAGTAATCACGATCATTTTGTTTGTTTACAAACTGCTTGACAACGAATGTTTTCTCATCGCACAAAACCAAATTCGACAGTTCACCTTTTTCGGCAAGCAAAGCAACTCCTTAGAGTCTTTTTTCTTGTATTTGCGGTGTAAGTTCTTGCACTTTTTGGATTTTGGAATCCGAATGTAATATTACGATATGTTCAGTTCACGAGCCATTTTTCGGCCACTGCGAAGCGGGTTTCGATCAATTCGCTTGTTTACTTTTCGAACCATTTCTGCTGACATTGTTGTTTTCTTCCGTCCACTTCCTTGACGTCGGGCTACGCTACCAGTATGACGGTAACAAGCGATGGTTTCCCAGTCAAATATAAAGAAATCACACTATCACGCATAAATTCCATTACGAGTAACTTTTTTCTAGAAAATTATCACCAAGATGCGTTTGTACGCTTTTAAACAATATAATGAGCTGTCACTGGAATAATTTTAACAGCTCACGGACGAGTGGCTTAGAAATGACAGCAGTTTGAAGTTGGTTGCAGTTTTTTCATCTCACCCTATATATGTGTTATATATATATATATATATATATATATATATATATATATATATATATATATATATATATATATATATATATATATATATATATATATATATATATATATATATATATATATATATATATATATATATATATATATATATTTCTTTGGACATTGTAGTTGCACATGATTTTACACATAACATTTTTCACTTCAATATTTCTTTAAAAAGGACTCCGTTAATAAAATTGGGTCCTCCTATTATGTCCTCAAAATAATCCAAATTATTTCAAAACCTAAATTCTATGCTCTGTGTCGTGGTCAAGCCAATCGAGTACTCCTCTTACCTGGTGATAAATTGTTTATTGTATTGTGTGATTTATATCTAGCCAACTCTCAATGTGGGCTCCTACCTCTTTGTCAGATTTATCTGCATATTAATATGAACCATTTGAAAGATAACAATCAATACCTCTATGTAGCATAGACTGTGGTCCGATTTCCATGTTTAATAGAAAACGCAGCCTAGCATATGTGTGAATAT
The DNA here is from genome assembly GCF_030504385.1 of Musca domestica. Classification (NCBI taxonomy): domain Eukaryota; kingdom Metazoa; phylum Arthropoda; class Insecta; order Diptera; family Muscidae; genus Musca; species Musca domestica. The sequence continues at coordinate 7,741,687 of NW_026712258.1, forward strand.
GCGACCATCTGAACAATGTACGGATATGGGAAAATCATTGAAATGTAATAATGTAAATCATGTAGGAATCCGAATAGTTCGACAAATCTAAGTGGCTGCAATACATGCAAACTGATCAGCTTCGGCTCCAATTTCAGTTGATGGTAAGCACCATTAGAAGGCAGCTAACGCAAATGCAACGGGGATTGGTCGTTCATGGACCAAACACAGATACAGTGTTTAAATTTACAAATTGACCATCAAGTGAACAGAGATTTTTAAAGGATACAAAAATATGAATGATATCTACCCTACACACATATATACATATACTATCTTAAGATTATGACATCATTGGCAGAATAGTGTTTTTTTTTTTTTTTTGGGCTAAATAGAAGCTGTAACCATTATTTTTTTATTGCATTCTTAAAAATGTACGTTTAAGGTTTGCGAGTCTCGTATTTTATGACACTGTACGTTTGCTTGCTGCCTTTGTAGTTACCGTGTGTGTACATACAGACATACTTAGAGCATTGCATATCTGTGCAAACATTCGTCCGTACACATATTTATGTAGCCTGGACGTGTTTGGTATGTATTTAATTTTTTCATTTCGTCCTCCATTCTCGTTCACCTCGTTCCTGATATGGCGCCAGAGTGCCCCCTTCCCCCCAACCTCCTGCACACACAGACAAAGCCTTGCTGGAAGGAACTCTTCGGAATATTGTCTACAGCATAAACATTGTTTGGCGTTACGCAGTAGGACTTTGAAAAACGAGTATTCGTATGTGTACTTGTGCGGGCTGGCCAAAGAATATGTGAATGTGTCGGTGAGGAGCTGTGGAATATGAATGGGGCATTGCACACTTATGTATGTATAATTGTGTGTTCAGGAGCTCGCTCGTACACTCATATTGGCTGAACCTACATAGTCAATATTTGAACAAAGTTTTATCTATCCACCATTGTAGCCATTGCGATGGCTGCGCTGTACTGTATGTTCTGCGAGATGGTAGAATATCTGCCGAACGAATAACAATCATCCGTTTAATAAAACGAGTCGCATCATCGGCATTGTTTATCGTTTGCTTCGATTCAGGTCTTTGCAATTTTGCACAGAACTCTTGACACACAAATGCCACATGAAGGTATTTTCAATTATGTTGCTCACCTGTAATCCGCTTACTGTACACGACTCCGGAGGCTTTACTTCGATTTGGGTCCCGCTATGAATAACGCCAGTGCTGCTACCAGCGCCAATGAGACCAGTACTTCCATCTCCCGAATTGCTACCAGTGGTTGTTAGATCTTCTTGGGATAGTGGTGGGCATAGGCTGTGGTCACTTAAATCTGTGTCAAAAGAAGATGGAAAGACAACAAAATTACACTCAGAAAATAAGATAGTTCAAAGAATCGAAGTTTGCATCACTTTGTTTGTAAAAGATGTTGACAACAGTGTTGTTTTAATTAGTCGATTGTTTATAAATATAATTAACTTGAAAGATGAACTCAAGACTATAACTAGCGGTTCCAATGGTTTCACCCACTATAGTATTCTCAAGCCAATGCAACTAGTAGTTACAGTTTAAAATGGAACATGCCAGAATCCAGATAATTTTATTTAAAAACTTTTGTTTTACAATATGGTGTAGGTTACGGAAAGTTCGACCCGACCAAACTTAATGTCTTTTACTTATTGCTTAGTAATGTAATGCAGAAAGAATGTAGCTATAATAACTACACCCTTTTCAGCAAGAAATCACATATTTCATTTGAAATTCAAAAAACAACAATTCAATTTAGAATTTATATCAAACTAGCTGGCCCGGTCCGCGTTGCCGGCCCGTATTTTTAGTCTTTAATGCATATTTTTTATAATTAATGATTCCACAGTTATTTCTAAAAATTATAATAGATGTTCACCTACCGTCGATTTTAGATATTTTGAATAACCTCATCTTATCTTTCAGCCATAGCTTTAATTTGAGTTTTAAAAACCTACATGATATAGAACATCTGTAATAGCTCCATATGAAACCCCAACTCAATTTTGGTATTAGCAACATTTTCCATTCAAATAAGCTGTAATTGGGAATCTGTATTTCCAACGTTTAGAATACCGTGCTTCGTGATATTTGGTTTCGTCCATCTCATAATTGATGGCAGAATGATTTCAGAATAGCCAAAGTATATATATCCTTGATCAGCATGAAATTCTATGTCGATTTAGCGATGTCTGTCCGTCTGTGGAAATCACTCAAGCCTCCGAATGAAATGACATTGAAACATTGACATTGAAAAATTTCCGCGAAGAGGACTTCCATCAGAAGCTAGATGCCAAATAAGGGCAAAATCAATTGGAAAATGTGACCAAGTCCCTGGTAATAGCTAAAATCACCGGATACCTTCACATAAGAGTAATAATGAAGCATGGTTCTATACTTATAATTATTTGAAAGAATTTGTTTTTCATTCTAAAATCTTTGAGGAATTTGGAAGGGGCTATATCACAATGTAGACCAACCTGAGCTATATAAAATGGACTCTATGCATTTTGAGTTCTCATTTGGATGAATGATTTTCATATCTAATCAAAATTGAAAATTTGGGTATGGCAACCATATAACAGCATGTATAGAAAACAAACTTTCTCGATTTTTTCGGTTTTTTTTCAATAAGAATTTTCAATTCCAAAAGGAATTCTAAAACAATTCTACCCAAAATTCCATATCATGATAGAATAGTCAATTTTTTCAGTTCCGCGATTTTTCTCAAAATTTTCTTTCATGACATATCATGACGTTTTCACTGTAATTACAAATAACCAAAAGAAAATTTGAGCCAATTTGAGTCAGATGTGTTACTATACGTTTTCAAATTTTTTACATATAAATTTAAAGAAGTAGGTGTGGCCAGTTCCTCTGACCCCATACAATTACCTAGGGTTGTGAGAGTCACGATTACGTATACTAACTGTGGAACAGATATCTTCATGATTTCGGCAAATATTCAGATTTTCGATAAATCGAAAAAATGGGCGCAAAATTGGCCGTGGTCACTTTTCCTTTGCATAAAAACCTAAATTGGCGTAGGACGAACATTAAAAAAAAAATACCCAAATAGTTCCAGCCGGTCTCAACTGATTCAACTACCAACGAACAACAATTGGTTTATATATAGATTAAAAAGTAGACGTTCCACAGCCTCCAAATAAATATACAGGCTTGGAGAAAAAGTCTACAGTATGTCGTGTAATAATTTTAAAACCGATATCTTCATTATTTGGCAAATATAAGGATTTTAGATAAGTCGAAATAGTGGGCGTAAAAGTAGGCGTGGTCAATATTTTGTTCTTTAAAAACCTAACTCGGGGTATGACGAACGTTTGTACAAAAAATATGCAAATCGGTTCAGCCGTTCTCAACTGATTCCATTACCAACGAACAACAATTGATTTATATGTATATAGATTAACTATTTTTAGCTTAAGAAAACTTCGATTAAAATTGTGAAAATCAATTCAAAATTACCATTCTATTGTCTGTGGGCCTTTCAGAGTCTATTGTGTATTTGAAACAATTAACAAAACTGTATTTCCTTCCAATAATTACAACTCAAGCTCCGATTGCTAATTCCTAAGGGATGTACTTTTTTTGAATAGTTTTGTGAATTGGTTTGCAAAACCTTTTTCTAAATTCAAAGCCACAAAATTATAGTTAAGTCACTATGGGTACATTTTTAAATGAACCACAGTAATCATGAATTTTGAATTGTAACAACCTTTTCTGCAATGAATTCCTATTTTTATAAAGTTTGGTCAATATCTTATAGCATAAAAATATATACACAAATCCCGAATATAAAAGTATGTTTGTTCAGTTATCATTGCTAAACTTGCTTAGAGTATCATTCAGTCTGCACAATAGACAGATATGTTTTCTTTCTATTTTTTTAACTACTCCTCTAAGAAATTTCGGGTATAAATGCTGTTAGGAGAAAACTGTTGCAATGAAGTATTGATGACGCAATTAGAATAAACGTATCTTCGTGCTAATGGGAGTTCGAAAGAATATTAAAATTCGTTCTGCTTTTATGTATACGAGTATTGATCTCTTCGGAATGAAACCTTTAGCATAAAAAAATCGTGGTTGGCCATAGACATCGTGGTGATTAGTGCGTAATTGCGGCATGAAGTTTGATACACAATTAATGGTGAACTGTCGGACTCAGTTCGTGATGGGCATTGGACTAATATTGCGAGATTTCTTTATTTAATTAATTTCTTTTATAAAAACTTGTAGTCTTTTTTATATGATTCCTTTCATAATTTCATATAATTTATTTGTATTTAATGCAAAAAAAAAAGTGTTTTCTTTCGTTTCGTAATACAGAAACAGGCCTGTCTGAGCTGCATTTGATATATTTCCCCGAATATCATTATTACGGAGTTCATATTACGGACGTGAAGGATAAAATTTTTTATTTGAAAAAAAAGGATGAAAATTTTTTATTTGAATTAAAGCTATATCTCAACGGATTTTCATAAATTTTGACATGCTGGTTTCTGGGCTCAATTTGATTGTATGTACCAAATCCTATTTGGTCTTATATTACACATTTGGTGCACAATAAAAGGAAAATCGGATGGAGATATATATGGTAGCTATATATAAATTTTGACCGACTATCTCCAGTCTTCATAAGGTTCGTCCTTGGGCCAAACTGATTTGTGGAAGGTTTCATTTCAATCGGACAATAGATGCGACCTGTACTTTGTTTACGAAAATACATGGAGAGACAGACAGACGGACGGACGGACATGCATAAATCGACCCAGAATGTGATTCAATGCAGATTATCAAAGGAACTATGTATCTATCTCGCTTCCTTCTCTGCCTTACAAACAAATGCACAAAGACATAATACCCTGACCACAATAAATAAATAAGCAAAAATACTATTTTTTTGGTCAAAACTCATCCTTATATTTTCATAATACTTAATCCTGTTTGCATATGAACATTATGTACCCACTCTTTCCGGTACCATTTCTATGAATCTCAACTAAATCAAACCCCTATGTATGTAAACTTATTGCAAACACCTAAGGGAAGAAAATTCTGTTGAAAAATCGAGTTAAATTTTTACAATTACAATTAGGCTTGTAAAAATTAATTTGTTGGAGGAGGTTTTACAGTTATTTTAATGGCCAATTTGAAATACCTCAAATACCTAACTACAGCAAGTTTCTTTGGTAAATATTGTAAAACACAACAAATCAAATTAGGTCATGTCTAAGAGTGTTGGGTAAAAATATTACCCTCCATTAGAAGACTCGTCTTGAGCCATTTGTTTGCAATAGTTCGATTATTTTTATACCCTCCACATACATAATATGGGGTTCGTCATTGCGTTTGAAACTCATCGAAATAATAATTCTAAACCTAACAAAAAATTAACGATTTAGTCAGTCAGTCCGTCTGCTGCAATCACGCAAGAGCAAAAACGAATAATGATAGGAAGCTAAAACATTGCACAGATTAGTCTTTTGTCTGCAGGCAGGTCAAGTACGAACGTGGGCTACATCGGTCCGGTTGTGAGTACTTTACCCCATGAAAGAGAATTGTATTTGTAAGTCTACAATATTGTACATCGCCCATACAACGGTACCTCCCTATATTCGGTATTTTGGTGATTTTAGCCACATTTTCCAAAGGAATTGTCTGAAATTCTAAACATAAATTTCTTTGTGAGTACTTTACCTATTGAAAGAGAATTGACTGTATAGGTCCACGATATCAAATCTTCGTATAGCCCCCATATAAGGGATTTCCTTTTGAGCGGTATTTTAATGGAATTTTATGGACATTTTTCAAGTTCCTTCAAAATGGTGAAGGGTGTCAAAAGTTCAGCTATAGCTGCTTTTTTACTTGTTTTTATCTACCATCGAAGTTTTCAGTCTAATGCCGATTATTAGCATACAGTGTATATGTTTGTCCCTTTTCACCCACAATTCTCAAAATGATCCCCTTTTTTTGCTATGCAATTTAATGACTAATTCGATAAACTCCCTTCTCCATGGTGGTGATTGTGAAACAAGATCATTCATTTAAATATACTCACATAAATCTGTATCGCTTCTTAAGATTTATCTTTTATGTGGCATAAACTCGTGAGTGTAGCCTCTCAAAAGCATGTACACACTTACGATTCTGCATTGCTTAGCTTATCTTAAGGGATAGAGCTTTGTTGAAAGGAGGACTTATAGAATTTAAGCACACATACTCACAAAAAGTTGTCTCTGAACGGAAATTTCTTGATTTAACAACGATTGTGTGTTTCTGTGTGTATGTGTGTTTATATGTATATGGCTGTTTGTATTACTTATTAGACATACATACCTCCTGCTCGACCATACTGGGCCAATTCAATGGATATACTGGTACCACGCGGACAACTGAGCGACAGTTGTTCAGAATCACAGCCGGCCCTCTGATATGTTCTCAGAGTTGCTGCCAACAGAGCTGAAAGGAAACAAATGATATTTGTATTACTTCTGCATGAATTGAGTTAATGCAATTTGAGATGTATGCGGAAATGTAATTCCTGAGTTTCCACAAAAAAAAAAAAAAATGCAGTCGAAAAACTGTATGTGAATTTGTGTGTGTGTGTGTGTCTGTGAGCATCTTTGTGCACTTGTGAATGTGTTATTGTATCGCAATCAATCTGTGACATTCAATAGATTTGATGTTCTTAAATTGTCCATGTAATTGCTTTGAACATAATATCGAGGAGCCATGCAAATGTAAACGTGGTGGAATGTGTAGTTTCTACAGGATCATGACAGAATAAATACCAGTTTCTAACAAAATCCTGTGATAAGAAAGAAAATCAATTCATATTCTTATACCTTCTTAACGAAATACCTTTGAGGAGATTATTAAGTAGTCATATTTCGTCCAAGCTCACAAAAGAATGAAATAATGAATGAGATAATGTAGAACAGGCGGAGGATTATCGAAAAGGCAATACCAAATTATTGTATCATGAAGTGTTGGGTCCAAAATTTGGAAACAATAATAAAGTTTTGAAATGTAGCCGTTAAAAAATAATATCCAATGATCATAAAATGGATATTGGATAAAATTCGTGATACAAATTGGCTTTTAGACAGTTATATATGTATAAATATATTAAAACATATTGGAATTTATTCAAATAGTCTAAGATTAATTTTGTATGATTTTATTTGTCAAAATTTAGAAAGAACAGTTAACTTTGTAACTGGGCTCTTTAAGGTTGCATACAATACTAAACTGTTATAATTTGTGTCGGATAAAACTTTTTGTGAGAAACCCTTTGATTCATATTCTTCAAGAAAATATAGCGTGTAGTGTCAAAGGTACTTGTGAACGTATGGCAAAATTATGAGGTTTCAATCCCACTTTATTTATTTCAAATGTTTTCTTATTTTACTTTGTTGCTTGAAATATTCTGCCTTAGGTCCAATTTTGTACCTTATGGTTAACCATCTCAAAGAATGCAATGTGGCCACACTGCTATGTACTTCCTTTTAAAGCTGAATTAGAAAAGATATTTTTGTTGGTAGTTATGTTGTAAAACTACAACCAATTAAACGATATATGGCAAATGTCGAAACAATAGTTGCGTAGAATGTAATCAAATAACACTGTACAGCAAAATTGAGAGTCAACATCTCGGGGAAGAACATTTAATTTGGTGATGAAAGCTGAAGATCCTGTAGTGAATAATAAAATGAAATTATTAATCTTTTAGAATCGGGAGAGAAATGTTTTTATGGCATATTTGGTTTGTCTAACTCTCTTTGTAATATGTCCTCTTCAACCTCTTTCCTTGAACCGTAGAATCATACCTCAAGTATTGGAAGTAAATCAAGGTGCTGAAATCCGAAAGGTATATTTTAGTTATATTATAAGGAACATAGCCATGGGCTCCAAGCCGCCAGTCCAGGAATGACTATTTTCCATTTTCATATGTTTTACATGGACAAGTTAATGTTTTTCTATTTGGGCCCACATGAAATCAAAGTACCGTTTTATGTATATAGAGCGATTTCAACAGGCGGACGGACATCGCAGGATCGTCTTAAAACTGTATTATGATAAAGTATATATTTAATATTTAAGTCGAAAATGATTATTTGAACCGATTACAACCGATATAACGAAATGAACCTATACAACGATATTAAAGACCATAATTTAAATATTGAGAACCTGGAAGGTATTGCTGTTGTAGTGTTACCAATGGTAGTTACTCAAGGTCGATTAACAATTTTCACATATACACATGAGAGTATAAAAAAGTGATATAATATTCGGTATGAAGAGATTAGTTTATTGCATATTGTTCATGTGCTCCTGAACTTTGTAAAGAATCAATAGTTTGAACGAAATATACTTGATAATCACAAGCATATGTATGTTCCGAGCCTAAACCTGGAGAACTGGAAAAAAGAACAATAAAAACCTGAGTTCGTGTCCGTAAAAGACCCCAACCGAAATTCCACAGCATAAGTAGTCATTTTAATATAATCTGCAAAACTCGGGTTAAACCGATTATTTTCTTTGGAAAAAGGCTAACTTTAATTTTAAAGAAAACGACAATTTGTTACAAAATCGTTAAAGGGGTTACATCCACTCTCTTAGAACAGTGCATACCAATTCATATTCGATATTTCATTGCTTCCATTCGAAGCATTGTATTAAACGCCCCTTCGTTTTTTATGCCCAATATATCACAATTAAAATTCTCTCGATTTAACCCATGAAATTGTTGAATACTCCAACTTTTGCAAATACCTACCAACAAACTGACATTGGAACGAGACAGTGGTCCTGTCAAAACCGTTCACTAACAATTGAACACTTTTTTAAAAGTAATTTAAACTTTGCAATAAATAACTGAATTAACTACAAATTAAATTTGTTCCATTTATTTCGAAAGCATAATTCATTTAGTTTCCAAACAATATTTGCATTTTTTTCGATTCGATTCGACACTTGAATATAAATCGCAACCAAACTTAATTCATTCAAAGCACATAATCGAATTGTATTTTGTGTGGAAAGGACGTTTCAACTACCAAAAACTGAAAACAAAATCACGATACGCATTTTTTGTTTTAGTTTGAAAATGAGTCAACATTAAAGTGCTTCACAACAAAAAAAAAAAAAAAATATATATATATTTTTTTTTTATTTTTTTAGGGATTGAAACAAACTAGGTAATAGTTGAAATCGTTGAACTATGGCCTGAGTATTGTTTATTGTAAACTTTATATTCTGACTGGTAGAGATTTCAAAATATTTGGAAATGATGTTTATTGAATTTTGTGGTGGATGTTCTATGTATCTGTGTAGAAAAGGCCTACTAAGCGAAAGGAATAGGGTCCATGACCACTTGCCAGCGCAAATTTCATTTGTAAAATTCCACGTTCTGGAAAATATTTTTTGGAAATTCCAACGCCAGCCGGCACCCACAGCAATTATATATGGGAATCATTTATTTTTATTTTATATCTGTTACCGCACCTTAACTATGAGTGAAAAGATATTTAGAAGATATACCTATTAAATTTTTCTGTGCCGTCCTAATGCATGCAGATTCAAACAAGGATATGACTGAGCCACGAGATGGCAATGTGTCCGACAAACCTTAATTTGCACAAATCATTCTACATGGAAAATTGTTCACTCTAATATATATATTGAACTATATTGTAAACGCCAATAAAATTTGAATGTAATAAATGACCGATAACAACGATAAAATCCGTCAATGCGACACAAGGCAGTGCAATTACATGTATTTGGAAGTACAATGGTTGAGTCTGTGAGTTAGTTGTGAATGCCCTTGCGTAAAAAGATTTCAGCAATCAATGAATACGTTGTTTCACAAACCACAACAATAACAATTGCATTAATTTGCAAGCCAAATTTCAGCGAGATGAAAGTCAATAGCACGCACACACATACCTCGGGAGCCACCACGTTGATATTCAATCGGATATTTGTGAAATTTTATGAATATTACAAGATATTAAATGGCAAAAAGGAGTTATTGTTATTTTACCATTGTAAGAACTGCACAATGTATTACTCTATGAAATTTTATATTCAAAAAACAAACAAGTAAAAAAGCAGTAGGTTCGGCCGGGCCGAACTTTGAATACCCTCCACCATTTGGAAATTTTCCAAAAAATAATATTCACCAAAAAATCTGTTAAAATGTTTAAAATACTGAATATAGCCGTTATATGGACCTGCATAAGTAACTTTCGCCATAAGCCATTACAATATTGAAATACGCAACTTTAAAAAATCCGTGAATAATGTAGCTAAGATCATCAAATACCGAATATAGGGACTTACTGATATATCAGGCTTGTACGAAGGCCTGGACCTGCATAGATAATTTTCTGTCATAGACTGTAGTTCCCATTATGAACTCTAAATACAAAAATTGAAACAACTCCGCTGAATGATGTCACTAAATACATCATAATACCGAATATTGGGATGTACCATTATATGGAGGCTATACTAAGCCGTGGGACTTTTTAAGCAATTTTTTTGTCATAGGCTGTAGTACCCATCACGAATTCTAGGTACGCAATTTCAAACAACTCTGGCGAATAACGTCCCCAATATCGCCAAATATGTAATATCAGGGGTTATGTTATTAATATTTCTCTTCCAGGGAGTAAAGTGCTCAGAAAGAACTCCTTGTGTGGATTTTTAGGCAATTCCATTGAAAAATGTTGCTAAAATCATCAAAATACCGAATATCGGGGGTACTGTTGTATGGGGTCCAGAGGGCTGCAACGAGTATGCAAAAATTCAAGCATACTCGGTTTCTTACATGATTTTTGTTGATGCAGTCGTTTAGTTTGATCTGAATGAAATGACCGTTTTCGCTTCTGATCGAATCGAACGCTCAGTTTGAATCACTTCACTCACAATCAAACATGAGCGTTCGAGACGGTTTGATGTGTTCAGTAACGTGAGTTGATCGAACACATGAATGTAAATGAGCAATTACAACCGTGATTGTCTTCTTTGAATCGAGTTCGCTCAGCGTCATTGTTTATTCAACCATTTAATCAAGATAGGAAGTTTATTTTGACTTTTTTAATATTTAAATTTGGAAGAATATTGTGATAGTGCGAACGAAATTGTTGCAAGTAGAAACTACACAGGTGTAGGTAAACGAAGAGGTCGAAGTTTGTGAAAAATCTTGACCAATATTGTAAAATAAAAAAAATATTTAAACATTTTTAGTTTTCTAAATACCAATGATGTGTTTCTTTATTAAAAAATTTAATTTTGTTTTTTTTTCAAATAAGTCACTGTCTAACAGACAAGTCTAACACACCAAAAAACCAAATAAAACGAAAACATTGTTTAAATATAATTTGCACCAATTTTTTTATGGGGACAGCTTTTAGTTAGTCCACTGTGTGTGATCAAGCCTACTCGATCATACTCATTGCAGCCCTCTGGTACTTTACTCTCTGGAAGAGAATTGTTTATATAATTCCACGATATCGTATAGCCCCCATATAATGCAACCCCCCGATATTCGATATTTTTATTATTTTTGCACATTTTCCAATGGAATTGTCTGAAAATCCACACAAAGATTTCTTTCTGAGTACTTTACAATATCGTATAGACCCCATCAGAGGGCTGCAATGAGTATGATCGAGTAGGCTTGATCACACACAGTGTAAATACAATCAAACTCAATCAGTCGGTCAGATGCAACATGTTCATTCGAGTTACTCAAGCCAAACGAAAAAGTTGTGATCAAACATGTATTGATCGAAGTTTTGTGATCGCAATCAAACAGCTCACATGAGTTATTTGTTTACGAACTTATGTTGAATTGTTCATAACGGGTCGATCATCTATGAGGAGTCTTGTCGGTTTGATTCATCCCAGTTAAGTGAGTGATTTGATTTGATTAAAATACAAATGTTCGAAACTGAGCGAAATCATGATTGTAATTTTACAAAGGATTTCATAACTAAAAGCTGTCCCCATAAAAAAATTGGTGCAAATTATATTTAAACAATGTTTTCGTTTTATTTGGTTTTTTGGTGTGTTACACTTCAGTGACTTATTTGAAAAAAAAAAACAAAATTAAATTTTTTAATAAAGAAACACATCATTGGTATTTAGAAAACTAAAAATGTTTAAATATTTTTTTTATTTTACAATATTGGTCAAGATTTTTCACAAACTTCGACCTCTTCGTTTACCTACACCTGTGTAGTTTCTACTTGCAACAATTTCGTTCGCACTATCACAATATTCTTCCAAATTCAAATATTAAAAAAGTCAAAATAAACTTCCTAACTTGATTAAATGGTTGAATAAACAATGACGCTGAGCGAACTCGATTCAAAGAAGACAATCACGGTTGTGATTGCTCATTTACATTCATGTGTTCGATTAACTCACGTTACTGAACACATCAAACCGTCTCGAACGCTCATGTTTGATTGTGAGTGAAGTGATTCAAACTGAGCGTTCCATTCGATCAGAAGCGAAAACGGTCATTTCATTCAGATCAAACTAAACGACTGCATCAACAAAAATCATGTAAGAAACCGAGTATGCTTGAATTTTTGCATACTCGTTGCAGCCCTCTGTAAAGTACTATGAAAGAACTCCTTTTGTGAATTTTCAATTTGTAAAATGTGGATAAAATCATCAAAATACCGAATATCGGGGGTACCGTTGTATGGGGGCTATACGATATCGTGGATCGATATAGCCCATCTTCGAATTTGACCTGCCTGCAGACAAAAGACTGATCTGTGCAAAATTTTAACTTCCTATCTTTATTCATTTTGACTCTAGCGTAATTACAACAGACGGACAGACGGACGGACGGAGAGGGCTAAATCGTCTTAGAATTTTACGCTGATGTAGAATATATATACTTTGTTATGTCTAAAATAATTATTTCGATGAGTTACAAACGGAATAACGGACTTAATATACCTTCCATACTATGTATGGTGAAGGGCATAAGAATCTCTAAAGTAAAAGTTCTTAATTCGAGCATGTGTTATACCGCAAATACCAGTGAGATTGGGAAGAGAATGCTGTGGAACCATTACATGTGAACTGATTAACTCAGGGGAGTGGGGGAATGGCTTAGACAGCGGCAACGAGAACAACAAAAACTCCCCAGAGTTATTATATGATGGTAAGAGATGAGGGTGATTCGCTCGTGTGGTGGTGGTGAAAAGAAATAAGTAAGGAATGAAATACAGAAGATTATTAGCAATTAATTCTAAATAGTTTCATAGCTTTATTGGTTGATTTGTGTTTTCGTATACAACAACAAAATTACATTAGTAATAATAATTTGGGGTGGCGTCAAAGGCCTGGTTAGTATAACCCTGATACGAATGGGTTAGCGCGAGAAGTGTACACTTCAACTACTGAACGACAAGTAAACGCCGGGGTTCATGCAATCACAGAGGATCGCGGCAATCGCCGAGGATCTTCGTCGATTACTACTACAATCAAATATTCCAGTAAGAGAAAGGGTAAATCAAGTAGAGCAAACTCAACAACCACCGTCCGTTGGCATCTGCGCTCTACGGTCTCCGCCGAGGGAAGTTGCCGAGAAGGTGCCCATGGTGTCAACCAGCATCCGTGATTGACTGGATGGGAAAGTTAATGTGGAACGTACCAAACATACACAGGGACCATACCAAAAAGCGGATGTTATTTCTTGTAATATTTAAATGCCATACTATACAGTAGAAAAATGTAAGTAGAATCATCAAAATACCGAACATGTGGGAGCCGATGAGCAATTTGAGATATGTTTATAAATATAACAATTATGGGATTAAGTCTGCCTATTACGCAACAATAAAATACCACAAAATAAATATAACAGTTAATCCAGTTAATAATTTATAAAAACAACGTTTGTTTATTAGTTGAGAAATATGATAATGTTTACCCTGCATTACCCCCTGGTAAACATTAATATCTTTCTCCACTAATAAATAAACCTTGTTTTTATAAAAACAACAATAATGGGATTTAACCGGACTATTTTCCAACAAAATATATTATATGGGCGCCATATAAAATGGTGGACGTATATATGCAATGTTCTACCACCAGAGCTAGGACCCACTACGAACTTTGATATAAAATTAACAAATACGAAATTCGAAACAATTCCGGTAAATAATGTCGCCAATATCATCGAAATACCGAATAAATGGTATGGGGGTTATACTAAGACGTGGATCTGCATAGACAATTTTCCATCATAGGCTGTAGTACTCATTACGAACTTTAAATACGAAATTTGACGTAATTCAGGGTATGTCGCGAAAATCCAGGAAATACCGAACTAAATTCAGACTTCGGCTTATACCAAAGTCTCAAACTCATATTAAGAAATGGTTGCTGCGTTAAATCAAAAAATCGTCAGTAAAGGTTATCAAATTGAAATACCGTTTGTACACCGTTTGGAATGATATAATTCGTATAGTTCCACTTACCCAATATATACATAAAATCTATAAACAGTTTTGTCCGTCGTTACTTTAGACTACCCAAAAAAGGCCAAACATCATATTAGAATTCACAAAAATGACAAATCTTCTCCAATCGTTTAAATCAGATCTGCGGTTATAAGCGTAGTAACTAACAGAACTTTCTTTTATATATATAGATTGTTGCACATACCACATAATTTAGTCTATAAATAATTATGTAAAATTTGGTAAAAAAAAATATGCACCCCATATTCGGTACTAGATATTAGATACAAATTTTTTACTTGTTATTAATCCAATTATAAAAACATCTCTAGTTCAAAAAAGTTGAGAATCATTGGAATAATTCTAAGCAAATTTAATTCCCTCATTGGATGCAAAAATGCATTCCCGAAGAGACATGTTTGCATCCAATTAAGGAAAGAAAACTCAGTTAACAGTAAATCGTTAAAAACCAATAATACCAAAAAAGTTAATGTAACCTTTCAACCATGTAAAATTATTGCGAAACAGTCATTTATTTTTGTCATTTTATTAACATTAAATTACATACGATTCTAATTAGTTCGATATAATGGGATAAACATGGAAAATAACAAAATGTAGTTCCAATATTCAAGTCCTTGTATCTATTCCAGACTACTTTCCTATGTGAAAACTCGAAATTAAACAAACTCTTAACTTTATGTAACCGGTACACACAAGGGACACTAAGTCCGTTCGCCGTATTCAAACTTTACATACGAGTACAACCACACAATTATGCATCTATTTTTCTTGTATCTAATATCATATTTACAAAAATATATATATTTTAATTTGGTAATTTTTTGTTTAATAACTTTTTCATTAGTTAATGCATGAATGCAAAAAATAATATTTGTTTACCATATTTACATGGCATGTGTGTGACTGTGTGTGTTTATGTGTAACAACGAAGCGAAATAATATATTTGTCCAGATGTTATCTACATACACACATACAATTAATCGAAATATTATGCACTACTAGCATGTTCATCTAATTAAATTCATTTGTTGCGGTCGAACTTTGTTGCTATTTCCATGCGTGAATGTAATTATTATTTATGTTGTTTTTGTTGTAATAAGAACAACATATGCATAGCAATGATTTTAATAAACTCCGTTTAATTTTTTCCCCAATAAATCAATGAGAAATTTGTAAAATATTTGCATTTTGTGGTCCTCCAAAGGAAGTGTACATTTTTTATTCCTTTGTGACAGGACATTGGGTATAACATAAAAAGGGAATATACATATAAACATTACATTTCAGAATAGGTAGTTGTATTAAATCAATGTCATCGGTTCATAAATAATGCCAGAAACACAACGTTTGTGCCAATATCCAACAAATTATTGCAATTTATTGCAGCCTTCGAAAAATGGAGCAATTACATCCATCTATCCTGGCGGACAATTCCCTTTGCAATTGTATAAAGAATATAATCGAAAAGGAAAAAGAAAAAAAATATTAAGCAGGATTTTAATTCAAAGCACAACCTTAATATCCAGACAACATTTCTGGAAAATTGATATGGTTAAAAAAAAAAAACAAAAACTTTTGAATCAAAGAAACTAATTTTACTTTTTACAACTTTTAATGATATGTTACGTGTGTTTGATCAAAGCCTCTGAACTTTATTCTGTGTTAAAACTTTTCTCTCAGTTAACAATCTTGTTTAACTACCTGCTTTCCGGATGACAGAAAACTGGAAAGGAAATACCTTTTCTTTTAAGATAAGGCTTGTAAATTCCATATCTTGGATTTTAGTTTAGAAAAAATAAATTAGTTAAATGCCTACATCTTTGAGATTTTGAACTGAAATAATAAAATTTGTATGTAATCTTCATAGCAAATCAGAACATAAAACTTCAGCAGTCTTTCGGTGTTATGTTTTCATTTTTTTGCAAACACAACCACATGAACACTCCACATCAAATAAAATACAAAATACAGACATTGTATGTGTAGACACATGGTACAATAAAAAGGTAAGGTAGAGCTACCAGCTGATTTAAATTTTTTTCTTCGGCCAAGTTTGTGTATGTATTTATTGTTTTGAAAATTAAAAACAAAATATTTTCAAAACCAATGGTTGGAAGACACGTAGATTGCGGCTCGCGCATTAAAACTATTAAACAGTTTGGCCATGAAATTGAAAGATTGAAAAGTTGGAGTCTTATATTTGAGCGAATATCTAGACATTTCATTCATTTTTCGCGCTATTTAACTCTTAAAAAATGAGGAGAATATAAAAAAAAACTAGCTGGCCCGGTCCGCGTTGCCGGCCCGTACTTTTAGTCTTTCAAGCATAATAAATCACAGATCTGTCTTATGTAGGCGGCACAATTGTGACTCCATTGTGTGACCAATGACTCCATTATAATGACTCCAATTTTGATTATAAGTAGTAACTTGATTATGAGTAATGACTCCATGACTAAATATAAATTAATACTCATGGCAAAATTATTTTTTTTTAATTTTTAACTATAGGCTTTTATTTGAGTGTTAAATACCTATATGATAAATCGAAAGAACATCTATAATAGCCCCATGTGAAAATTCAGCTCAATTTTTGGTATTGTAAAAAGCATTCAAATGAGCTATAATTTGAAATTTGTATTTCCAACGTTTAAAATCCCGTACTACGTGGTATGAGAACAAATAAGGGCCAAAAAATGAAAAAAGTGGCCAAGACCCCGAAAATACCTTAAATCATATGATGGCGATACTAAAACAAATATGCAAATATGGTTTCTTCATAAATTATCAACATAGCTAAACTTAGTACGAAAAATATGGTTAAAATGTAGAATATACTTGAAATCGAGTTGTTCCGTTATCGGGGGTTATGACCCGTATCATGACCTGCCAAAGCGATTAAAGGTATTTTGAATGTTTAGGAAGAATTTCTATTTTGCGTTCTTTATAGTCGGTATTTGACTGATTGCAGTCCCAATGCATTTTGCATTTTGTGTTCTCATTTGACAATTCATTGTCATATGAAAGAAGCAGGTCCACTTTTTTATTCATTCAGAATTCAAAACAATAAAAAAATGTACACTTCAATATAGAAAAAAGAAAAAGAATCTTCAACTGGTTCGCTGTTTTTTTTTTTTGCGGCAAATTTTTAAAGGACCTTACGAAGTTTTTCGGTAGAAAGTACTATTATCTTAAAACTCGATTCCATTGAAAAACTCTCGACTTTTTCCGATTTTAGAATTTTTATATAAAGCGACAACGGATAAAACTGTTATTTATAGATTTTATGTATTTATTGGGTAATACGAATAAATACATTAAATCTATAAATAACAGTTTTATCCGTTGTGGCTTTATACTACCCAAAAACCTACACGTCATATTAGAATTAAAAAAAAAACACTACAAATGTATATTCGAATATAGTAAGTCAAAATGGAAAAAATATGCAATATAAAACATTACTATTGTACATTTTAAAAGTCAAAATGAAAATGTTCAAATTTTACATTTTTACGCTAGTTTTTTGGACTTTATTCTTTTCTGCCAAGAGGCAATTCCGAATTTGTCTGAATCGTTAAAATCAGACCGGCGGTCTTTATGTTATAAGAGTAGTAACTGACACAACTTTCTTTTACATATAGAAAGATAGATTTAAAAGTAGGCGCGTTCCTCAGTAATAATTCTCAAACCGATATCTTCATTATTTTGACAAATATAAGGATTTTAGATAAATTGAAATAGTGGGCGTAGAAGTAGTCGTGGTCAATATGTTTTTCTTTAAAAACCTCACTCGGGGTATGACGAATGTTTGTACAAAAAAATATTCAAATCGGTCCACCCGTTCTCAAGTGATTCCATTACCAACGAACAACAATTGATTTTATATATAGAGTATGCCTTTAGAACAATCATAATTTGGAATTAGAAGGAACTAAAATGTAGGAGGTATACCTAATTTTGAATCTATTTTCTCCAAATTTTGATGAAAGCATCGTACTAAATAACATTGCCTTAGAGTGCATGATATGACTTCGAGATGGTTGACCTGAGCAAACGATATACTGTGACCTAGTTTCACGAATTGGAAAAATTCGGTCGAATGTCCAAAATACATCCAATTTTGGCTGATATTACTTATTTCTTGGACAATAACCGTGAAATCGGATGAATATAAGGTGAAGAATGGTGTTTTGTATATATATATTTCTAAATCTATAAAAGAGGATAATGTTTGTATGTTTGTTTGTTTGTAATTTATTGACTCGAAAACCGCTCAACAGATTTCCCTGAAAAATTCCAAGCATACTACAACATCGCCTGAAAGTAACATAGGCTATATACATTTTTAAAATTCCACTTGGAACTGGAGCTAAAGCATCAGAATCCCGTTGCGCTTCGCTACCCCTTCTGACTTTATATGTGTTCAAAATTTTATATACGAATATTTGTTGGTTAACAAAAAAAAAAAAAAAAAAAAAAAAACAAATTCAAAAATTGAACAAAAGTTATTGTAATACTTTAATGAGAGGAACAGCTGACCATGAGAAAAGCAGGAATGTGCCAAATTTAGTCCACATACACGACGAGCTTGTCCTTCGAATTTATTAATACAATAGCAAATGCCAAGCGTTCAGAAAACTGTAATCTTTTGAAGTTGAGTGGCATTTCTGTTTCAATTAGAGAATTTGATGAAGCAACATACTTTCCAGTAATAATCGTATCCTCAATTGAATTGTTTCTCTCTTAGCCTAATACCATTGCAAATGCGTTGTTGATGAATGTTTCTTAATAAAGTCATATACCAATCTGACTCAATTTCAATATTTTTTGACAAAATTTCCGTCACACCTTGCATATTTCATTAAAATTGGTAGGTGAAATCGGCCGAGAAAATATATATATATATATATATATATATATATATATATATATATATATATATATATATATATATATATATATATATATATATATATATATATATATATATATATATATCTATATATATATATATATATATATATATATATATATATATATATATATATATATATTTTCTCGGCCGATTTCACCTACCAATTTTAATGAAATATGCAAGGTGTGACGGAAATATATATTCCAATTAATTTGTCCAATTTTTTATTGTAATCAAATTCCGCCACACATTCTGAATTTCATTGGAGTCGGTCATATACACTGGTGGCCAAAACTAAAGCAACTGAAATTACAAGGGGATTGAATGACCTGTAACTTTTTTAAAAAACAAGAAAACTAAAAAGTTTTTTCTAGTTTTAAATTAGACACTTTATTTACTTTTTAAAAACTTAAAACAAAAAACCAAAACTAATTTTTAAATAAAAAATAATGTATGGTAAAGGAAATTAACCCAATTTTGGCTTGGACAAAACTAAAGCAACTCTGTTGTACTTTCATATGATCGCTGCAATTTCAGCTGTTTTTACTGTTATAGTTATCGCTTTTTGCCTCCTTTAACAAATTTCGCTTGTTATTAATCATTTTTGGAGAAGTTTTTTACAACAGCACGCGTTTGTTTTCGTTTTTTAGTACCTCCCAAAAAAAGTTAAAAAATTACTAGAAACAAATACAGTACATGAATAAAACAGCAAATTATCAGTGACTATGAAAACAAGCTATCGAAGAAAATGATTTCCGAGAAATATTTCATAAATATTTCTGTAATTTCTCGTATACTATGTCGGTTTTATGAAACTGGATCAGTAGTAACAGTCTATAACGGATGAAGCCCGTGAAAAACTTTAGCCCATACTGATCAACAAATTGTGCGAGAAATAAGAAACAATCATTTAAGAGTTCAACTGATGAGGTGAGAGAGCTATCATTGGATATAAGCTCGAGATCAGTGAGTAGACGAGTAGTGGCAGCTGGTCTGCATGTCCGTAAGCCATCAAAAAGAGCCATTTATATCTGAAAATATCGGAAAGCCAGCATGGCGTTTGGAAACGATAATATTAATTGGAATCCATCTTAATGGAAAAACATTTTATCCTGGGATGAGTCTACGTTTAATATTTAAGGCTCAGACATGAACAATTTTACGGTGAGAAGAACAAAAAATTAAAGATTCAATCCGTAGTATTGCAAGGGTAAAGTGAAGCATGAGGGAGAGTCAAAAATGGTGTGGCGCTGTTTTTCTTTCTATGGACTTGGGTCTATCCATGCAATAAAGGAAGTTATGAATCGGTTTGTTTACAAAGATGAGTTGGACATCACGTTGTTCCCTTTCGCTGAGGACAATATTCGCTTTTCCAGCATGACAATGATCCCAAACATGCATCAAAACTTGTCGAAGGTTGGTTGCGGGAGTCAAAAATCGCTGTTTTGTCATGGCCGGCACAATCATCTGACCTAAACCCCATAGAAAACCTTTGGAGTATCGTAGACAGGAAGATCAAGCGAGATTCGGAAAGAAATAAACACAACATTTTCCAAAGAATTCATGGTGCCTGGAAAAGCATACCCACGGATCAATTTGAGCGTGTTATAGATTCAATGCCTCGTAGGGGTGCAGCTGCTATCAAAAATAATGGATGCTATCGACTACTAGCCAAAATTTAATTATTTTAAAATAAAAAATCAAAAAGTTGCTTTAGTTTTGACCAAGCAAAAATTTGGTCATTTTAGTTTTCCATATATAATTTTTCATTCAATATTATTTTTGTATTCTTTTTTTTAGTTTTTTAAAAGTGAATTAAGCACCTCATTTAAAACTTTAAAAATAGTTACGATTTACTTATTTTTGTAAAAGTTACAGGGTATTTATTGTCTTTGCGATGTTAGTTGCTTTAGTTTTGGCCACCAGTGTATATATATATATATATATATATATATATATATATATATATATATATATATATATATATATATATATATATATATATATATATATATATATATATATATATATATATATATATATGTGTGTGTGTGTGTTTGGTGCATAACATACATGAAATCGGTCGAAATATATCTATATGGGAGCTGCACCTAAACCTCAACCGAATTATAATTATATTGAATATAATTCGCCAAATTTTTTGGGGTACCAGATTTCGTCTCTCTGTTCAAATTTCATTGGAATCGTTGGTTGCTTCAAATATGTGAAATCGGTCGAAAAATGTATGGAACCTATATCCAAATCTGAAACGATTTTAATGTAATTTTAAAAATTTATTTTTCTTTCAAATTCTAATTCTGATTCTAAAGAAATTCGGAATGAGTAACAGAATTTGGAAGAGTAATAAATGTGTGAGAGAATATTGATATCCGTTGATATTTGGATATAGCTCCTATATATTTCGGCTGATTTCAAGTAGTTTATGCACCAAAAACGATATTTATGTCCGATTCCAATGAAATTCAGAATGTGTGGATTTTGATATAGCTCTATAGCTTTGATATTGTGTACGATTTCGTACACAAAATACAATGTGTATCTCCAATTTCAATTAAATATGGAAGATGTGATGGAATTTGTTCCAAAAATAAATTTTGTCAAAAAACATACACACCAAACTAACTTCCTTTATAATTAGGAAGTTATTTTAGTGTGTATGTTCTTACCATTACAAGTAATATTGAAAGTGACGTAATGAACGCAAATCTTTATTTACCTACTAAGAAATTCTAGAGTTAACCCATACCGATGTTTTGTTGCGTTTTCCATCGAAGCAGCGATCAGAAACAAGGCTTCCCTCGTAGGCATACAAAAACAAAAATAAATAAATAATGTGTGCCTATTTAAGGACCTTAGAAAATGCTATTTTTGACCTGATTTCAGGAACTATTAAGATATTTGAACGTGTCTAACATTGTCCCGTAATTTTAGAGCTACGGTCGTATTACCAATTAATCCCATTTCATAAAGTTCTCTAGTTTTGCTCTTCCTTGGGAAACTCATATTATTAAATAGTTTGCTTTCATCTGGCATCTGTAAACTTTATGCCATAACATCAAAAAACTATTATTTTTATAGCAATTCAGTATATGCGATTTTACATAGTATATGAAAAAAAAAATACTTTCATTATTTTATTAAATAAGTATTGAACATCTATGGAATTGTATAATAAAATGCAAAGCTTATCGTGATTAAAAAAATGCAACAAACTCCATAAATTGTTTATATCTCAATGGCACTCTCATAACTAGCTTGAAAACTAATTTAGATAAATACTTAAAAATGCAATAACGGCCGGTATAAAAAGTTACAAATATCAGATAAATGAGGCATTTGTGAGATGTGTAATTAATTGTAGCGATACAAAAAAGAAAAAAAAAAACACAGCACTGTGTTATTTTAATAACTGAGCTAAAAAAGATAAAAATGAATGCAACTGAAAAAATGTAGCACCTGAGGTGTTATTCATTTTATTACAATATTGTATGGAATACTAGCTGAACCCGGTGCGCTTCGCTACCCCTTTTGATTTTATATGCATTTAAAATTTTATTTACGAATATATGTTGCTTAAAAAAAAAAAAACAAATTTAAAAATTAAAAAAAAATATTGCACTACTTTAATGCGTAAATAACCAAAACCATTAGAAAAGCAGTAACATGACATACACACACGAAGGGTTTGTACTTCGGATTTATTTATTTCATAGCAAATACCAAGCGTGCAGTAAACTGCAATCTTTTGAAGTTGAGTGCCATTTCTATTGCAATTAGTGAATTCGAGATAGCAACATACTTCGCCGTAATAAGCGTATTTCAAATCAATTGTTGTGTTGTTTTTTAGTGTTAGTCTAAGGCGTTGTGGGTCAATGGTTCTTATTAAAATCATATCCCAATCTGATCCGATTTAAATATAATTTTAAAAAAATTACTTTAACATCAAATTCCGCCACACGTTTCATATTTCATTGAAATTGGTGCGTCAAAAATGTAAAATCGGCCGAGAATATATATGGGAGCTATATCCAAATCTTAACTAATTTCCAATTAATTTGTCACATTTATTATTGTAACCAAATTCTGCCACACATTCTGAATTTCAATGGAATCGGTCATATATATCGTGTTTGGTACATAACATGTATGAAGTCGGCCGAACCTCAACTGATTTCAATATAATTTGGCAATTTTTTCTGGTGCCAGATTTTGTCTCTCTCGCTTTGGGTGCATCAAATATGTGAAATCATCTGAGTATATATATGGGAGCTATAATCAAATCTGAGCGTATTTGAATATAATTTGTCAAATTTATTTTTGTACCAAATTTAGCCACCCATGCCGAATTTCATTGGAATCGGAAATACGTATCGTGTTTTGTGCATCAAATATGTGAAATCGGCGGAAAATATATATGGGAGCTATATCCAAATCTGAACCGATTTTAATATAATATGACTAATTTATTTTCTAATCAAAATCCCGTTACATATTCCAAATTTCTTTGGAATCGGACATACATATCGTGTATGGTGTATAAAATACATGAAATCGGTCGAAAATATATGTGAGAGCTATATCCAAATCTGAACCGATTTTAATATAATTTGACAAATGTATATTTGTTTTAATTTCCGCTACACATTCCAAATTTCATTGAAATTAGAGATACATAGCGTGTTCAAATACATGAAATCGGTCGAAAATATATATGGGAGCTATATCCAAATCTGAACCGATTTCAATTTTATTTGACAAATTCATTTTGGCTCCCAATTCCGTTACTTATTTTAAATTTCATTACAATTGGAAATACATATCGTGTTTGGTCCACCAAATACATGAAATCGGCCGAAAATGTATATGGGAGCTATATCCAAATCTGAACCGTTTTCAATATAATTTGGGAAATCAATTTTTAGATAAAATCTACGACACGTTTCAAATTTCTTTGAAATTGGGGATACATAGCGTGTTTGGTGCATCAAATGCTTGAAATCGGCCGAAAATATATATGGGAGCTATATCCAAATCTGAACCGATTTCAATATAATTTGAAAAATTCATTTTTGGATTAAATCCCGTCACACATTCCAAATTTCATTGGAATCGAACATTCATATTGTGTTTGAGGCATCAAATGAACGAAATCGGTCGAAAATATATATGGGAGCTATATCCAAATCTGAACCGATTTCAATATAATTTGGGAAATCAATTTTTTAGATAAAATCTACGACACGTTTCAAATTTCTTTGAAATTGGGGATTTATAGCGTGTTTGGTGCATCAAATGCTTGAAATCGGCCGAAAATATATATGGGAGCTATATCCAAATCTGAACCGATTTCAATATAATTTGAAAAATTCATTTTTGGATTAAATCCCGTCACACATTCCAAATTTCATTGGAATCGAACATTCATATTGTGTTTGAGGCATCAAATGAACGAAATCGGTCGAAAATATATATGGGAGCTATATTCAAATCTGAACCGATTACAATATAATTTGGCAAACTTATTTTTGTTCCGAATTCCGTTACGTATTACAAATTTGGAGACTGTATCTTCAACCAATCAATAGATATGTGCATATAAAATCAAAATTTTTTGGAGGTACATCCGATTCTGATGCTATATCTCCAGTTCCAAGTGGAAATTCAAAAATGTATATGGCCTATGTTACTTTCAGGCGATGTTGCAGTATATATGGAAATTTTCAGGAAAATCTATTCAGCGGTTTTCGAGTCTATAAATTACAAACAAACAAACAAACATACAAACATTTTCCTCTTTTATAGATATAGATGCAGTTTCAGAAATGTAGTGGGATGCGAATATTTGGAATTGGTCTCTTTTTAAATTAAACTTTTTAGTTCAAATGATTTTATGTACACGTTTACGTCATAAAGATATCATCAAGGGTGTAGTACAGTATGTGATTCCATTTAAAACGGAGGGGAATAACAAATACCGGAATATCGGTACCGTTATAGGGTTTATATCAAAAATTGGCCATTTATTGAAAGTAAAATATCGGTACCGTTATAGGGTTTGTATCAAAAATTGGTCATTTATTGAAAGTTATTTTTTTCTGCACAGTGAATGATTCAAATTTTTTTCTTGCACATTCAAATATACATGTGTCTACAATTACATAATAGTGCATTATACAATTAAACGCTAAACAACTCAAAAATGATGCATTATTCGACTGCATTAGTCGACAAAGGCAGCATTTTTCCCTAATTTGGAATTTGCTTTAATGGTCACTATGTTAACACAAGATTTAACGAATATTTGTTACAAAGCGAAAACCGAAGCAACAACAAAAACAAAAAAACATGAAGTTGCTCCAATTTTTGTTTTCGTTTCGTGCAGCAGCAATTGTTGTTTTGGCATTCGGACAAGTATGCAAGTCTGAATACCAAAACACCACATTCCCTGTTCGTGTGCACTCATGTTACTCTGATCCCATTTCACATGGTCGGCTACCAAAATCGCAATTACCAATACGCCAATGCATGTACAGACAAGAAATACATATTTTTGGCACGATTGCAATATTTTCGTTGGTTTCATTCAACAAAAAAAATTCTATTTAAAAGTGATACAATTTAAATAAGTTTCCATATGAATTTAATAAGCTCTGTATATCTGTACGTCTCAATTATTTAATGTTGTTGGCATAGAACGAGAGCAGCTACACACATGACGTGCTTAGTTTTGTTCCAAATATTTTTATATTACCTAATGTTTTTTTTCTTAAAATCAAATTCAGCACAGCAACATCATTGATATATTCATTTCGAAATGTTAAACAATCATGTCTCAACACACAGTCTAAGTATATAATAATATAATCAGCAGATTTTTAAAGAGAGGGCAAATATGCCGTAGACGCTTCATATTTCTACGAGTCTTCAACATTGCATGCTAATGTTAAGGGAAAAAACAGCTACGTTAGGCCGGACCGAACATTAAATTAAAAAAAAAAAAAAAAATAGAAAAATAGAAAATACCTCTCATATAAAATCCCTTATATGGGGGCTATACGAAGACGTGGTCCTTTATAAGTAGTTTTTTGTTATAGGCTGCAGTACCGATTCCAAACTTACGAATGTCGCTAAAATCATCAAATTGCCGAATATTTGGAGGTGGTGGTGTAGGGGCTATATGACAACGTTGACCCATTTATGAACTTAACTTGCCCACTGGCAAAATACACATGTGTGCAAAATTTTAGTCTTCTATCTCAATTCGTTCGAAAGATAGCGTGATTACAACAGACAGACGGACTTCGATAAATCGACTTGGAATTTTACTTTGCTCAAGAATATATATACTCTGTTGGGTCTGACATGGGTAATTCGAGGAGTTACAAACGGAATGACGAAATTGATATAGCCTCCATAAAATGGTGGAGGGTATAAAAATGCCTTTCATACAAACCACGATTTTCGTGTTTGTCAGACGAAATCTTCTCAAAATTACATGGCAATATATTAACAGATCTTAAATATTCTTTAAACTGAAACTGTCGTCGTCGATTCTCGAACCCACAAATTCACAGTGATAGCACAGTCTCATGTACTAAATTTTTGTATTTAGTCAGAGAGGTTTGAATTTGGAATCAAGTGGAACTACATCCTGGTATTAATCGATTTTCACTAAATATGACTGAGGGTTTTGTTTTATCTTGTGTGTGAAGTCTTATATCAAATACCATTGCAATGGAGTACTTGCTATGACTTTGAGAAGAAGTTTAAAAATCGAATGAAAATATAGATTGGAGCTATAGCTATACCAGAAACGAGTTATTGCAGACTTAGCAGTTTTTTTCAGTCGCAACTTTAAAGACAAAAATAAAACAATTGGTGAACCATTTTTTTCGAACCTTACCACACGTCACTTTCCCACCCCTGCCGACCGAGCGGGCGACCTCCGCATCATAATGGGAATTTAGTAGGAAACTGAAAACAAGCTACAGAATCTAATTCATCAGTTAGTTCGTCAAATAATAAAACATTTATTTTAAATGTTAAAAATGAAATTATTCTATTACATGGCTATTAAAATTTAATTTTGGATCCATCAAGGGATGAAACAATATCTATGGGATCTATATCTGAAGCTGTACTGACTTGTACCGAATATCGTTGTTATGAAGTTCAATATTTCTAGTTTATTTTATTTATTTGTAATTATTTTGAATTAACGACTGAATATTGGTCTTCTAAATTAAAACTAATTACAAAGTAAAATAATTTTAAGTTAATTACTAAACTTCTGAGCATGGTTTGATAAGTCTCAATGCTTCATATAAACTGTAACTGTTGAAGTTCTTACAGGTTACAGAATAGAACTTCATCATTTATTTCGCTCATTTCTAAGCCTCGTTATGCAACTCAGCTCATATCTAGCACAATAGCTTTTAAACATTATCATTATACATATGTACTTACATTTATCAACTGTATCACATGCCTTATGTTTACTGTGGTTTGTAAAAACAATAAATAAGCAAAAATTAAAATTAAGTGGACTATCTTGGGCCGATTCAGCCCATTAAAGTGGTTGAAACTACCAGGCTACCGAAATCAGAAGTTGCCGTTATATTTAGTTTGTACCTTGTATAATATAAATAGCACGCCAATCATTCTATACATACGATAAATATTGTGACACAATTCAATGCTTTACGTAAACGATATTGATGAGTTCACTTTTAAGGATAGACAGATGGACAAGCTAAATATAACTAAATCAATTTTGGATTTTTTGCTGTCTCATAGTATACAGAATAACAAAATTTATATGCTCTTCATCTTATGGCGAAAATAAAATTAATATATATTTTTAAAGTTCAGTATATTTGAGAGATGTTGGCAAAAAAATAATAAAATTGAAAAAAAAAATACAATTTATTTCGATTTCTTTGGCAGTCAGTAATACGTTGTATTGTAATTTATTTCCTTTAATGTTTTCTCATTAATAAGAATGTTGTGCAAAATTGGTTTTCAGCATAGGCAAATTTTTGGTAAGGTTAAGTGACTGCCTTTCCGAAAAATGTCTAAAATGTTCAATGAAAATTTGCCACAATTCTGTCTGATTAATTATGCTGTTTTTAAAAGCACAGCAAAGATAAATTACGCCGAGTTCATCAGCTGTAATGAACAACTGTAACGTAATTGCTTTCGATCGAACTGTGTCTATTTACTTTGGGCTATCTACTTAGAAAACAAGTTTCTTGTTCGCTGTTTCAACAACTTTTTACAATCCGTTTCAAATCCTAATGTGGACGTCGGACTGCCCGTCCCATGTTAACCAGATCAAAGGAGATGCTTATTCGATTGAACGAAGGAAAGAATCTTTAACATGATATGACATGGAATTCCCAAGTGACTGAAAAACATTTTTATTTGTAATTTAAGATAAACACATATACTATCAGGCCATGTACAGAAGACTGAAGACGAAGAGTCGGAATGAACGTGCACAGTGTTAGATAGGAGCTCATAAAGTATTAATGCGTATCCGAGAGTAACGAGCAAATATTCAATCTTTGGCAAAGCGGCACGGTAAACCAGTGATGAAACTTTAATTCGTTTGGTTGAAACTGTAAACATATCGAAGTTATTGGCTGTATCCCAAGACCATTCGAACGAACCGAAGCGTGTACATGTTTTATCGTTTCACATTAAAGATGAGTTCAATAAAAACAACAACACTTTAATTAAAACAACACACAACAATACGAATAAGCTCAGCATGAATCTTCACATTTAGAGACATACGCTGTTGCTTCTTTTTTTTTGCGTTTTATTGGAAACTTGCAGACACTCTTAGATGTTAGAAGAAATGTCAATGTATATTTTTTTTATAAATTTTGTTTTAAAACAATAATTTAATGTTGTTCCAGCTCATTATAAATTGCATTCGTTTTGGGATCTTAGTTTTGAGCTTCGAACATAATCTAGATATATTATTAAATTGCATCGCCTAAAAAATTTTGAAATTGAATTGGATTGTAGAAAAACAATAAAGGAGACTCCGACCAAAGGAAATACATGAATCGATCCAGATAGTAATTTTGTGTGGATAAGGAAAAATCTTATTTGCGAAAAGCAATCCACTAGAAACGATTCAAAAGTAAAAAAAAAAACATAAAAAAACATAATGAGCTATTCTGGAAAAACGTTTCGGTGAATATTAAACATGCTCGAT
The DNA here is from genome assembly GCF_030504385.1 of Musca domestica. Lineage (NCBI taxonomy): Eukaryota > Metazoa > Arthropoda > Insecta > Diptera > Muscidae > Musca > Musca domestica. The sequence continues at coordinate 7,771,427 of NW_026712258.1, forward strand.
TTAAGTGTTCTATGGGGCGTATGAAAACCGTAACATAACAGTAATAACTTAAAAATCATACGTTGTTGCCAAAAATAAAATTAGATATCAGGATTATTGTTGCGACTCGAGTCAATGATGATTTAACAATATTTTGCAAAACTTTTATGTCAATTGCGTACAAATGTACACAATTCTATTTCGCTCATTCTGACTAATTAAGCTGATATATTTTAACGAATATAAGTTATTCGAACCTAACCCTGATACGAATGGTATACGGCTGTTTGCAATATCACACACTTTTGACTTTATGATGAAAGAAATAATGCCTTTGTTGAGATTTCCTCTTCTAATGACTGCTGAATTAAAATAAAGTAAAATGGCGTAATGGCGTGAATTTTTCCTTAAAAACCTATATCTATAAAAGAGGAAAATGTTTGTATATTTGTTTGTAATTTATAGGTATATATAAATTGGTTATATAAATTTTTGAAATTCCACTTGGATCTAGAGATATAGCATCAGAATCGGAGATCCCTCCCAAAAATGTTTATTTTATATGCACATATTTATTGATCGATTACAGAAATGCGTAACGGATTATGAGACAAAAATAAATTTACCAAATAAAATTGAAATCGGTTCAGATTTGGATATAGCTCCCATACACATTTTCGACCAAACACGATATGTATGTTCGATTACAATGACATTTGGAATGTGTGACGGGATTTGATCAGAAAATAAATTTGTCAAGTTATATTGAAATAAGTGCAGATTTGGATATAGCTCTCATATACATTTTTGGCCGATTTCACATATTTGATGTACCAAACACGATACGTATGCCCAATTTGACGAAAATAAATTTGCCACATTATATTGACATCGGTTGAGGTTTAATGTATGTTATTCCCCAAACACGATACGTATGTCCGATTCCAATGAAATTCAGAATGTGTGGCGGAATTTAGTTACAATAATAAATTTAACAAATTAATTAGAAATCGGTTAAGATTTGGATATATATTCTCGACCAACTTCACATATTTGATGTACCAAATACGGTATGTACTTCCAATTTCAATGAAATATGGAGGGTGTGACGGAAGTTGATGTAAAATTACATTTTGTCAAATTATATTGAAATCGGTTCAGATTGAGATATGATTTTATTAAGAAGCATTGACTCACAGCGCCTATGCAATGGTATTAGGCTAACAGAAAAAAAACTACACAACAATTTAATTGAGGATACGATTAATGCGGGGAAGTATGTCGCTACCTCGAATTCTCTAATTGCAACAGAAATGCCACTCAACTTCAAAAGATTGCAGTTTCCTGCATGCTTTACATTTGCTATGACATTAATAAATCCGAAGGACAAACCCTTCGTGTATACGGACTAAATTTGGCATTTTCCTGCTTTTCTCATGGTCAGCTGTTCCTGGCATGTTCACTCGTTTGTGGATCGAGGTATTTGTTTATTTACGCATTAAGGTATTCCAATAATTGCCTTGTTTAAATGTTTGACTTTGTTCTATTTTTTTTTAACCAACAAATATTTGTATATAAAATTTTGGTTGCATATAAAAGGGGCAGCGAAGCGCACCGGGTTCAGCTTAGGTTCCTTGAGACGGTATTAGGGACCGACAAAAGAAGTGAGATTTTGGTTTCCCGGTCTTCGATGAAGACACCTATTGTCGTTCCTTCAATCCAAGAGACACAGTGGTATTAGTATTTCACACATTGCAGCTTTCCTTGTTATGGGTATACGGTTTGATGGTATGTCGAGCGACCTTTGTTGATAAACTCTTTCATCACCCCGCAAATACTTGATCGCCACGTTTTTTGGGGTTTTGATAATATTTCAGTAGCAAATTTTATCATTGTTTCATTAAGATTAACGCTTCAAAGGCAACATGTTTCATCTAATAACTATTTCTAAGAAAAATCTTTTCTAACCTGATCCACTGTCACAGGTCTGTTATAAATCAATAGGAAATATAAAAATTTACCACCTTAATAAATTAGAGCAAAGACAATTTTTTCTACCTCTTCTTAAATTAAAGAAACATGAATATATTTATAATCACGTGTGTTATCAGTTATAAGGCCGCTGTCTCAATAAAGATATTGGTGTAATTCACTGCAGAAACCAGGAAATTTTGACTCGAATTAACTAAAACACAACAACAGATATAAATCTATGGAAAAAACTTGATTTGTTTCAGGAGCCTTGCTCAACAAAAATGTTATCCGACAAAAAATGCTCAGCTATGCCTGACAAAACCATGTGACCGTTATGCCTATCATTTTCTCTCGATTTGATTAGAAATATGTTAAGAATTTCATTTTGGTTTGCATTTCTTGCCAAAAAAGACAACAAAGTGCGGGCATTCTGCCCATTCGGTCATGTTTTCGGGAATTGGAACGAGTGTCACTTACCACACACATATTTACCCGGTCATGAATAATTTGTATATCTTAAAAATGTTATCTTTGTTTAAATCTAGAAAATTGCTATTCTTTCATAAACACAACGACTTGTTCCGCTTTACGACAACGACAAATGAACGAACGGTATTATTATGTTTAGAAAGCAAAAACCCCTCAATATTACTGGCGATTATTGTGTTTACAAATGTACGTGAAGATGTCTTCCTGTCACGTTATTACTTTTCAAACGTTCACTTGACATCCAAGCGACTTAAGAACATTTGGAGTCCTTAATCTTTAATGAACCACTCTGCGACAACTTCAAACGCACAAAAAAAAAAACACCAAAAAGGTGAAGTCAAGTCGAAGTCACGGAGAAACTGAAGAAGACAGTGTTTGACTTTTTGCGATTCCTTTGCTTGTCCTAACTGGATTTATTTCAACTTTTGAAGTAGAAGACGACACTCTAAGTGCCAGATTTGCTGATGTTTGTGTTTTCATTTTATTCGCCATTGAATGAAAATTTTATTTATTTGGATGTGTAGTTTATTCTGGCGTTTGAAGTAAACGTGTCGTGCCACTGTTTATGGTCGGCCGCAATGGTTTGTTGAGAGTTTGTTGCCACAAAATGAATATTATTTATCTGATATGGGTTGACATTAAGTGTGTACTGCCTGCAAAGATATCCAAGTTTACTCTACGCATACATAGCGAAGACTGCAGTACTGCAAACAACAACAACAACAACATCAACAACGACAGTATATTCCCTAAATAACAACAACGACAAGTCACACGTTTTATATTTTACACAAATTGCGATTGTAGATCAGTGACGTATACAATTTATGTGCTCGTACACAGAGTGTGTACTCTGCTATTCGTAAGTTCCCCAAAGAAACACATGTCCTATCGCATTTGTACAAAACTGAAATGCTTATAAACATACGTACACATGATATGGATGTATGTACACACACACACACACGCCCATATAGAGACACACAAAGCAATCGTGTAATACATCTGCACACTCGCACATGTGGAATGGCTGGGATTGTATGTGCGTATGTACGGATACGCAATGATATCCCCAAAGACATTGATGTAGAGGTACTCGTCCTTTAGTTAAATGGTCTTGTTAAAAGTGCAGATTTAAGAGTAAATTAACATATCTCAATACCAATCTGGTGGTACAAGTGATTCTCATGTTATTGTAAACACAAACATAACAGCATAACACAACATACAGTATTATAAGACCTCCCTCCAGGTCTTTGAAATCCATGCGCTATAACCAGACAAACACAAGAACACAACATGTCAAAGGAAATATGCCGTCCCACACTAAAAGCACATCTAAGTTTGCACAATACACAGTACCATTCCCACACGCACACACAGGCATATTAAATATACATAAATACAAATGTGAATAGTTATGTTGTACATATTAACTGTCCAACAAACAAATGTTTACAAACCAATTTCAATATCTCTTCTAATATCTCTAGATTGGGGGCAGAAATATTGATACCATTGTCGAAAAATGTAAATGAAGAAATTAAAAAACCAAATGACATATAGTCGGTGTTATGCCAAAGTCTTCCACACGTCATTTGCCAGTTCGAGTAAACTGGAAATTGAACTAATATAATTGTTTGGATGGAATTATTAAGAATAATACAAAAACCTTTCCACGAAAGTCAAAAGCCTGTTTCCGTTAGAAAAAAATACAAGTAAAAAAGCAGCCCTTAACCTTCCTCCCAGATGGTTGCACGAATGTCATAGGAATGGGTACCCATTACGAACTCCAAATATTAAATTTGAAAATACTGCTGTGAAAAGTGCGACAAAAATGATCAAATATGGAGACTATCGCAAAACTTGGACCCATATGTACAGTTATTTGCAAGGATGTTACCAGTCAATTTTAATGCAAGACGACCAGCCCTTACACAGTTTTCGTCTTTGATGTATATTTTGAAAAACAAAGAAATTTGCAACTAATAATTAAGAAAAAAAATAGTGTTATAGAAAATAAATTATTAATTTTTTTCTTAGTAAACATTGCAATGATTAAAACAAATAAAAATTCAATCTTACGAAAATTATTTTCAAAAGAAAAAAGTAAACAAGTAAGTAAAGGCTACAGTCGACTGGGGCCGACCGTTGAATACCCTACAACACTATAATAAACGATACAGTTTTTATAGGCTAGATACTCGAAAGAATTCCAAAGATATTGTGACAAATAATATAAGAAAACCATCAGGTTCCGTTCTCTAATTTTCGAATAATAGCAACTTAAACTAATTTGCTCATTTCCAATTTATTGGTAGATTATGCACGTAAATGGTCTTCCTAGATCTGGAACCAATATTTCCCAAAGACCTATAATCTCTCAGAAGTGGCAAAGATTAACATTTATTATTTGTTTTTGAACGAAAAGCATCTATATGAGATACAGACATTTGACTATATTCTTGAACGAAATCAGCGCTAACGAAATAGTCAGAAGTGCGTCTTTCCTGTATTTGTGAATTCTCCAAAAAGTCACTGGAATGGACATTTTCGTATTTTGTCTACAAGAGTTGGCAAACTATTTCACACATTGAATATTTTTGGATGGCCATTCAAAACTGCTTAACTTTTGCAATGTCCGGTAACCCCCATTCAAATATGCGTGAGGATCGGGCGATAATTATGATATGCTGACAATTTTGCAGTTTTTTGGTCCATTTCAACCCCTAAATATATGGCGATCATCTCCAAAAAGAGTAGGTTTCTATTCTGACCCTCATCTTATCCCCATGCAAAATTTCGAAAGGATCGGGCCATAAATGCGATCTGTATATGATATCCGGATATCCTAACTACTTAGTTTCGTTAGCTGTAGAAATATTACCAAATGTTTAATTCAAAATGAAAATATGCCAAAAATATGACAAAATTGAAAAAATATGAGAAAATTTTACAAAATCAATATTTTCATCTTTAGAGAGATATTTTTATGCGATTTTTTTAGACGTTTTTTCTTTCCTGCCAAGAGGCCATTCTGAATTAATGAGAACTGTCGAAATCAGTTCAGCCGTTCTCGACATATAAGAGATTTTCCAAGCATATCTTCTTTGATAGACATATATATCGCACATACTTTGCTATATATCCGATTTTTTTGGATGTTAACATCAGTGTAAAGATCAGAAGTAACCTTGTCATGGCTTCGTGATTTCACCGGGATTTAAAATATTCGCGGTTTAATGAAAATTTTTAAATTTTTTCAACATAAAAGATATGGTCTATTTTACCCGCTAAATATTATCCGATGACCACCCAAATTGGTAGGCTTCTTCCCCGCCCTAAACTCTAGCTACATGCGCTTCGATTGGTCTATAATTGCAACCTGTATAGCTACTGCAAAATCGGACATTTTTTCAGTATTTGGTCCATTTCAACCCCTAAATATTATGCGATCATCTCCAAAAGAAATAGGCTTCTATTCTCGCCCGAACCCCACCTTCGTGCAAAATTTCGTTAGGATCGGGCCATAATTGCGACCTGTAGCGTGATTACAAATTAACATGGACAGACGGACAGACGGACAGACGGACGGACGGACATACATAGCTAGATCGACTCAGCTCGGCGAGCTAGGAAGATCCATATATACTTTCCTATGTGGGAAATCAATATTTCGAGGTGTTACATAATTTTTGGCCCAATCAAACTTATAATACCCCCAACACATAGTGTTGTTGGGTATAAAAAGCAGCTAAGTCCGACCGAATAACCTCCACAATTCGGAAGGAACTTGAAATTTTTCAAAAAAAACTTCCGTAAACTACCATCTAAATAAAAACTGTTATATGAGGGCTATACGAATACCTGGACCTGCATACAAAAATTTTTGTCATAGGCTGTCCGTCTGTAACGGTACCTCCCGATATTCGGTATTTTCATGATTTTAGCGACAGTATTTACTAGAATTATTTAAAATTTCATGTTTAAAGTTCGTAATGGGTAAATACTGTCGCTAAAATCATGAAAATACCGAATATCAGGTGGAACCGTTATATGGGGGATATACGAAAACGTGGACCGACAGGGCCAATTTACGAACTTAACCTGCCTACTGGTAAACTATGCATGCATGCAAAAATTGAGCCTTCTATCTTAACTCGTTCGAAAGATAGCGTTATTAGATTAGACAGGCGGACAGGCAGACGCACATCGCTAGATCGTATTAGAATTTTACTCTGGTCCAGAATATAAAGAGTGATTTGTTAAGAGCTTGATAACTTTTTTTTTTAAAAAAACGCATAAAATTTGCAAAATCTCATCGGTTCTTTATTTGAAACGTTAGATTGGTCCATGACATTTACTTTTTGAAGATAATTTCATTTAAATGTTGACCGCGGCTGCGTCTTAGGTGGTCCATTCGGAAAGTCCAATTTTGGGCAACTTTTTCGAGCATTTCGGCCGGAATAGCCCGAATTTCTTCGGAAATGTTGTCTTCCAAAGCTGGAATAGTTGCTGGCTTATTTCTGTAGACTTCAGACTTGACGTAGCCCCACAAAAAATAGTCTAAAGGCGTCAAATCGCATGATCTTGGTGGCCAACTTACCGGTCCATTTCTTGAGATGAATTGTTCTCCGAAGTTTTCCCTCAAAATGGCCATAGAATCGCGAGCTGTGTGGCATGTAGCGCCATCTTGTTGAAACCACATGTCAACCAAGTTCAGTTCTTCCATTTTTGGCAACAAAAAGTTTGTTAGCATCGAACGATAGCGATCGCCATTCACCGTAACGTTGCGTCCAACAGCATCTTTGAAAAAATACGGTCCAATGATTCCACCAGCGTACAAACCACACCAAACAGTGCATTTTTCGGGATGCATGGGCAGTTCTTGAACGGCTTCTGGTTGCTCTTCACTCCAAATGCGGCAATTTTGCTTATTTACGTAGCCATTCAACCAGAAATGAGCCTCATCGCTGAACAAAATTTGTCGATAAAAAAGCGGATTTTCTGCCAACTTTTCTAGGACCCATTCACTGAAAATTCGACGTTGTGGCAAATCGTTCGGCTTCAGTTCTTACACGAGCTGTATTTTATACGGTTTTACACCAAGATCTTTGCGTAAAATCTTCCATGTGGTCGAATAACACAAACCCAATTGCTGCGAACGGCGACGAATCGACATTTCACGGTCTTCAGCAACACTCTCAGAAACAGACGCAATATTCTCTTCTGTACGCACTGTACGCATTCGTGTGGTTGGTTTAATGTCCAATAAAGTAAACTGAGTGCGAAACTTGGTCACAATCGCATTAATTGTTTGCTCACTTGGTCGATTATGTAGACCAAAAATCGGACGTAAAGCGTGAAACACATTTCGAACCGAACACTGATTTTGGTAATAAAATTCAATGATTTGCAAGCGTTGCTCGTTAGTAAGTCTATTCATGATGAAATGTCAAAGCATACTGAGCATCTTTCTCTTTGACACCATGTCTGAAATCCCACGTAATCTGTCAAATACTAATGCATGAAAATCCTAGCCTCAAAAAAATCACATTTAAATAGATTTTCACTAAATTTGAAGGGTATGCAAACCCTCGTAACAAATATCGTTGCTATTGACTGCATATTATGATGTTAAAAAGGCTTAAATTTACTCTAGTCGGAACATGACCCTTTGAACCAAAAATCCTATTTAACTACACAATCGTACCACTTACATAAGATTAGAAGTAAATGTGTATGGGAGTAACATTTACACCTGAACCGATTGGTTTATCTTTTATTTTTACATGTATTTGAACTAATTTCCAACAAATTGCATATACCTTCGTCTAGGCTAAATTCGAACACATGGGCAAGAAAATTTTGTCCGATTTTATGAATTGGGTGCACAGCTATCAAAGAATCTGATCGAGCTGTAATTGGGAATTTGTATTTGCAACGTTTAGAATATCGTGATTCATGGCATTTGGTTTTGTCCAACTCGTAATTGATGACACAATAATTTCAGAATAGTCAAAGATAATTACTCTTTTTCTCCAATTAACGTCAGAGGGAATTTTGTTTGTGACACCTCGAAATATAGATTTTAGACCCCACAAAGCATACAATTCTATGTCGATTTAGCGATGTCCGTTCGTCTAACTGTCTGTGGATATCACTTAAGCTTCCGAATGAAGTAGGTTGATAAAATTTTACTGAAATGTATATTATATCTGCAGGACTTTTGGAAATGGGCCATGTAGGTCCTTGTTGTGGTATAGCCCCCATACAATGGTACCTCCGAATTACGGTATTTTGCTGATTTAGGCGAAATTATTCACAGGAAATGTTTCAAATTTGTTATTTGAAGTTAAAAATGGATACTACAGCCTATGACAGAAAATTGTCCGTGCAGGTCCACGCCTTCGTATAGCCCCCATATAACAGCACCTCCCTATACTCGGTATTTGGATGATTTTAGGTAAATTATTCACCGATTTTTTTTTTCAAGTTTCGCATTTGAATATCTAAATGGCTTGTGACAAAAGTTGCCTATGCAGGTCCACGTCGTAATATAATTATTTTGACAGAATTTTTAACGGATTTAATTTTTTTTGAAAATTGCCAATTTCGTTGCAAATGGAGGAGGGTATTCGAAGTTCTGCCCGGCCGGACTAACAACTTTTTTACTTCTTCATCATAGCATAATTCAATGATGATTAAACAAATATTCGGTCCCGTGCTTCACTCGAATATTTGTAATTTTTTCATGTTTCTGCCACAATTTCCGACGGAATGAGTCCCAGTTTGAAAAAACCGTTCGTACATGGTAAAATATTGATTTTTTTCATAGCTTATTATCTTCTGAAAAGGTATTATTCGCATAGTTCCACTTATCCAATCAATACATACAATCAATAATAACAGTTTAATCCGTTGTCGCTTTATACTCCCCAGAAAAACTACACCACATTAAAATTCAAACAAGTAAGCAAAGGCTATAGTCGTGCGGGGCCGACCATGTGATACCCTACAACACTACAATATGTTAGAAGCCCCCTTATGTCCAAATCCATTCTGGAAGATTTTGCTTTTGAAATGATGTGACGGAGCACTGCCCAGATATTACCCTTAGCATTTTGACCAGGGACATTTGCCCAATATTTACGCACTCCGTCGTATCTGAAAGTAAGAGGCTCCTCTGTATCTCCAAATTTAGACTCTTCTATACGATCTTCTATATTCGTCAAAGAAATCAGCAAAAAAAGGCAGAAGTTCGCATTTTGTGTATTTCGGCTATCGCCTGTGAGTAATGTTAGTATTTTTCAGACAAAAGTAGTAGTCCATTCTACCAGCTGTCCTAAACTCTAACTTCATGCGAGATTTCGTGTCATTTGGTTTCTATTTATGACCTTTATAACGGCTGCAAAATCTGGAACATTTTTAGTTGTTGGTCCATTTCAACCCATAAATATATTGCGGACTTCTTTGAAAACAATAGGCCTAGCCCTTCTGAGCCTAACCCTACCCTTTTCGTGAGGATCGGACGATAATTGCAATCTGTATATAATATCCCAAACCTGTGTTGTAAAGTGGAAAAATATTACAAAATGTACACCTTAATATTATAAGTCAAATTGAAAAAATCGCATGCGATAAAAAATATGAAATAATAAAAATATGTCACAAAATACTATAAAATCTATATTAAGATCATTTTTGACTTATTTTTATGCGATTTTTTTTTAGATTTTATACTTTTATGTCAAGAGTGCATTCTGAATTGACAAAATTTGTCAAAATCGGTCCAGCCATTCTTGAGATATAAGCATTCCATCTAACATTCCTTTCCTTTGTATATACACATTGTATATATTTCGCTATATATATCCGATATATTTACTATCGGCATCTACGTAACGGTCAGAATTGACCTCTTCGTCTATTTATGATTTCGCCGGGACTAAAAATATTCGCGGTATAATGGAAATTTGACTTTTATTTATCACAAATATTATAGTCTTTTTCACCCACTAAATATTATCCGATGACCATCAAAATCGGAAGGCTTCTGCCCAGCCTGAAGCTTTAGCCCCATGCTAATTTCCGCTTCGATTGGTCCATAATTGCGACCTGTAGAGCAACTGCAAAATCAGGATTTTTTTCAGTTTTTGGTCCATTTCTATTCTGACCTTATCCCCACCTCCATTCTAAATTTCGTGAAGATCGGGCTATAATTGCGACCTGTAGAGTGATTACAAATTAACATGGACAGACGGACAGACGGACGGACGGACATACACAGCTAGATCGACTCAGCTCGGCGTGATAGGAAGATCCATATATACTTTCCTATGTGGGAAATCAATATTTCGAGGTGTTACATAATTTTTGGCCCAATCAAACTTATAATACCCCCAACACAAAGTGTTGTAGGGTATAAAAAGAAAAAAACTTCAAATGTACATTTGAAAACAGTAAATCAAAATTGAAAAAATCATGCATTATAAAACATTACTATTGTACATTTCAAAGTCAAAATGAAAAATTCAAAATTTCACATTTTTACGCGATTCTTTTGTAATTTTTTTTTTTTGGATTTTATCCTTTTCTGGCAAGAGGCAATCAAATCAGACAATCAATCAATTCTTGAGTTTTTTTCCCGATAGTAGAATTTTTCCGTTCTCGAAAAATCGATTTAATTCAATAAAGTTAATGAAATTGAAAAAAAAAAAAAAAAAAACAGTTCAAACAATATATATATATATATATATATATATATATATATATATATATATATATATATATATATATATATATATATATATATATATATATATATTTTTTTTTTTTTTTTTTTTTTTTTTTTTTTAATTTTTCATAAGTATCTTTTTGTCACTTGTAGAATATAAAACAATTCCAGTGGAAAGAAACTATCCTAATGATAAAGACATATAGACTCACATACGAATGTACATGTTGGCAGATATAATGGCCACAAAAAGGTTTTTTCATATGATATGTGGCAAAACATTTCATTCAAAATAATGATTCAGCATTCCAGCCATTATTTGTTTTAAGGTGTTGCTTCTAATTAGGGTTTATGTGGGGGGTGCGTGTGTTTATATGTGAGAGGTATTACACATGTGCTTACAATGATGGATTTCCTCACCCCGAAGTGTACAACAATATTAAAGTCAGTGTTTATTTTTATGTTAGAGGTTGTTCAAAGACGACCGATTCTCGTTAACATCCGTTTATGTCATTTGAATGTGAACATTAGTTCGAGTCATTCGCCGTCACGGGCATCATCGTTGCCAACACTGACATCGTTCTGGTGTTTTATTAATCTCAGCCATGTAACAAATTGCGTATAATTGAATTGAATATTTATTAGGCACGTTTTTGTCTTATTACACGACGATTCTTTCTTCAGCCACACTGGAAGATAACCAACCAAGCTGGCGCAGTCGACAAGTCATTGTGGTTTATCTCGGTTGCCGGAGCATAAAACACGGCATTTTCTCCGCCTTTTCGTTTCTAATGAAATCCCTGCATGTGAGTCTCACTCGAAATAACCCATGTGAGTGGTACCTCTCGCTCGCTACCGCATACCCTGAAGGTGAGGGGGATGTACCAAGAACATAAGCGGGCGTTTCACTTGAGCCAGACATGAATTAATGTTGTGAAAACATTAAAATCATGTATGCGTAAAGAAGAAAACGCATAAAATGCATTAATAGCAGTTACTTTACCATGTCGGCATAATATATGACAACAATAAAACTTAATGATGCTACCCGAAAAAACGGCGGCAATAACAACCACAGCCGTGACAAGCAGTGGCAATGGCAGCAGTAGATGATGTAAATCGCTCGACTACACACGAGTCCTTGTAATTCCTTGTTTCCGAATCAGAGGAGCAGAGCTCTGCATGGTTGGAACAATCAAGACAAAGTTGCTGAGAAATCACGAATTTCAAACCATTAGACTAATTTTTTTTTGAAAAGATTAGCAATTATTCTCAATTTTCCTGAAACGGCTGTGAGAAACTATTAAACACCTGTTTGAGTACTTCGTATTTTACAGCGATGACAAATCTTAAAAAAGTGTCAAATCTTTCGGCAATCTTTGAGTATGTACATATTACTGTCACATTTATTAGTAATTTCCTGAAAAGTGTCCGATAACATTTGAAACTATCGCAAAAATTTCCAAATCGTATATAATAAAAAAAGATTTTTATGCAATTCGAGAATTCATTTTAAATTCAAATGGTTTTAATTAATTTTTTTTTGTTTCTGTTTTGAAACAACAATAATAATAAGAAATTTACTATGAAAATAAAAGCAATGCGACGCGTTTCGCCGTTGGTAGGCCTTGAAACGCCTTTAAGATCCATTCTTTGGGAGGTATTATTTACTTCAAAGTGATTGCGATAAAGCATATGCGGATATTTAAACACCAGAAGAATCCGAGTTCGACTTAAGTTCTACTAAGGAAATCTTTTTCCCACAACAACTTCATTACTTTCAATGCAAAGACCTGTTTTTGTGCTGCTGTTGGATGACTTCACGCTTCACACCGAGGTCCGTGGTTCAAATCGCAGACGTGTTCAGTTGACTTTCAATTTTTGTGTTTTGCCTTATTAGGGCGAAGATAATGTAGTTATGGTTTTCTTAGATTGTTTCTCTTTCGAGACGAGCTTAACTTTGCAGTTCAAATTCTGACATGAGTGTCTTTATTTATTTGCATGAGTAATTTAAAATATTCATTTGAATTTGTACAGGGTTGTCCATATTCGGCGGACCCATCTGGCAACGCCATAACTTTTGACAGAGATGTCACATCGCTTGATGACATACCGCGTTTGAAGCGTCAGTCCAAGCAGATTTTTACCATGAACCAATACACGCCACGCGAAATAGTTGAAATTTACATTCCACAGAAGAAGTCAATAGTGAAAACTTAACGTGATTTTAAAACATTAAAAAATGTGAGAAGTGCGCCTTCTAAGAACACCATTAAGCGTTTGTACGAAAAATTGTCGACTGGTAAGGCTCTTTCTAATCCGAAGAGGCCATATAAAAGTCGACCAAGGCGATCGGCCGAGAATATCGCTGCCGTACGAGCCAGTGTTGTGAGGTCCCCAAGAACATCCCAAAAACGCCGTTCTCAGCAGTTGGGCATGGCTCGGTCCACTTTACAACGGATTGATTTGCAGTTGTTCCCGTACAAAATTCAATTGACGCAAAGAATGTTGCCTGCGGACAAGCCTCGTCGACTGGAATGGGCCTAAAGAGTCGTGGGTCCGTCGAATATAGGCAACCCTTTATTGCATTTTGTTTAACTGGAAATGATAATTATATGATTTTCTAATTTTTTATTTCATTTATTCGATTGAAGATTTTATATATTTTATAAAATTTATAGTCATTACTAAATATTTTTTTTTTTATATTTTGTTTCGAATTAAATAATTTGAATTTCGAAGGAAATAATTGGGATTATAAATAAAAAATGTAATGAAAAAAAAAAAAATAAAACTTTATATGGAATAGTTACCTCTATATCTATAAAAGAGGAAAATGTTTGTATGTTTGTTTGTTTGTAATTTATGGACTCGAAAACCGCTGAATAGATTTTCCTGAAAATTTCCATATATACTGCAACATCGCCTGAAAGTAACATAGGCTATATACATTTTTGAATTTCCACTTGGAACTGGAGATATAGCATCAGATTCGGAGGTACCTCCCAAAAATTTAGATTTTATATGCACATATCTATTGATTGGTTGAAGATACAGTCTCAAAATTTGGAATACGTAACGGAATTTGGAACAAAAATAAGTTTGCCAAATTATATTGTAATCGGTTCAGATTTGGATATAGCTCCCATATATATTTTCGACCGATTTCATTTTTTTGATGCACCAAACACGCTATGTATCTCTAATTTCAATGAAATTTGGAATGTGTAGCGGAAATTAAAACAAATATACATTTGTCAAATTATATTAAAATCGGTTCCGATTTGGATATAGCTCTCATATATATTTTCGACCGATTTCATGTATTTTATGCACCATACACGATATGTATGTTGGATTCCAAAGAAATTTGGAATATGTATCGGGATTTTGATCAGAAAATAAATTAGTCAAATTATATTAAAATCGGTTCAGATTTGGATATAGCTCCCATATATATTTTCCAAAGATTTCACATATTTGATGCACAAAACACGATACGTAGATCCGATTCCAAGGAAATTCGGCATGAGTGGCTAAATTTGGTACAAAAATAAATTTGACAAATTATATTCAAATACGCTCAGATTTGATTATAGCTCCCATATATATACTCAGACGATTTCACATATTTGATGCACCCAAAGCGAGAGAGACAAAATCTGGCACCAGAAAAAATTGCCAAATTATATTAAAATCAGTTGAGGTTTGGATATAGCTAACATATATACTTCGGCCGATTTCATACATGCTATGCACCAAACATGATATATATGACCGATACCAATGAAATTCAAAATGTGTGGCGGAATTTGGTTACAATAATAAATGTGACAAATTAATTGGAAATTAGTTAAGATTTGGATATAGCTCCCATATAAATATTCTCGGCCGATTTCACATATTTGACGCACCAATTTCAATGAATTATGAAAGGTGTGGCGGAGTTTGGTGTAAAAGTAATTTTTTTAAAATTATATTTAAATCGGATCAGATTGGGATATGATTTTGATAAGAACCATTGACCCACAACGCCTTAGGCTAACATTAAATAACAACACAACACTTTATTTGAAATGCGCTTATTACGGCGAAGTATGTTGCTATCTCGAATACACTAATTGCAATAGAAAAACCACTCTACTTAAAAAAATTGCAATTTCCTGCACGCTTGGTATTTGCTATGAAATAAATAAATCCAAAGGACAAACCCTTCGTGTATGCATGTCATGTTACTGCTTTTGTAATGATTTTGTTTATTAACGCATTAAATTAGTGCAATATTTTTTTTAATTTTTAAATTTGTTTTTCTTTATCCAACATATATTCGTAAATAAAATTTTGCATGCATATAAAATCAAAAGGGGTAGCGAAGCGCACCGGGTTCAGCTAGTTATGTTATAAAAATTAACGGATTATAATTAAAATGTTTTGTATTAGAAATTGAATTTTCAAATCACGAACGATACGTTACAAATAAATGGATTGCGTTTGAGCGGCTGTGTAGCCCAAATATTGGATTTTTATACCCTACAACACTATGTGGTAGGGGTATTATAAGTTTGATTGGCCCAAAAATTATGTAACACCACGAAATATTGGTTTCCCACATAGGAAAGTATATATGGATCTTCCTAGCTCGCCGAGCTGAGTCGATCTAGCTATGTATGTCCGTCCGTCCGTCTGTCCGTCTGTCCATGTTAATTTGTAATCACTCTACAGGTCGCAATTATGGCCCGATCTTCACGAAATTTAGAATGGAGGTGGGACTGGGGTCAGAATAGAACCCTATTTCTTTTGGAGATGATCGCTAAATGTTTAGGGGTTGAAATGGACCAAATACTGAAAAATGTCGGATTTTGCAGTAGCTATACAGGTCGCAATTATAAACCAATCGACGCGGAAGCTAGGGTTTAGGGCGGGGAAGAAGCCTACCAATTTGGGTGGTCATCGGATAATATTTAGCGGGTAAAATACCACATCTTTTGTGTTAAAAAAATCAACATTTTTCATTAAACCGCGAATATTTTAAATCCCGGCGAAATCACAAATCCATGTCAAGGTTACTTCTGATCTTTACATTGATGTTAACATCCAAAAAATCGGATATATAGCAAAATATGTGCGATATATATGTCCATCAAAGAAGATATGCTTGAAAAATCTCTTATATGTCGAGAACGGCTGAACTGATTTCGACATTTCTCATTAATTCAGAATGGCCTCTTGGCAGGAAAGAAAAAACGTCTAAAAAAATCTCATAAAAATATTTTAATAATTTTCTCACATTTTTTAATTTTGTCATATTTTTGGCATATTTTCATTTTGAATAAACATTTGGTAATATTTCTACAGCTAACACTAAGTAGTTAGGATATCAAGATATCATATACAGATCTCATTTATGGCCCTATCCTTACGAAATTTTGCATGGAGATAAGATGAGGGTCAGAATAGAAGCCTACTCTTTTCGGAGATGATCGCCATATATTTAGGGGCTGAAATGGACCAAAAAACTGCAATATTGTCTGCAGGTCGTAATTATCGCCCGATCCTCACGCACATTTGAATGGGGGTTACCGGACATTACAAAAGCCAAGCAGTTTTGGATGGCCATCCAAAAATATTCAATGTGTGAAATAGTTTGCCAACTTTTGTAGACAAAATACGAAAATGTCCATTCCAGTGACTTTTTGGAGAATTCACAAATACAGGAAAGACGCACTTCTGACTATTTCGTTAACGCTGATTTCGTTGCAGAATAAAGTCAAATGTCTGTATCTCATGTAGATGCATTTCAGTCAAAAACCAATAATAAATGTTAATCTTTTGCCACTTCTGAGAGATTATAGGTCTTTGGGAAATATTGGTTCCAGATCTAAGAAAACCATTTAAGTGCAACATCTACCAATAAATTGGAAATGAGCAAATTAGTTTAGGTTGCTATTATTCGAAAATTAGAGAACGAAACCTAATGGTTTTCTTTTATTATTTGTCACAATATCTTCTGGAATCCTTTTGAGTATCTCGCCCATATAAACTGTAACGTTTATTATAGTGTTGTAGGGTATTCAACGGTCGGCTTCGCTCGACTGTAGCCTTTGCTTACTTGTTTCAATTGTGTTAATTTTTTTTTTTTTGAATTGATAACGGTGACCAGGGATGGCGGATAATAGTCAAGCATTTCATAGGTCGCAAATCCGAAAAGTCTGTTTTTTCAGTCGCCAAAAAGACTAGTTTTGGAATTAAATGTCCTAGAATAGTCATCAGTATCAATGCCACTGCGAGGCCAAAAACATAATTACATATACGAAGATCCACTGCATTTCAGATTAGACGCAGGTGTACACAATGAAGTTGGCCTTTAAATCGCCTGGATTTGGTCTATATATGTGTGCTTTAAGAAAACACATTAAACATTGATTGAGGAAGGATTTGACCAAAACAAGTCATTTATGCTTGGTGGAGATTTATATTGAAACGTTACAACCTAATAATACTTGAAACACAGTATGTGAATATACATAAATATCTAGGATTTTATACAAGTCCTTGTGACATATAATGGGTATGCCCAATTGTCTTGACTGTCTCACATGCTGGCCTTTTTTTCAACGTCGTATAAGTTGGCAATTCATTACCACTACATTTTATTATGTTAAGTTGTATTTGTAATTGTTAAAAACTTTTTCAAGTTCTTTATTATATGGCAGTTCTCTCCCATCTCTAGAAACATCGCAGTTTATTGTGTATGGCTGTGTGTGGGAGTAGGAGTGTACAAATACATAAGCAGAATGGACATGAAATATGATGTCATGTAAAGCAAGCTGAAACACAAACACACACACATACACAAAAAGAGCAAAAATCATGTGCCATAATGTATGGTCGTTTTCTTGTCTTGTACGGATGTAAACAAGTCGAATGAAAGGAAAGCTTTGATTCTCGAGTTTACAACAGAGCTCACGCACACACACACACACAACCAGCCACCCACTCGCCAACAACATAGTACCTATCATGTTCATTTTGCTTTGTCCTTCCAATGCATCGTCTATTGTAATGTACTTCCGTAAGTAAAACAAATACAAAGCGCAATCAGGCTGAATAGATGAGGGAACATAATGGGCATGAAGTTGTTGTTCCTTTTTATTATTGACGGCAGCACTTATTGAACATTTGCAATGTACGAAGCCGGAGAAGAGATTTCAAGCGGCTTTCACTGAATCTCATAAATTGTTGTCTGTATCCATTGTTGGGAAATTTCATAAGAGTTTTGCAAAGTTCCATCGAAATGTATTCACAAAGCAAGGCAAGACGACGAAGCAAAAGCAGAAGAAAAAGCAGTACATCATTTTCGTTTGTGCTATGTCATCACTAGGAGATATTTTTGAGAAGTAAACAAGTATTAAATCACCAACTTCTTTTTAAGCATTCATTTTTATTGTTCAACTGTGACGGGTATAAACAACAAAAGTGACAGGATTCATATGCATATATACATATGTATATGCATGTGTGTACGTATGTGAAAAAAGTTGTAACAACATGCACTGAATTCATTCAATGTATGAGGAAATATTTGGGGAACATTTTTTCAAAGTTGATGTTTGATTGAAGCATTGTTTTATTTAATCAAAATTATTAATTCCACATCATCGAACTGTAACAATAGATCAGATGTCGTTTATTCTGTACTCCAATCCATACTGAATGGTATTTTGTAATGAAATATATGCAAATATTTGATCATATATATATATATATATATATATATATATATATATATATATATATATATATGGTCATATAAATTCTATCACAAATCTGACAGCGTGAAGTTAACGCAATGAACGTCCGCGAATATTTTTTGGCTGTAAATACATAAACAAACTAAAACAACTTAGAATGTAAATAAAATTAAATTTGGATAATTTTTGGATTAATCGTTTAATCATATTTTGTCAACAGTCTGCTAAAAATAAAGAGACCTACTTTTTTATTTATTTTTTTTTTTTCGTTTTTAGTTTTTGTTTTGCAGCATTCGATATTGCGACGCTTTTACTCAATTCTTCTAAAAAAATATTAAATTTTATTTAAAAATCACATTTTCTTCACAATACATGTGTACATATTTATTGCTTAGGCATGCGAATAAGTTGTGAAGGCCGGACCAAAAATGTAATCAAAACGTACAGTGTGTATGTTATTTTTTTTTTTTTTTCATAACCACATAAACAAATACCGGCAAACCTCTACAAACACAAAATGTATTTGCTTCAATGAAAATAATTTATTAATTAATTTAACAAGTAAAAAAAATTAAGTTCCGGGCGAGGCCGAACTTTTTATACCCTCCACCTAAGGGTAAAGGAAACATTAGAACCCATTATGACCTACAAATACCAATTTTTAGACATATTCATGGATAAATGTGCCAAAAATAATCAAAATACCGAATGTCGGGCCGTACAAAAACGCGGACCTGAACGTACAATGTTTCGCCAAAGGCGCTAGAACGAAATATATATGAAGTATGCAAAACATGCAAGAATATAGAAAAAAGGAATGTTATTGTATTGCGTTATGGTAATTCCTAAGTTAACTATAGACGTGGTTGCAATACTCATAGACATACATATTTCAAATGCAAAGTTTACTTCCATTCGTGTTATAATAAATTCGAAAATGCAATGTAACTAGACAGACCGCTATAGGGCAGATATATATGATATTACCAAAATTTCAATTAAAAAGTCTTTTTGGTGATCTATGACAAGTCCGCGGCTTCGGTGTATAATGGTACTTCCCTAAATTCTGTTTTTCAATGATGAACCTACATACTTTATATTTGTAGTTCGCCATAAGATTTCTCTGGAAGATAATTGGTAATACAAGCCCATTGTTTCGTTCAGTCCCCATATAACTCTACCATTCGGTATTTTGATATTTTAAAGATATTTTGTTCTAGAGAATTTTTCACATTTTCAAAGTTTCTTCCAAATAATGAAGTAATAAAATCGGTCCGGCCGAATGTAGCTTCTTTTCCACTTGTTAGTATTTATGCAGAGCCTTTGACATAACAAATTAGTCCTAAGTAAATTGGTCAGTCCCAAAAAAAATCTAAAAAAAAAATATTTTTGTACGCACATCAGATATATAACTCTTACGGCTATGTTCCATTCTATGTACATGATGCACCAACCATGCTCAACTCGTCCAATTAAGATGGCATTCGGATCAAGTTTTTTCTACAATGAGTGAAAACTAACTTGCTTTCATAATTCTACTCTCTTCGCCATACAGTATCAAACTTGTGGACACTTATGTAACGTTCTGTGTATTTTGGCATAAAACTATGATTTTTTGCATTCGGTGTTCTTACTTGCAAAACAGCTTTTATTTTATTACAGGATTGGTAATTGAATTCCATTAAAATTTTACAGGCGATTTTAAAAATGTAGGAAATTGGTCAGTCCCAAAAAAGCTTCAGAAAAGGACATGTTTACCAACAAGTGTTAGCACGTTTTATGTCGTAACATAAAATAAACAACCAGCCAGCAAACTAACAAACTGAGTACCAAAAAAAAAAAAAAACAAAAAAAGCCCTCTGAGCATGACAAGTTGTCATGTTTGAACAAAAATCGTGTTCATTTGGGAAGGGCGTTTTAAATCGTACGAATATGAACGTGCACATGTGTGAGTGTGTTTAGACAAGGATATTCTCTGCTCAAAGGTTCAACCTAAATAGATGTCCAAATTGTTTCTTTGGATTAACAATTTAACAGCAATCTATTGGATTTCTGTCTTCCTAAATCTTCTTAATATACCACAATATTGTTGTTGTTGTTGCTGTTGCTTTTTATAGTTTTTATTATAAGCATATTTGGGTACAAATACTCTCGTTTGTATGTTGTTGTACACATGTTCATTAGGCCGGTGCTTGGAGGCAATAAAGGAAAACTAAAAGCGTTCAGAATAAAACTGAAACAGAAATCTCCAAAGTAAAGCCGGAAGGATAAATTAATATCCTTTTAGATTGTTGAAAATGGAAATGTTTCAGATTTATCCTAGGAAAATATAATTCCATTTATTTTTTTATTTCACATCATCATTCTGCAGGATATTAGGGATTAAATGTTTTAAATCCAAGTATGTCCGATAACTGGTGGACGTACAGAGGAATATATCCCTTTTACTAACAATCGATTTAAATTTGTACACCTCCCTAATGTGTTTTCCATTCTATCATGCTTGTATAACCCACTCCGAAGCCAAATTGCAAATCCTATATTTAAAAACCAAAATCAAGAAAAATAATACGTATGTGCGTACATAAATTTCCGTACACAGGGGATTCTTTTTAGCATTTTTTTTTCTAAAAAGTTGCTTGTGCAATTATGCTTTTCATTCATGTTCACATGAGTGTTACACGAGTGCTCCCAAAATCCCTACACAGAAAATAATTGGGTGAAACCACTAATTTGATTGTGGAGAATTAAAAGTCAATTTAAAATGTAATCACAACAATTTCAATTTACATTAGAGCACAGAGAGAATGAGACCGAGCAACCAGATATGTGTATGCTCCAGAAGCATAGAATTCTAATGAACGAAATGCCGAGAATCCGATATACATATCTACATGCATATACAAATTATTTTCACTGCACATGTAAAGAATTTGAAGTTGTGTGTTCGAATTGAAAGAATTAGCAGACACAATATTAGCATGTCTCAAAAATATCACTAATATTTTATTTACTACTATTTTATTACCATTCAAAAGATTATTTGTTCAATTGATAATAAAAAAATCAATTGTATTCATTGAATCCTATAAATATTTAAACTTGAAATTATTGGAGGGATGTTTCGGTATTCTTCACGACTTTTGCGTTTAACTACCGTCAATACATTTAATTCATCATTTTGTCCATGTGTTTTTAGGCCCTTAAATGCTTGTTTGCACTACTAGAACGTATATCATCGATGAAGACAGATTGAAACATTTCTAGGAAATTTTAGAAATCTACCACCACGCGTTCTTGTCATACGGACGGTAATATATATTTCGTTTAATTTAGTACCTGTTCGTGTTGTCAGATACCATTGTTGTACTCAATGTGTGTTTATCACAGGCGAAGTGTGCAAATATCAATTCGGAGTTCTTCCTGATGGCATCTTTAGGTAGATTCGTTCCATATAAGCAAGTTTTTTGTAAAAACAAAATTTGTAAAACATGTTCGATAATAGACAAATTCACTGAAATAAATTCAAAGGGCTAGCTCTTAACTGCGACTGAGTGTTTCTAATATTGGAATATTCGTATAATGACAAAAAAGGGGGAAAAATACATCATCCTGTCCAAAATAAATTTTAATATTAAATTAAAAATAATTTATGTAAATTTTGTTAATCTATGGCAAACTGTAGAACTGTACCAATATTTATGTGTTATTAAGCAGTCAATTGGTGTGACGCAATCTAACTAACTGTGGGAACCACTGACATTGACAATTGCTTGCAAAAAGGTCACTAGATGTCAGTGCTAAATTGCGAAATCAAGCAATGTTTGAAGTACTTACGTGCTTCATAAGCTTAATATACTATTATATTGATTTATGCCAATTAAAAAGATGCAACTTCTACAGATATCAACATGATAATTTGAAGAAAAATTAAGTAGGTTTCGTTGAAAAAAAATGAATTTCCAACTCCAAAGATGCATTTTTCGAGTTATGACACGCTTTGAGTAAATGAGCGATATGTACTACGTAAATAAATTTCGCCACCCCCCTTCATTACCGTCAATAAGCAAATATCTAAATATATTATTATTTGTAATTATGTCAACCAATCGAATAACCGACTACAAATCCCATTTAGGTCAAACTGAGTTTGTTATACTTTCTGTTTGTAGTTCTAACCCCAAAGTAAAGCTAATTTAAAACTATTTCGTTTGTTGGGATTTTGCTGGTACAACAATATTATCAAACCCAATGTTAATAGTTTTAGAGAAAAGTTTTCCGAAAACAAGAGGAAATCCGAAACAAATCTATTTGTGTTTTTTACTGTGTATTTGCCCACAGTCTACTCCCAGTTTGCCTATTTTGCCAGAGTTGCTGGGCTCCATGCCAGCATGGAGGGGGATCCATGGGGGATTTCGTTTTGTTGTTGTGCCACAGAAGGCAAATGGAAAACAAAAAGCTAAATACGTTGTGTTTTGTATTCGTACCAAGCAACGCTTCATACCAGCTGAGCAATTTGAAGCGCCGGACCGATAGGACGAAAACGATGATGATGGGGACAAGCGGGGAATACTTGAAAAAAGAAGCACACAAATAGCACTGGGTAAAGATGTTTTCTACGAAACAATATGTATGTATATGTGTTTGTTTGTTGTTAGTATACATATGTTGAACACGTGTTTGTGTGTAGGATGTTGTAGTAGGTATATATTTATATATGTGTGTATAAATTCAAGTAAAATATTTACCCAAAGGATCCACACGGTAAATAACTTCTGGTAAGACGGGACTCAGCGTACACATGAAGAACACCCAGAATGTTAACCAAGCGCAGAACATCTGACGCCAGTTGTGATGCAGCCAATGCCGCAGATCTGGACCGGGGTAGTGTGGAAGCGTCGCCATCTTGCACGGGCGGCGAAGGCAAGTATGGCGGCTAACTGCCACAGCTCTTGTAACGGTTGTTTGTAAGGAATCGTTAATTCTTCAGCTTCTGGTGCCTTTTGTTCTTGTTGTTCTTGTAGTTGTATTGTTTTTTTTTTGTTGACGTGACGTTGATGTTGTTGCTTGTTGCCGTTCTTAATACTTGAATTTATGCTGTAGTCTTTCAGATGTACAAAGTCCTTTCTTTGGCTGTTTGTATTGTTTAATTTGTGAGTTTGCTGTTGTTGTTGTTGCTGCTGCTGCTCTTGTCTACTGTTGCTGTTATTCTTGCTGTTGCTAGTGATTGTTGCAAGTTTGCTTCTGTTGATGGTGGGTTTCTTCACAATTGTTCCGAAGTTAAATGCTTTAATGGCAATTCTTGTCTTTGTTATTTCTGTATTTTTTATTCATGCTCTCGTTGGCCTTTGTTATTGTTATTATTGTGTTGTTGCTGCTTCTGCCACATTTAATTCATTTTATTTTATTCTTTTCCAGTTCTCATTTCAGTGTTCCATTCGGGTTGGCTGTGAAAATATTTATAAAACAATATAAAATAAACGTTTTTTATTCATACTCTGACAAGATGTTTTTTGTACTCTATTTTAAATTACACATACACAACACATATTTGTATGTCGGCATATATGAAGTAAATAAATAATATAATACATACATTACACACACACACACATACGTGCGCACAGCCGCTAAACTTTCTGTTTGTGGGAATTGAAAAGCGAAAACAATTTCGCCAGGCAAGCTGATGATGATATTACTTTTCAATTCACGTTTAAATGTTGCTAATTAAAATGTTTGTTCATAATTAATTGAGTATGCCGTTTAAGTAGGTACACATGTGTGTGTGTGCTTGTGTCAGTGTGTAAGCACACTCACAAGCAAACGTAATTGCACATCCTGGCTGCCAGCCACCTATGTGGCACGGCATGTGCGGGCGGGAATAGTCTTAATATAATTTTATGCTGCGGGTCAAATGCCAATGTTGCTATGGGAGTTGACTTTAATTTTTACACAATTCCACAACTTAGGAGGAAAAATTTACATACACACGCATGTATGTACAAAGTGAATTTCTCTGAAACGCTAACATTTATAACGGCACACAAAGACGGTATTCATATATGTTTATGTATAGGTATATCATTCGTATTTGAATTTAATTGTAATCTATGTAGATTAATTAAAAGAGACAATTGGCGTGTAGAGATTCTGCAGATGCCTCTATAAATTAGGATGTATGCACAGATATATATGCACAGATATATATGTAAGGTTTTCTAGAAAATCATTAATAAAAACCAGTAAAGAAAGTCCAAAAGTCGGGCAAGGCCGACTTTATGATACCCTACACCACTTTGCATTTTTAGTAGAGCTGTCCATGACAAATAAATGTTTTTGTGGGGAATTTATGAAAATGAAATCATGCCGACTATGATCGTTTTTGATTGCATATTATGGCTTTAAAGCAGTTATATTTCAAAGCCGAAAGAAACTAATATATGAGAGGTATATCCTCCTCTAAATCGATTTCTACTAAATCTGCGGAGGCATTTGTTTCTAAACCGAGTTTCATTAAAATCCATTATATTTGAGCTGATATTAACTTTTTAAGCCCAATAAACGTGATATCGGATCAAGATATATATCCTTCCAGGATGATCCATCAACTCGGGCTTATATTAATCATTTGGTATGCAATAAACTTGAAATCGCCATAAATATTAAAATCTGAACCGTTCTCGATTTAGTCGTATCGGACAAGTTCCATACTATTTGTACTCATATTGCACATTTGGTGCACAATATCTACATTTCAACCGATTATCTCCAATTTAAATAGGGTTCGTCCTTGGGCCAAACAAATTATATGTACAAATTAAATCTCAACCGGACAATAAATGCGACCTGTACTTTGTTTTCAAAAATACATGGACCGACGGATATACATAAATAACTCAGAATTGTATGCAGATCATCGAAAGAAACTATGGGTCTACCTCGTTTCCTTCTCTATCTTACAAATAAATACACAATGACATAATACCCAGATCACAGTGTGGTAAAGGGTATAAACATCCAAAAGACGAAAACAATTCCAATTCGATTTGAATCAAATTTGTTTAAGTTAAAATCAAATACATTGCAGTTTTCAGTTGGAACGGCAAGATTAATATTTCGTTATTTTCTAAAATATTTTCATGTCGGAGATAAATTACTCAAATTAATTTATTTTGTCAATAAATTACAATATCTCTTAACACGTTGATCTTCATTCAATTGGATCTTAGAACATTGGGATTACATTAGTAGGGAGTTGATCAATTTCTTATAATTTGTTTTTATACTCGAAATATTGGTCCAAAACAAATGGAGTTACATATGGATTCCTATCTCGCCGAACTGAGTCGATCTAGGTATGTGTGTTCGTCAGTCTGTCCATATTAAACTGTAAATACGCTACATGCAATTATGGACCGATCCTCATTCCATTGAAAAATTAACAAGGTTATCTATGAAAACTGGTAATAATAACCTTTGTTATTTCGGAACTCATGGCTCATTTGGTTTTTAGTAATAAACAAAATAAAGCAAAGAGTTCTTTGTATTACGCATGTGTCTATTCACATAAATACTTTGCAATATATTTACAGAACGCAAGTTGTGTTTACATTCCGAAAAGAGGATATCCATAACAAAATCGATACAAAATACTTCTTTGATCGACTTTAGTAGCCAGAAAATCGCGACACTACATTCTTTTGTTAAAATAGTGGGTTAATGAATCGATTATTAATAATGTTTTTTGCTGGGTTCCTGCAGAAAAGTTTCAAAAATTGTATAATCATTTTCTGAGGCCAGTCAATCACGGATGCTGTTTGACAACTCTTGAATTTCCCAATGGAGACCGTAGAGTGCAAATGTTGTTGGTTTTTTTTTTTTCATATTTTAACTCTCACTGAAAGTAGTCGTGCTGATATTAAAAGGAGATAAGGGATCGTCTATAATCACTTAGAACCTCTACGATCTCTTGACGTTTGTGAGTCAAAATTTTATGGTCTCTGCGCCACACTAAATTACTCAAGGTAATTTGACTGGTTGTACAAAAATTATTATCTCAATAAAACACCAAAAAAACTTATTCAAACATAAAATTATTTACTTCTGGTATTTCTGATTCTTCTCGGGCGGAAATACCACCTTTTCCATATCGACTCCACACAACGACTATGCCCGTTTGTAAGGATTATATTGGACCTTGTCAAAATTGTCAGAAAAAGTAGATACTGTGTTATGATTGAAACCATAAATAACTAACGGACGGAATATCCCCAGATAAAAACTAAGAGAGCATTACCTGCCTCACTTCTTGGAAAATATTTAATTCCACCGTAACATATAAACTCTTATATTGGGAATTAATGAGAAGTAAATCATAACAACCTATGACTGTTATTAGTGGCATGTTACTCCTGTAGAAGATTTAAACTTGGCACGGAATAAAATAAAAATGTATATATGCTATATCTTAATTTTAATCGATTTCCATACAACTTGACGGAGATATTTATACCCTACACCACATAGTGGTAAGGGTATTATGTCTTTGTGCATTTGTTTGTAACATGGAGAAGGAAACGAGATAGACCCATAGTTACTTTTGAGAACCTTCATAGAAT
This sequence comes from Musca domestica, assembly GCF_030504385.1. Taxonomy (NCBI): domain Eukaryota; kingdom Metazoa; phylum Arthropoda; class Insecta; order Diptera; family Muscidae; genus Musca; species Musca domestica. The sequence continues at coordinate 7,798,975 of NW_026712258.1, forward strand.
CACTTTCTGAGTCGATTTATGCATGTCAGTCCGTCTGTCCGTCCGTCCGTCCGTCCGTCTGTCCATGTATTCTTGTGAACAAAATGCAGGTCGCATTTATTATCCGATTGGGATGAAATTTTCCAAACAATATTTTTTTGGCCCAAGGACGAACCCTATTGAAATTGGTGAGAATCGGATCAAATTTAGATATAGCTCCCATATATATCTTCATCCGATTTCGTGTTAAATGTGCACCAAATGTCCACTATCAGTCCAAATTACCTGAATTTTGGCACACCCAACCGAGTTCGGCCTAAAAGCAAGTATATCAAATTTCCCATATATATCTTTCATCCGATTTGATCTTTAAGTCCCTCACATTCCTACTATGCACTCCACAACCGTGATATTTGGTACCAGGTATTAGATGGAGCACAGAAATAGCTGTTTTAAATTTTATCGAAATCGGTTCAGATTTGGATATAGCTCCCATATATATCTTCATCCGATTTCGGGTTAATTGACCACTAAATGGCCAATATCAGTCCAAATGGGCCGAATTTTGGCACATGTGACCGAGATTAGCCTTAAAGCAAATACAACAAATTTGGAGAAAATCGGTTCAAAAACAGCTATAGCTTCCATATATATGTTTTATCCGATTTGGTGTTTAAGCCTCTCACATTCGTAATATGCACTCCACAAGAATGATATATAATATATATAAGATACAGCCCAGAAATAGCTGTTTGTAATTTTATCGAAATCGGTTTAGATTTGGATATAGCTCCCATATATATCTTCATCCGATTTCGGGTTAATTGTGAACCAAATGGCCGATATAAGTCCAAATGGACTGAATTTTAGTACATCGGACCAAATTCAGCCTAGAAGCAAGTATATCAAATTTAGTGAAAATCGGTTCAGATATAGATATAGCAACCATACATATGTTTCATCCGATTTAGTGTTTTAGTCCCTTACATTCGTAATATTCACTCCACAACCGTGATATTTGGTACCAAGTATTAGATGGAGCACAGGAATAGTTGTTTTAAATTTTATCGAAATCGGTTAAGATTTGGATATAGCTCCCATATATATCTTCATCCGATTTCGGGTGATTGACCATCAAATGGCCGTAATAGCATCAATTTTGGCAAATCCGACCGAAACCAGCTTAGAAGCAAGTACACCAATTTTAGTAAAAATCGGTTCAGATATAGCTATAGCTCCCATATATATCTTTCATCCGATTTGGTCTTTAAGTCCCTCACATTCGTAATATGCACTCCACAGGAATGATATTTGGTACCAGATAACAGATAAAGCCCAAAAATAGTTGATTTTAATTTTATTAAAATCCGATTTGGTGTTTAAGCCTCTCACATTCGTAATATGCACTCCACAAGAATGATATTTGGTACCAGATATAAGATACAGCCCAGAAATAGCTGTTTGTAATTTTATCGAAATCGGTTCAGATTTGGATATAGCTCCCATATATATCTTCATCCGATTTCGGGTTAATTGTGAACCAAATGGCCGATATAAGTCCAAATGGACTGAATTTTAGTACATCGGACCAAATTCAGCCTAGAAGCAAGTATATCAAATTTAGTGAAAATCGGTTCAGATATAGATATAGCAACCATACATATGTTTCATCCGATTTAGTGTTTTAGTCCCTTACATTCGTAATATTCACTCCACAACCGTGATATTTGGTACCAAGTATTAGATGGAGCACAGGAATAGTTGTTTTAAATTTTATCGAAATCGGTTAAGATTTGGATATAGCTCCCATATATATCTTCATCCGATTTCGGGTGATTGACCATCAAATGGCCGTAATAGCATCAATTTTGGCAAATCCGAGCGAAACCAGCTTAGAAGCAAGCACACCAATTTTAGTAAAAATCGGTTCAGATATAGCTATAGCTCCCATATATATCTTTCATCCGATTTGGTCTTTAAGTCCCTCACATTCGTAATATGCACTCCACACGAATGATATTTGGTACCAGATATCAGATAAAGCCCAAAAATAGTTGATTTTAATTTTATTAAAATCTGTTCCGATTTGGATATGCCTCCCATATATATCTTCATCCGATTTCGTGTTAATTGTGCAACAAATGGCCAATATCCGCCCAAATCACCTGAATTTTCGTACATAAGACCGAATTCAGTCTAGAAGCTAATACGTCAAATTTGGAGAAACCCGGTTCAAAGATAGCTATAGTTCGTAAAATGCACGATAGATTTTGATTTTGTACCAAATATCTCATAGAGCTCTGAAATGCCCTGTATAAACCTTTTTACGAGAGCTCTACTAAATATGCATAGTGGTGTAGGGTATCATATAGTCGGCCCCGCCCGACTTTTGAGCTTTCCTTACTGGTTTTTGATGTATGTGACTTCTCCAAATATCATTCACATAGGTTGTATATTATAAGTTATTTTAAAATCGAATATTAAAAAAATATATTAGAGCTAAACTTCAACAGATTTTAAAGATCAATGCCAAAATTCATCCATTTTGGTCTATTATTACCCAATTGGTGCCAAATACATGTAAAATCGAATGAAAATATATGAGAACTATATCCAAATTTAAACCGTTCTCGACAAATTTTTGGCAAAGGTATTATTATGGATATTACGGTTTTTTTGCGGGACTTAAATATCAATCGGATGAAAAGTGTATTTTAGCTATAGCTATATATATATATACCGATGTTCACCAACTTTTACATATTACTTTTAGGCAGGTATATGTTAAATGCATCTAAATTGGTTCAATATTATAAATTTGGTGCACAACGAGAAATTGGGCGAAGGTAAAGGGTGTTTTTTAAGCTAGATAGTACTTTAAATTGTGAAAAGTAATACAAAAAATTAAATTTTGATGAACCTTTTTTTCATTTGTTTCAGTCTACTCTGACAAATCTTCATGAATAGACTCACGCTTGAACAACGCTACGAAGTTATACCAGTTGTTTTATCGCAAAATTGTGTTCAGCGATGAGGCGCATTTTTGGCTTAACGGATTTGTTATAAGCTAAATTGCCGCATATGGAGTGAGACCAATCCACAAGAGGCCCTACAGACTCCATTACATCCAGAAAAATGCACCGTATGATACGCTGGTGGCATCATCGGACCTTATTTCTTCAAAAATGTGGCCGGAGCTCGCGTTACCGTCAATGGACATCGTTACCGCACCATGATCAATGATTTTTTGTTTAAAAATATGGATGACATTGATCCGGAGGAGAAGTGGTTTCAACAGGATGACGCTACGTGCCATACGGCGAACGCAACCATCGACTAATTGAAATCAAAATATGGCGATAAGTTGATTTCGAGAAGTGGACCTGTCAATTGGCCTCCAAGGTCGTGCGATTTGACACCTCTCGATTATTTTCTGTGGGGCTACGTAAAGTCACTAGTTTATGCTGATAAACCAGCAACAATTGAATTTGATTTCCTGTAAAATGTTATAAACAAATGCACAAAGACATCCTGTGCCACAGTGCACTAGAGTACCACAGTGTGGTATAGAGTATAAACAATAACAATTTTATTATGAATATTTTTAAATAGCAAAAAATCCAATTTTAGCTATTATTGTTCCGATTTTGGAAACATATTTTGAATCGGTGTGACCAGAACAGAACTGCTCGTCCCACTGCTCGTTTGCTTGCTATTTTTAAACGTTAATTATACACCTTTTCAATACAGATTACCATATAATGCCTAAAATAAAGAATGTGGTCACTACACTATATTTTCAGAGCAGAGATGTCATTAAAACTAGTTATTGACAAATATACATATTTACTCTAATTATCAAACATCAGCGACGATAAAACGTCTGAGTGAATCGAACTATGTGCCGTTAACTATTATTTGCCATACTTTTGTAGAATATTGTAACCTAGTGTTATAATGCTACAAAAATGTATTCGTACATATATCTGTTAAAACTAATTTTGCGTTTCCCTTTCAATGACTACAGTTTCAGGCTTCATGTAAAACTTTTGAACAGCTTTCTATTGCTTCGTAATGTGTGAACTTGACATCAGGAAATTTACTTGCACAACGTTTTCGAAGTGTAGTCAAAAGTTGAACATGTCATACGAACATGTCTGAACACAAACGCAAATAGCAAATATTCGCGCACAACATATGTATGGTAAATCTTTCGGAAATAATTAACGCGGCAAACTTTGAAAAAAATATATGTATACATATTTTTATCAAAGATTATAAGCGGCATTATGGCGGTATACTCTTCTTTAAGGTAACTTATTATCACAGTTACTGAAAGTGGTAATTTTATAGCTATAACAGCAGCTGCTAAAGCCGACAAAATGTGTGAGTCTCTTGGCGTTTAATAAAGGCAGCATGCCACTTTTTATACATTTTAATAATTTACGATACATATTCGCGAGCTTCAGTAAAATATAATTATAAAGGATTTCCATAAAGCATATAATACCATCACATTCTCATTAAGCCGCATTTTTACTGATATCATTAACACAAATATGAAAATGGTAGCGTGGCAACCATTGTCGGCAATGCGATGCTTAGAGTTTATCCAATCAAAGGACACAAAGAGTAATCTCATTAAAAGCATATGTATGAATTAATAAATACCCAGGCGTATTATTATTACTGCCGAATGAAGTATATTGTTGTTGTTTTTTGTTTTACAATAGAGTGGGCCCAATGGCAATCAGCTATGTTTTTATACCCTCCACCATATATGGTATGGAGGGTATATTAAGTTCGTCATTCCGCTTGAATCTCATCGAAATAAAAATTTTAGACCCAACAAAGCATATATATTCTTGATCAGCGTAAAACTTTAAGACGATTTAATCACGATATACTCAAAACGAATTAAGATAGAAAACTAAAATTTTGCCAAAATCTTTCTTTTGCCTGCAGGTAGGTCAAGTTCAAGATGGGCTATATAGGTCCACGATATTGTTTAGCCCCCACAAAACGGTACCCCCTATATTAGGTATTTGGAAAATTTCCCAATTCATTCTAAATGGTGGAGGGTATTCAAAGTTAGGCCCGGCAGAACTTACTGCCTTATTACTTTTTGTTATCAGGGATCTTTGCCTCATATAGTACTAAATTCAAGTAATAATAATTTTTAACAGTGCACAGTGGTCACACATCGTGACAAAAGTCATAAACTTGAATGCAACAAATTTCAACTTTATATATTCCAACAATATTTTTCAATTTAAAATCCACCTTTGTGCACCCATTCCAACATTTTTTCCATAAAGCTGAAGAAGGTTTCAGTTATTATTTTAATAAACCTGATGGTATTTTTAGCCATAGGCTTTAATTTGAGAGTTATAAACCTAAATTTCCATTGAAATGAGCTGTAATTTAGAACTGTGTCATTTAGTTTTGTCCACCTCATAATTAAGGGCAGAATGACTTGAAAATAGTCAAAGTTAAATTCTCTTTTACAGGCATTACCATAACACCTCAAATTGTGGGTTAGAGCCCATATAACGTTTTTCGGATGTTATCCTTTTTGCCGAGAGACCATTCCGAAATGATGTGAATTGTCAAAATCAGGCCATACGTTTCCTCGATTTTAGGATGTTTTCAATGTCTCTCTTTTCGTAATTTCTTAGCGATTTTAAAATAGTATTTTTTTTTCAACATAGGTGTGACCGCGTTAAATTATTTCGACATCATCTACTCAGTTCCGCCTCTACAAAATTTGTACTACAATTCAATGTAACCCGCCTGCAATTTCCATTCTCAAAAAAAACCGTCAATAAAGTTAATCAAATTGAAAAAAAAAACGTTTGTACACGATAAAATATTATTATTTTTTTCATATCTTATCCTCTTGTGAAATGATATAATTCATAAAGTTCGACTTACCAAATAAGTGCATAAAATCTATAAATAATAGTTTTGTCCGTTGTCGCGTTATAACACCGAAAAAAGACTACACATAATATTAGAAATCAAAAAGAAACAAGTGAAAAAGCTGTAACTTCGGCCGGGCCGAACTTTTGAATACCCTCCACCATTTGGCACAAATTTTGCAATTTTCAAAAAAATAAAATCCGTTAAAAATTCTGCTAATATCTTAAAAATACCGAAAGTAGACGTATATTAGGGTCTATTCGACGACGTAGACCTGCATAGGCAACTTTTGTCATAAGCTATTACAATATTTAAATGCGAAACATTACGAACTTCAAATACCAAACTTGAAATAGTTCCTGTAAATGATGTCGCTAAAATCAACAAAATACCGAATATTGGGAGGTACTGTTATATGGGGGCTATACGAAGGCGTGGATCTACATGGCCCATTTTTTTTCTTACGCTGTAGTATCCATTACGAACTTCAAATACCAAATTTGAAACAATTCCGGTAAATAAGGTCGTTAAAATCATCAAAATACCGAATATCGGGAGGTACCGTTATATGGGGGCTATACGAAGACGTGGACCTGCACAGATAATTTTCTGTCTTAGGCTGTAGTATCCATCATGAATTTCAAATGCGAAAATTTAACCATTTCCGGTAAACAATGTCGCTAAAATCATGAAAATACCGAGTACCGTTATAAGGGGCTATAAGAAGACTTGGACATGCACAGACAATTTTCTGTAATATTGAAACAATTCCGGTAAATAATGTCGCTTAAATAATCAAAATACCGCATATCGCGAGGTACCGTTGTATGCGGGCTACGTTGACCTACATGGCACATTTTTAATACCAAAAGTCCTGCAGACATAATACACTTTTGAGTAAATTGTTATCAACTTACTTCATTTCGTTCGGAAGCTAGAGTAATTTTCACCGACGGACACGGACGGACATAGCTAAATCGACGTAAAATGTTATGCTGATCAAGAATATATATACTTTGTGGGGTCTAAAATGTCTATATCCAGGTGTTACAAACGGAATGACAAACTTAATATACCCTTCATACTATGGTGGAGGGTATAAAAAACACTACAAATGTACATTCGAAAATAGGAAGTCAAAATAAAACATTACTATTGTACATTCCAAAAGTCAAAATGAATAGTTTCAAATGTATAATTTTTAAGCGATTTTTTGGATTTTATCCTTTTCAGCCGAATTTATCTGAATCGTTAAAATCAGTGCAGTGGTTCTTGAGTTATAAGCGTAGTAACTAAAACACATTTCTTTTATATATAGATAACTTGCAAAACTGTCAGAAACATGAGATGAATATCGAATTTATAATTTCGAATTTGAATGTATGATTTCACATAGAATAGAAATCTTCCTTGTAAGTATGAAAATGGAATACTTCGGTCGACTACATCTGGTACCTCACGCACATTTTAACATTGTCTAAAAGTTATCACATATCTCATATAAAGTGATGGAAGTAGTCCATATAGTCCAAACCTGGCAGTCGCAATATTTATATCATATTTATTTAGGTCCGATACGATTGGTCTATCCCCTCAACAAACGGACCAATAATAATGAAAGTCAAAATATATTTAAATAAGCGAACATTATCTGAGGGTATACATCTGTCCTCAAAAACGACAGATATATTTTAAATTGTTTTTATACAAATAGATTGCAAATAAAGAGAGAAAAAATTTAAATTAGTATGTGTCGTTTATTATTCGTATTATATAACGTCATCTACTGCTGTCATCTACTGTATATGTCAATGTTGAGTTTTGAAAAAACCGTCTTGGGTTTGTGGTTTTGACTGGGATCTTGCAGAGAAGCTGTTATTATTTACAAACGCATTGTGCTGCAGTGTTCCTTGTTCTAGAAACCCTTCAACAAAAAACAACATGATACAGCTACAAAAACTTAACAGACAGCTTTACTCCTAAATACACTAACAGAACTTGGGAAAATAGAATTTCATAGCTAGTTCAACACTTCTAACATCAAAAAGGACCTTCGACATAATCCGCTTTTGGAGAATTTCCCAACACCAACCGAGTATAATATGATGAGACAGAAGAAGTTCCTTTATCACATCCCACCCCGCTGTCTCTGCCAGGCTTGCATTTCGTAAAAGCAGGACAAACATTTAATGTTGTCACTGTTATGGGCTTCGACCCCGTTGTCTCGGTTGACGTCTGACAAATTTGTGTCGCAGAGTGTGGCTTCATAGGATTACACTTCTTTAGGCAAAACTTGAAAGAAGGATTTTCCACGGTTATTCTATGCTCTTTTGGTTGTCTCTCTATTGTGTATTTATGTGTGTGTGTGCGTGAGTGAGTTTTCTTTGTTGCACGGGATAGAAAACACACTTTTTTGTTAATTTCTCAAGAAAATAAAAATACAGAACAACAAGTAAGCAAAGGCTACAGTCGAGCGAGGCCGACCGTTGAATACCCTACAACACTATAATAAACGATACAGTTTATATAGGCGAGATACTCGAAAGAATTCCACAAGATATTGTGACAAATTATAAAAGAAAACCATCAGGTTTCGTTCTCTAATTTTCGAATAATAGCAACTTAAACTAATTTGCTCATTTCCAATTTATTGGTAGATGTTGCACGGTCTTCCTAGATCTGGAACCAATATTTCCCAAAGACCTATAATTTCTTAGAAGTGGCAAAGGATTAACATTTATTATTGGTTTTTGACTGAAACGCATCTATATGAGATACAGACATTTGACTATATTCGTTAACGAAATAGTCAGAAGTGCGTCTTTCCTGTATTTGTGAATTCTCGAAAAAGTCTCTCTTGGATTTTGCAATGGCCGGTAACCCCCTTTCAAATGTGCGTGATGATCGGGCGATAATTACGACCTGCTGACAATTTTTCAGTTTTTTTGGTCCATTTCAACCCCTAAATATATGGCGATCATCTCCAAAAAGAGTAGGCTTCTATTCTGACCCTCATCTTATCCCCATGCAAAATTTCGGAAGGATCGGGCCATAAATGCGATCTGTATATGATATTCTGATGTCATAACTACTTAGTTTTGTTAGCTTTAGAAATATTACCAAATGTTTAATTCAAAATGAAAATATGCCAAAAATATGACAAAATTGAAAAAATATGAGAAAATTTTACAAAATCAATATTTTCATCTTTAGAGAGATATTTTTATGCGATTTTTTTAGGCGTTTTTTCTTTCCTGCCAAGAGGCCATTCTGAATTAATGAGAACTGTCGAAATCAGTTCAGCCGTTCTCGACATATAAGAGATCTTTCAAGCATATCTTCTTTGATAAACATATATATCGCACATATTTTGCTATATATCCGATTTGTTGGATGTTAACATCAATGTAAAGGTCAGAAGTAACCTTGTCATGGCTTTGTGATTTCGCCGGGATTTAAAATATTCGCGGTTTAATGAAAAATTTTGAATTTTTTCAACACAAAAGGTATAGTCTATTTTACCCGCTAAATATTATCCGATGACCACCCAAATTGGTAGGCTTCTTCCCCGTCCTAAACTCTATCTACATGCGAAATTCCGCGTCGATTGGTCTATAATTGCGACCTGTATAGCTACTGCAAAATCCGACATTTTTCCAGTATTTGGTCCATTTCAAACCCTAAACATTTGGCGATCATCTCAAAAAGAAATAGGGTTCTATTCTGGCCCAACCCCGACCTCCATTCCAAATTTCGTGAAGATCGGGCCATAATTGCGACCTGTAGAGTGATTACAAATTAACATGGACAGACGGACAGACGGACAGACGGACAGACGGACGGACGGACATACATAGCTAGATCGACTCAGCTCGGCGAGCTAGGATGATCCATATATACTTTCCTATGTGGGAAACCAATATTTCGTGGTGTTACATAATTTTTGGCCCAATCAAACTTATAATACCCCCAACACATAGTGTTGTAGGGTATAATGATGACATGTGCGTCAACGTCAGCGCTGATGTGGACGAAGACGTTGACAGTGGCGACAATTCTCGAGAAAACTCAATAATTTATGAAACCGAAGAAAGTTTTTGTTGTCGCATTACTTTCGGTTCTTTGTTGTCCTTGTAATGGAAAATAAACGCGGCTTGTGTGCGTGTATGTGTGTGTGAGAGAGAAAATGAGAATGTATGTGTGTGCGATTAAGTATGGTATGACATGCTGTTGTTATGTGCACAAGTGGTCCATGTATGTGAGTGTAGGCACAAAGATGTGGATATGATTATGGAATTCCTTGTAAGACTCTTTTAGCCCCAAAAGCTTTTCTTTCATATATTAATAATAAGTACATAAAACGGCGAACAAAAGAAAGAATAAAACAAAAGAATGTTAAATCACACACAAACCTCACTAGGCCAAGCCACGTAAATGTTGCAGGCTGGCGTCTTCTCCTGCCACCAACAACACACGCCACACCGTAAGCATTGTATATGCTCGGCTCATACTTGGTTTTCCGTAAAACATAAATTAATGAAAGTATTTTTGTCCGAGAAGAGCTCCCAGCCAAAAGCACGCTGAGCAGCTTAATTGCCAATATTACTCAACGCTGCAAAATGACTGTTCGCCGAACAATATGAATCCTTTGTCAGGCGAAATCTCATCTGGGCCAGATGAAAAAGTTTTGCAGGAGACAACAAACCAGAGCACCGTAACCAGACTTGCTTGGACTAAATTGATTTAAGGCAGTTACTCTTTTGCACTAAGAAAACTTGATATAATTCCATTTGTTTCCCTCGAAATCAAATGACCATTAATTAAATGCAAGATTTGTGATTTTTCGTTGAGTCAACGCATCACGAGATCCACAGCTACACAGCTCGAAGTGTCATAAATTCCAAAGTCATGATGCTGACTTCCAAAAGTTTGCAAACATTTTTATACTGTTGCTGCCAAAAGGAACATTAATAATAAAGTTTCAGCTCATGTTGGTGACACCCGAGGGAATCCTGCTTCTGGCCCATACTCGTATATTCAATCTCCTGCCAACACTCAATCCTCCCCGAACCGTGAATCTAATTGGAATGTAACAAATACCATGCGTGTTGTAACAACGCTGGTCCGCCATCTCTGAATGGGGAGTTATTGACAAAATCGCACACGAATCTACTGTGGCACACACATACACCCGTACTCACCTAAATCCATTGTTTTCACTGACCCAGAATGAAGTGCAAATGCGAACATTTGAAATTTAACGACATATATATTTTAGTATGTAATCCTTTTCTTTTTGCTCGGGGAGCCAAATGACAGATGTGCACAGTTGTCTAACTCGTTTTCGGTACAGTAAAGTAACATTGTTTGCCTGGATTTGTTTCAACACAGCTGAACAGCTGTATTGGGGAAAAAATTAAATATTTCATTAAAATCCAAACTTAAGGGTTTTTAAATGTTTGTTTTTTTTTCTGCTGAGATTTTAATGTAGTTGTGAAAACTTCTATTCAGAGAATTGCTACAAATTATCTCTTATGCTTATAAGAGATAGTAATTTTAAGCCATTATGAATCATTTGCACAAAATGAATCGGGACGGAAATTTTAATTTGCAACAATAACCAATCATTAAAAAAGGAATGTACAAATAAGTTTCCCACAGAAATATCCATTACATTATTTCGAATAGCTCCCCATTTATTTCAATTGACCTGAGACTTCAGTTCGAATTCTCTCTCTATGGTCCAATCGTCACAAAATTTGAGGAGCAGGGTTAGGGTCAGAATAGAACCATACTGTGGGGCGATGTTGATAAAAAGGTCCGAAAACTAATTTTGAGTGGGGTTAGAGTTTAGAACCATTTTGGATAGTGATCAGATAAAAATTAGCAGTTTTAATGGAGTATCGTGTACCGACTAAAAATGCTAGTTTATTGAAAAGTGGCACACAACGATTTTGTAGTGTACCGATTTTGGTACTAAACGTTTTTACTATAGATAGGGCACTCGTTGTGCTCCTGTACCGTAACACTATAAAATTTTTATACCCTTCACCATAGTATGAAAATATATACATTTTAGACCCCACAAGGTATATATATATTCTAGATCAGCATAAAATTCTATGTCGATTTAGCAATGTACGTCCGTCTATCCGTCTGTGGAAATCACTCTAGATTCATAAAATTTTACTCAAATGTATATTATGTATGCAGGACGTTTGATATTGAAAGTTGGCCATGTAGATCCACGTTTTGGTATAGCTCCCATATAACGGTACCTCCCAATATTCGGTATTTTGCTGATTTTAGCGACAATATTCATAGGAATTGTTTCAAATTTAGTACTTGATGTTCGTAATGGATGCTACAGCCTATGACAGAAGATTTTCTGTGCAGGTTCACGTCTTCGTATAGCCCCCATATGGCGGTACCTCCTAATACCCGGTATTTTTATGATTTGTGCGACATTATTCACCGGAATTGTAACAAATTTCGTATTTAAAGTTCGTAGTGGGTACTACAGCCTATGATAAAAAAATCGTATGTAGGTTCAAGTCTTCATATACGGTACCTCAAGTCATTCGGTATTTTGATGATTTTAGCGACATTATTCACCTGAATTGTTTCAAATGTTGTATTTGAAGTTAAGTAAAGAAGCGACTTGATCGAAACCCGTGTCACAGTGGCCAAAAAATGGATCGTGAACTGAACACATCGCAATATTCCATTCGGCAAATATTGAAAAATGAGCTCGGGGTACAGCCATTGAAATTCCAAAAAGAGCAAGAACTTATACCGAAACAGAAAGAAAATAAACTCAAAAGAGCTAAAGAGTTGCTTCGCTTTGCCGAAAGTGGTGAACTGACGAATTGGGTTTTCTCCGATGAGAAATCATTCGTTGTCCAGCAGTTTGTAAACAAACAAAATGATCATGTTTACTTGCCAAAGAGGTCTGCTGAAAATGTGCACGTTCGGTTGGCCACCAGAACTCCAGCGCCAGCCATGGTGGAGGACTCAGCACGCGCCACCCAAGAATGGTTACAAAATGAGGTTTCTCGCTTCATTTCCAACGCACAATGGCCACCAAAATCTCCGGGTACCGATCTGTTGGACTATTGTGTTTGGGGTATATTGGAAAGTTGGTTCTCAAAAATACTAAAGCGTCGATCACTTCAAGCAAGCGCTTCGCCAGGAATAGGCCAAAATACCGCAGAGCAACATTCGGGCAGCGTGTGACTGTTTCATTAGCCGTTTGAAAGATATAATTCATTCCAAAGGTGACCAATTCCAACAAATCTAAACTTATTCTTAAATTTGATGCTATTTCCGATAATTTTTGCGTTTGTAACTCCACGAAATACTCATGTCAGACCCAACAAAGTATATATATTCTTGATCAGCGCAAAATTCTGTCCGTCTGTCTGTTGTAATCAATCTATCTTCCGAACGGATTGAGATAGAAGGCTAAAATTTTGCACACATCTTTATTTTTCCAGTAGGCAGGTTAAGTTCGTAAGTAGGCCATTTAGCCCCCATATAACGGTACCTCCCGATATTCTGTATTTTGATGATTTTAGGAATTATTTCAAATTTTGTATTTGAAGTTCGTAATTAATTCTACAGCCTAAGACAGAAAATTGTGTGTGCAGGTCCACGTCTCCGTAAAGCTCCCATATAACGCTACCTCCCTATATTCGGTGTTTTGATGATTTTAGCGTCATTATTCACCGGAATTTTTTCAAATTACGTATTTAGAGCTCGTAATTGAAACTACAGTCTGTGACAGAAAATTGTCTATGCAGGTCCAGGTCTTCGTATAGGCCCCACATACCTGTACCTCGGTTGTTTGACGAGTTTAGGTATAATACCCACCGAAATTATTTGAGACGCGTATTTGAAGTTCGTAATGGATGCTACAGCCTATGGCAGAAAATGGTCTATGCTGGTTCAGGTCTTCGCACAGTTCGGATATAACGCTACCTCCCTATATACGATATTTTGATGATTTTAGATACGTTATTCACCGTTTATTTCAAGTTTCGGATTTGAATATGGTAATGACTTATGACAAACAATGTAGGTCCACGTCGTATAGATACTAATATAACGGCTATATTCGGTATTTTTTTATTTTTACATTTTAACAGAATTTTTTAAGGATTTTATTTCCAAATTCGTTCCGGCTTTTTAACTTGTTTTTTTTATTTTAAAAATGAAGAAAATATCAAGTAATGAATACAAATTGTTGCATCTAATTAAAAAAAAAAAATGCAGGAAGCGGGCATAGTCTCTGTGCTTTTGCGAAGCTGTTCAACCTCCCCATTGCACCGTGCTGCATACTATGTATATGGAGGGTATAAAAAACTAAATTTCTTACTATCAATGACTACCGATGTGACAGACTACTCAGACGCGCCGATTTTGATAACATTATGTTTTTTCCTATGATGTAGGATATAAACGCCTCTTTAATTGTTTCCATGTACATATAACATAATAAATATTCTGATCTCGACTCGTATTTCTTGTGTATAATATATTTTAATTAAAGAAAGAGATAATCCAATGCCATATGACTTCATCATAGTACACCACTCCTCCACACGATTTTTGTTACTGTTACGACTGTTATCCAAAAGACTTTCATTTGGTAAAATTGTCATCGGCATTTCCGTAATTTTCGACAACAATAACGGCTAAATACTAAACGGAAAAAGGACTGTCAATTCGAGCGTAAGACTTATTGGATTTATGGCGATTATATACTTTCAGTTTTTTGTTTTTGTCTGCTGCAAAGTGAGCATTTTTCATGAAAAACAAAATATTTATTTAGTATTTTGTTGCTATCGCATCTATTTCAAGGTGAGTGGTGTTGGGTTTCTGGGAAGAATACAAGCGGATATCAATGTTTTATATATTTTTACTTGTAATATTATTCACTGGCTTTTTAGTGCGCACATGTACATAGACATATAATGAAAAACACACATTAAAAAATTTCCACCCATTGCTAGAGAAAAGTACAGAGTGATTTTTTTATATTTTTGTCATTGTTATCACTGCCGCGACTTAGAAAACGCCAAGTCAGGATAACATAAAAACAAGCAAAATTTATTCTTTCTTTGTCTCTACCATAGTGGTGGATAAAGAAAGCACTTCCAGAAAGTAAACAAAGTAATAACAACAGCGTAATACCATGAAAATGAAACTATTTCAAACAATGACAGATCCTAAATAAACGAGAGTCCGAAAATATATTCTCTAACCGTGCCGCCACTGGTAGTGAAATCATTTCATAAGAACTTCAGATACATACACATACATACATACATATTTTGTATGTCAGTCTGAATACTTTTGCGTAGACCTAATAACCATTAATGGCAATTGTGCAAACAAGAGGACCCGAAACCAAAAAAAAAAAAAGAAACATTCGAATAGGCTTGCCATTGCCACATGGTTTGGTTTACTACAAAAGAAAGGGAGTCTCATTGACATTGCACAGTGGTCGAGCGGCCAAAAATACTTTCAGTGCAGATATCAATATGAATCTTTGGTTATGGTACATTGAGGGGATAAAAATAAAAAATGTGACAAAATGGATATGGTCGAGACATGTTTTAGCATGGTCCTCTTACAACGTACCTCCCGAATAAGGGATATTTGCCCAATTTCGTCACATTTCTACACTAGATTGTTTTGTTATTTTACATTTTACGTTCTAAAGAGCTAAAAAATAGTCTTACTGAATATTATTTGGAACGGCCCGGCTTCAGGTAGAGTCCCCCTGTAAAGGTACCTCCAAAAATAGAAGTATTTTTATACAAACCAATTCCAAATTTGATTATATTTTTGTAAACAAAATAAACAATTAAATATAAAATTAAATCAAAGTTACTAATGGATATATATAAATTTCAGTGTTATTCAAGTAAATCAAATGCAGATTTTAATAATATATATATTTTATTGCTTGGTAACGTTCGCTGTCCCGTTATAAAAGGGTCAGAGATCAGAAGAAGACGGTTAATAAGATCTGTGTTTGTTGAAACACGAGAATTTTTTCGGGTATGATTTAGTCGAAACTTTTTTATATCATTTTGCCAGACTTCGCGGCCTCCCTATAATTCTCCAATCGATACAATGACATATTTTATAATGTCGGGAGCATGTATTAAAATTCTATGAACTGTGGATGTAAGATAGTGTCATGGATATCTATTTGTTAACTCTTTAGCAGTTTCCAGTGTAAAGTCCTTAAATTTTTCGACATTAATATGGCATCCTTGTAACAATATTGAACACCTCTCAATTACATCTTTATCAATCCAAACAACAAAAACATATTCTATGTCATTAGCACCATAGAATTGACAAAATTGCAGCGAAGTCACTTAAGTATATTGGGCATAACATACATATCTGACAAAATCTGAAAGTTAAATTAGCACTTAAAGAATCTTAGGACCATTACTAATGGCGCGAGAAAAGTCACATTGGAGGATTCAGGGGGGAAAAGAATTAAAACTTTAACTGAAATTCAATTTTTTTTTTTTCAAAATTAACCTTAAAGGCAGCTCAGAACACTCACATCATCTATATTATACCCAACTACTAAACACACAAATTACTGCACTAAAAATACGTCAATACTTTGCTTTTCAATAATTATACCAAGATTTGTTAATTTGGAATGTATTTAATTTTGTAATACATATCTATTTTTACTCCACTTTTTCACTGATCCCACTGAAAAAAAGCAACTAACTACATTTTCTCTCTTTTGATGCTATTCTAGAAGTGGGCCGTTAGAATGAAGCCAAGATTATTATGTTTTCTAAAGAGCTTAACCTCTTAAGAGTTCATGTGTACACATTTGATAATAAATATCTGATTTTCATTTTTTGAATTTTGGCCAATGGCAGCGACCACTGTGCATTGATTGCATAGAAAGAAAAATTATTGAAAAAGGTAGAAATTCTTTAAATCAAACCAACCCAACAATTGATTAAATAGAAAACTCGATTGTAAACGAGTATAGCAAAATGCTGGCATAAAAGCTGATTTAAATTCACACAAACAACCACCCGCAATGACCAATAAATGCCAATCAAACATCATAACTATGTTTTATATAAGGAGCAGGAATGTTCATAAACATAGAGATGTCGACATGGAGTATTATGTTTGGGATTAAATTGCACATTTTTCTAAAAAATAACACGATTATTAAATATTCCAATTTAAGACGATATATTATTTTTAAATCATATTTAAATTTAATAAATTAAAACAGCAAAGCCATAAATATAACAAGTTGATATTAAAAAAAATGAGGATTCGTGTAAAATTGAATATTTGTAGTTCTTAACGAACCATTACACGATTAGTTTAGCACTAACATGTGCCTGGTAACATTGGAGAGTTCGTATTTATACCCTAAGCCACAAGGTGGTCAGGGTATTATGTCTTTGTGCAGTTGTTTGTAACAGGCAAAAGGAAACGAGATAGATCCGTCGTTCCTTTTGATGATCTGCATAGAATCATATTCTGAGTCGATTTATGCATGTCTGTCCGTCCGTCTGTCCATGTATTTTTGTAAACAAAGTACATTTCGCATTTATTGCCCGATCCATATAAAATTTTGCACAAATCATTTGTTTGGCCCAAGGATGAACCCTATTGAAATTGGAGATAATCGGTAAAAATTTAGATATAGCTCCCATATATATCTTCGTCCGATTTGCCTTTTATTGTGCAATAAACGTGTAATATCAGCCCGAATGGTATGGGCTTTTGCACATACAACCAATTAGGCCTGAAAATAAGTATGCCAAATTTGATCGAAATCGGTTTGTTATTTTTGTCCTCCGCAGCCGTAATATGCACTCTGTAATAACAATATTTGGGGAAATATATCAAATACAGCTCAGAAATAAATTTCCTAATTTTATCGAGATCGAGTCAGATTTGGATATTGCACCCATATATATAACTTCGCCGTATTTGCCTTTTATTGTGCACCAAACGTCTAATATTTGCCCAACTGTGATGGAATTTGGCACTTACGACCGAATTGTGTATAGGAGCTAATATGTCAAATTTGGTGAAGATCGGTTCAGATATAGCTACAGCTCACATATATACATTGTTCATCCGATTTGTTATATTTGTTATCCACAGCCGTAATATGCACTCCGTAACAACGATATTCAGGAATACAGCTCAGAAATATCTATGCCAAATTTTATCGAGATCGGTTCAGATTTGGATATAGCTCCCATATATATATCTTTATCCGATTTCAAATTAATTGTGCACCAAATGGGCAATACAAGTCCGAATTTAAAAGATACAAATGCTTCGGCATATTTTGTCCTTTGTTATAATTATAATTATAGCGTGTATGTATGATTGAATTCTCCCATAAAAACTTTTAATTATTATGTGGAGCTCTACTAAACTAGCAAAGTGGTGTTGGGTATCATAAAGTCGGCCCGCCCTACTTTAAGACTTTCTTTACTGTTTTTTTTATTATTTACATAAAAGAAAGCGTTTTGTAGGTGTCAGAGTGAAAAAGTGCTTTGCTATGCTGGAGAATACCTAAACCCACAATATCTGTTAAACCGTTTGTGATGATGAACATTTGTATGTTCATTACACAATTTTTATATAAAACTGAGGAATAGGCGATATCATCTACTATTTCTCAATCAAAGATCGGAAACCCTATATATATGTTCAATATGTAGTCATGTTTTCATTTCATGTCGACATGTCAGATGGCATGAAAATATAATTTTAAAATAACAAAAAGGCAAAGAAATATTTGCTAGCAATTTTGCCCCTGAAGGAATTCTTTGATATTATCAATCTAAATAGAACAATTTTCAAAGAATTCTACTGAACAGTACAAAAAATGCTTTGATTTACATTGGAACTGGCTAAGATTTTTCTGCATAAAATAAACCCTCAAATCTATATATACATACTAGTGTATATAGACGTGCGTAAAAGTTTAAGCACGCACAAATTGGAAATATAATACAATAAAACATATTTTTATGCATTTTACAAATTTTTGATATTATTTTGCAGTTTTGTTATATTTTATATTCTCCGCCATACAATTTTGTTATTCCCATAGCTAGGCTATTTTTTTAAGCCAATCAAAAATGAAAACTAAATGAGGGCAGTAAGTTCCAGTCGACATTAATTTATGCCATTCTTTTAAGCCGCTAAACCAATAGCGAGGAGCGTCACGGTTTTACCAGTCTTTAATTTCGCAGTGCAAATTCGAATTGGAACTTTGGTAATTACTTACTTCCTATTAAATAGAATTTTTTTTAAGCCAATCAAAAACGAAAACTAAATGAGGGCAGTAAGTTCAAGTCGACTTTACTTGCGCTTCTCTAAACTAGTGACTGTAGACAGTAAAAGTCATTATATTACTACTTATTTATCGACTTTGGTGGTCAGACAATGACTATATATTTCGTACGACATAGCCTTGTTAATACAATTATTTGCAATGAGTATTTTTGCTGCGACTGGAATTATAATTCAGTATCATATAGCAGTGCCAGAAGATTTTA
Source organism: Musca domestica (assembly GCF_030504385.1). Lineage (NCBI taxonomy): Eukaryota > Metazoa > Arthropoda > Insecta > Diptera > Muscidae > Musca > Musca domestica. Next base: position 7,818,471 of record NW_026712258.1, read on the forward strand.
GGTGTTTGGACGGTTAAGTTTCATATGGTAAAATATGGTTTGGATCAGTCAAACTTAAGGCCCTTCTTACTACTTTCACACATGTTTTACGTTTTTGATTGTCTAGAACATCTATTTTACTGAAAAGTATTTTCTCTCCTTATGCGTTTTTATGATTTTCCAGTCTAGACGTTACATTTGTTAAATAAAAGTTAATCCATTTCTATCTAATTTCATGGGTCATTTGATTTTCAGCTTGCCGTAAAGTCGTTACAATAAGATCATAACAATAACATATTTTGGTGTGTGTGTGTGTGTGAGTGTGTGCTTTGGTCAAGCATAAAAATTCTTTAATATTGAATTTGTCGGATTCTGTATTTAATGTGGGTTCCACTGTAAACTACCATGCCACAACATGGATGCCATTGGATACTTGCTTCTGCAAAAAAAGAATTATGTGTGGATACTTTTTCCAGAATAGTTTTCCGTTTCCGGCTTTAGTATCTTCCTAACCAAACACACACACAGCCGACACTATTACTAAAAGTTCTCAGTGCGTGAGTGGCACGCAAGAGTGTCTATTTATGTTTATACTCGGACTTGTTCAAGTTTCCTATTGAATTTATGAGAATTTTTCAGTCAGCAAAACGTGAACTCCAAACAAATTAATGAATATCGATGTACCCTTACAGCACACATAACATACACATAAAGGCTTAGAGCAACAGAAGATGTATGCCGGGCTGGTTTTTATACGTGTTTCTCCACAGAGATTCTGTGTTTTATGGTGTGGCGGATAAAGAAGTAACTGCGAACTCTGTCGACTGTGATCGGCTATAGGCAATTAATGGCGTTTGCTTCAGCTGCTATTTCATTTCATCGTCTCGTGCTCACAGCGAAGATGATAAATGTTATGAAACTCTATTCGAACTTATGTATGTATGCACACATGAATTCGCACTTCAATCGACAATAGAGACATTTTAATTAATTTATTATATGAATACATCTATCACAGTTACTTCAGGCTCTCCATCGTCCAAGCACAATGATAGAGATAGATATAATTGAATTCAATGCCGGACAAACAAACATCCCTGCGAACAAACACAAATATATTATCAAAGAACATTTTATCGGCCATTTTCATTCTCAAGATAATTATTGCCATAATCTAATAATTGAAATTACATCTAATTGAGCATGTTTCATATCTCCGAAGCAATGGGATACACAAAGTTTTTCCCTCCATCGATAGAATCAAATATCATAATGCGAAATGATACCCAAAGGACAAATAATAATTCATCAAAGAAATGAAAATATTGTATATACACGCAAATGTAATTCATACTGGACAGAGTAGATAAAGTAACGAGGCAAAGTAGTCTTAAAAAAAATTCAAAACACCAAGAGATTGAAATCGATAACATTTTGCATGAAAATAAACATTTAATATTCTTCAATCCCCTGGAAGTGCTCAAAAAATGAACTATTATTAAAATTTACAAATGTCAGTATCATATTGACGTGATGCTATAAATTGAATTGAAGAATATAAATTGTGCACAAGTGTGAAGTTTAATATTGATTTAATTTCTGGTTTAATAATCAACCGCCTGTCGGAGGAAGTGTCCGATTTGGCTCAAACTTATTACATCGTTATATTTTTACCAAGCTTAGATCAATTTCGATGGTGGGCAATATCAGTCCACTACTACAAAGGCTCAACATTTTGCAAATAAAATTACAGATCTCATATTGAGAGAAGGGAGTAAACGATATAGATTAAACTTTGAAAATTATAATATTTATACCTCATATATAAACCATCGAAAACATATTCGATAAAGTCTTAACTTGATGCGCGGAAAGATTTATATCAGACTTAGATCAGGTAAGGTCACTGCAACTTTGCAACAAAATGTCAAAATTTTGAATACCCATATCCCAATTAGACGATATAAAATCTCTAAGTCTGCACTTAGGACTACGATATTATTGTTGCGATGTTTTTCTAGTCACAGGGAAGCGTTGGATCGAATTTCAGCTTGATATTTAGTCTAGAAGTATTTTTGTCACACCTTCTCATATAAGAAACACCAGCGTTGGGTGCAGTATGCAATCTCTATCTATAAAAGAGGAAAATGTTTGTATGTTTGTTTGTTTGTAATTTATGGACTCGAAAACCGCTGAACAGATTTTCCTGAAAATGTACATGTATACTGCAACATCGCTTGAAAGTAACATATACATTTTTGAAATTCCACTTGAAAGTGGAGATATCGCATCAGAATCGGAGGTACCTTCCAAAAATTTAGATTTTGTATGAACATATCTATTGATCGATTACAGATACAGTCTCCATATTTGGAATGCGTAACGGAATTTGGAACAAAAATAAATTTGCCAAATTATATTGAAATCGGTTCAGATTTGGATATAGCTTCCATATATATTTTCGCCCGATTTCAAGCATTTGATGCACCAAACACGCTATGTATCCCAAATTTCAATGAAATTTTAAACGTGTGATGGATTTATCTAAAAAATTGATTTCCCAAATTATATTGAAATCGGTTCAGATTTGAATATAGCTTCCATACATATTTTCGACCGATTTCGTTAATTTGATGCCTCAAACACGATATGAATGTTCGATTCCAATGAAATTTGGAATGTTTAACGGGATTTGATCCGACAATAAATTTATCAAATTATATTGAAATCGGTTCAGATTTGAATATAGCTCCCATATACATTTTCGGCCGATTTCATGTATTTGGTGCACCAAACACGATATGTATGTTCTATTCCAAAGAAATTGGGAATGTGTGACGGGATTTTGATTTGAAAATAAATTAGCCAAATTATATATAATCGGTTCAGATTTGGATATAGCTCTCATATATATTTTCGACCGATTTCATGTATTTTATGCACCATACACGATACGTATTTCCGATTCCAATGAAATTCTGCATGAGTGACTAAATTTGGTACAAATATAAATTTGACGAATTATATTCAAATTCCCTCAGATTTGATTATAGCTCCCATATATATTCTCGGCCGATTTCACATATTTGATGCACCCAAAGCGAGAGAGACGAAATCTGGCACCAGAAAAAAATTGCCAAATTTATTGAAATCGGTTGACGTTTCGGCCGACTTAATACATGTTATGTACCAAATACGATATATATATGACCGATTCCAATGAAATTCAGAATGTGTGGCGGAATTTGGTTACAATTATAAATGTGATATATTAATTGGAAATTAGTTAAGATTTGGATATAGCTCCCATATATTAAGTTGAGTGGCATTTTTATTGCAATTAGTGAATTCGAGGTAGCAACATACTTCCTCGTAATAAGCTTATTTCAAATTAACCGTTGTGTTGTTTTTTAGTGTTAGCCTAAGGTGTTGTGGGTCAATGGTTCTTATTTAAATCATATCCCAATCTGATCCGATTTAAATATAATTAAAAATTTTTTTTTTTACACCAAATTCCGCCACACCTTCCATATTTCATTGAAATTGGTGCGTCAAATATGTGAAATCGGCCGAAATATATACGTATGGGAGCTATAATCAAATCTGAGCAAATTTGAATATAATTTATCAAATTTATTTTTGTACCAAATTTAGTCACTCATGGCGAATTTCATTGGAATCGGAAATACGTATCGTGTTTTGTGCATCAAATATGTGAAATCGGCGGAAAATATATATGGGAGCTATATCCAAATCTGAACCGATTTTAATATAATTTGACTAATTTATTTTCTAATCAAAATCCCGTCACACATTCCCAATTTCATTGGAATCGAACATACATATCGTGTTTGAAGCATCAAATGAACGAAATCGGTCGAAGATATATATGGGAGCTATATCCAAATCTGAACCAATTTCAATATAATTTGACAAATGTGTATTCGTTTTGATTTCCGCTACACATTCCAAATTTTATTGAAAATAGAGATACATAGCGTGTTTGGTGCATCAAATACATGATATCGGTCGAAAATATATATGGGAGCTATATCCAAATCTGAACCGATTTCTATATAATTTGATAAATTTATTTTCGGATCAAATCCCGTTATACATTCCAAATTTCATTGCAATCGAACATTCATATCGTGTTTGAAGCATCAAATGAACGAAATCGGTCGAAAATATGTATGGAAGCTATATCCAAATCTGAACCGATTTCAATATAATTTGGCAAATTTATTTTTGTTCCAAATTCCGTTACGCATTCCAAATTTGGAGACTGTATCTGTAATCGATCAATAGATATGTGTAAAATTTTGGGAGGTACCTCCGATTCTGATGCTATATCTCCACTTCCAAATTGAATTTCAAAAATGTATATAGCCTATGTTACATGTAAATTTTCAGGAAAATCTGTTCAGCGGTTTTCGAGTCCATAAATTACAAACAAACAAACATACAAACATTTTCCTCTTTTATAGATATAGATATATTAGTAAATAAAATTTTTAATGCATATAAAATCAAAAGGGGTAGCGAAGCGCACCTTGTTCAGCTAGTATTACATAAAAGTCAGTCCTACAATATAATTCTTCTCACCAGTCTTAATATTTCGTCTCTTAAATCATCAACAAATCATCGGCATTGATGCCTTCCACTATTATATAGAGGGTATATTAAATTTGTCATTTCGTTTGTAGGCATGTTAGACCCTGCAAATTATATACAGTTCCGTGCAACTAATTAGGGAGAGCAAAACAATGACTGTATTTGCTCACCTTTTTTTTGGCCAAACATTTTACATACATATTTTTTCCATCTGGGGAGACTCTATTATTAATTGTCTTATCGAAAAATAATACCCGTTTTCCATCCTTCAGTCGTCCATCTTGCAAATTCTAAACGTAGCTTTCGATTCCGTTCTGACAATAAGGGTTTTCCAGTAGCGAAATTAGTTTTTTTAAGGATGATGCCATCATGTCTACATGATCTTCCATCACGAAGCCTTATCATAATCATCCTAGTACTAACATCACAAGATTTAGTTCTACACATGATTAACAATGGTATTTTTATTCTGTAAGCTGTGACTAGACGTTAATAACTCTATAACTCTACTGAAATTTAACCAACATAACTTACTAAAATAGCCAATATTTCGACTGTCCATAATTTGATGCAAGATCAATTTTCTAAATAAAATGAAGAACATGTAAAGTAACGGTGCAATCTTTGTAAGGTGCAATAAAAAACAATGTTAATACTTTGCGCTTGTCGGTAACAAAACTGAAGAAACGTAAAATATAATTTTCCATCAAACTGCCCCTAATTAGCTAGTTAGTAGGTTTATATTCTGGATCAGCGTAAAATTCAAAGTCGATGTCCACCTGTCTGTTGTAATCACGCTATTCGAACGAATTGAGATAGAATGGTAAAATTTTGAACATATTTTGTCAGTAGGTATGTTAAGTTCGTAATAGGTACAAAAGAATATGACAAAACGAAGCTTATGTAGGTGCCTGTCTTGGTATAGCCCCCATATAACGGTTTTAATTAAGCGGTATTCTTCATTAGATTGTTTTTTTTTATACCCTACACCACAAGGTAGTCAGGGTATTATGTCTTTGTGCATTTGTTTGTAACAGGCAAAAGGAAACGAGATAGACCCATAGTTCCTTTTGATGACCTGCATAGAATCACTTTCTGAGTTGATTTATGCATGTCAGTCCGTCTGTCCGTCCGTCCGTCCGTCCATGTATTCTTGTGAACAAAATGCAGGTCGCATTTATTATCCGATTGAGATGAAATTTTGCAAACAACATTTGTTTGGCCCAAGAACGAACCCTATTGAAATTGGAGATAATCAGTCAAAATTTATATATATCTCCCATATATATCTTCGTCCGATTTGCCTTTTATTGTGCACCAAACGTGTAATATCAGTCCGAATAGTATGGAACATACAACCAAATTAGGCCTAAAAATAAGTATGCCAAATTTGATCGAAATCGGTTCAGATATAGCTATAGCTCCCATATATATTTTTCATCCGATTTGTTATTTTTGTCCTCCGCAGCCGTGATATGCATTCTGTAACAGCAATATTTGGGGAAATATATCAAATGTAGCTCAGAATTACCTTTGTTAAATTTTATCGAGATCGGTTCAGATTTGGATATAGCTTCCATATATAACTTCGTCCGATTTACCTTTTATTGGGCACCAAACGTCTAATATTTGCCCAAATGGGATGGAATTTGGCACATACGACCGAATTGAGTCTAGAAGGTTGTATGCCAAATTTGGTCGGTTCAGATACAGCTTGGATCGGTTCAGATATAGCTATAGCTCCCATATATATTGTTCATCCGATTTGTTGTATTTGTTACCCACATCCGTAATATGCACTCCGTAACAACGATATTCAGGTAAATGTATCAAATACAGCTCAGAAATACCTTTGCTAAATTATATCGAGATCGGTCCAGATTTGGATATAGCTCCCATATATAACATCGTCCGATTTACCTTTTATTGGGCACCAAACGTCTAATATTTGCCCAAATGGGATGGAATTTGGCACATACGACCGAATTGAGTCTAGAAGGTAGTATGCCAAATTTGGTGAAGATCGGTTCAGATATAGCTATAGCTCCCATACATATTGTTCATCCGATTTGTTGTATTTGATACCCACAGCCGTAATATGCACTCCGTAACAACGATATTCAAGGAAATATATCAAATACAGCTCAGAAATACCTTTGCTAAATTTTATCGAGATCGGTTCAGATTTAGATATAGCTCTCATATATATCTTTATCTGATTTCAAATTAGTTTTGCACCAAATGGGCAATACAAGTCCGAATTTAAAAGATACAAATGCTTCGACATATTTAGTTCTTTGAATTTTAAATTATAATAATTATAATCATAGCGTGTATGATTGAATTCTCCCATAAAAACATTTACTTGTTATGTGGAGCTCAACTAAATTAACAAAGTGGTGTAGGGTATCATAAAATCGGCCCCGCCCGACTTTAGGACTTTCTTTACTGTTTTTTTTTTTTTTTTTTTTTTTGAAAAATTTCATGTTCTTTCCAAATAGTGAAGAGTATTAAAAGTTCGGCCCTGCCTAGTCGAAATAACGATTTTAGACCCTAGGACTCTTTGAACCAAATCCGTTTTAGGACATTGGGAGTCAATCTAGCAATGTCCGTCCGTCTATTTGTCTGGCTGGCTGTTGCGTACAATAATACCCGAAGGGAGTATACGATTTAGTCCAAACTTGGTGTATCGTAATATTTTTGTTAAACTTAGATCGAGTTCGGAGTTCGTGATACCTCCCCCACAAAAGGTAAACATTTTCATAGAAAATAATTAACCGCATAGGAAGAGAACGGATAATCTCATTTTGTTCAAACTTTGCAAATAGTGATATTTGCATTACCACAAAATCAGGTGCGAGAATGGGTAAGATCGAACTACTCTTCTAGTACCTCCCCCACAAAGGGTCCAAATTTGGAATATCTAATACGCTCAAAAAATGTGTGCAGATTCTCTACAAACTTCACACATACCAATATATTTACCATTACAAAATCTGGTGTAAAGATGGAGTATAGCGGACCACTCCTTCTGGTACTTCCCCCAAAAAGGCTCACAATTTGGAATAACCAAAACGCTCATAAAATTCGAAATAAGCATCCGATTAGTTTCAAACTTCGCACATGCCAATATTTCCACCAAAACAAGATCTGATGTGAAGATGGGATTTATCGGACCTGAATACCTTTCCCATAAATCGTCAAAATTTTGAATGTCTAAAACGATCATAAAATGCGAAATGTGCATCAGATTTTCTTTAAATTGCTGTTCCCAATATTATAACAATTACAAGATATGATGTTAAAATGGGATATACTGGCTCACACCTTCTATGCTTATAACTCAAGAACCGCTAGTCTGATATTAACGATTTAGCCAAATTCGGATTGTCTCTTGACAGAAAAGGATAAAATCCACAAAAAAAAATTTTAAAAATGTGAAATTTGAAAATATTCATTTAGACTTTTGAAATGTACAATTGTTATGTTTTATTCTACATGATGTTTTTCCACTGATATTCGAATGTATATTTGTAGTGTTTTTTTTTTTTTTTTTTTTTTTTTTTTTTTTGAATTCTAATATGTTGTGTAGTCTCGGGAAAAATCGAGAAAAAAATTTCAATGGAATTGAATTTCAAAACAATAGTAAATTCTTTTGACAAACTTCGTAAGGACCTTTAAACATTTGCTGTAAAAAACAGCGAAGAAGTTGAAGATTTTTTCTTGTTTCAATTTGGTTTTCTTTTCTGTCATTTTTATGTAATGTACGATTATTTTTCAATTTGGCTTATCATATTGAATTCAATCTTTTCTTTTAACAAAATAAAAACCATATAAAAGAAAGTTATGTAAGTTACTACGCTTATAACTTTACGGATTTTGACAATTCATAAATATCGGAATCTTGGCAAAAAAAAAAAATCCCTTAAAATTATGTCAATAAAAATATGAATAAAAAGTCTTTTTGGCGATCTTTCACGTCTAAAATTGGCATCTAGCTTTCAACTCCAGGACCTACATCGTGCTTCAGCTGAAAGATGCGAACACATTTAAATAAACAAAAATGACCGACAAAGCATTATGGAGCTCATTTCAAAAGATGTACCTTCGTTTTTCACATGGTAATAATCCGTGCAATAAGAACTCAAAATGCATAATGGATTGGGACTGCGATCCGAATATAAAGTGTGCAAAATAGAAGAGCGAATTGAACACTTAGTAAGAAAATGAATTCTTCCTAAACTTTCAAGATACTTTAAATTACGGGGCCGAACCTTTGTTTAGTCGTCATTGAATTATGGGATCTCCAACGCAAAATTTAATTAACTGTTCTGATATCATTCTGCCCTCAACTATGATGTTGACAAAACTTAATACCACTCAGCCCTATAATCTAAACGTTGGTAACACAAATTCCAAGTTACAGCTCTTTTGAATGGAAAATATTGCTAAGCTCTTAACAATACTGAAAATTGAGCTGAGTTTTCACATGGGGCTATGATAGATGTTTTTATCATATTGGTTTTTAACATTTTTACCAACAACGGATCTGATCTGATTATGAAATTTATGGGCCCCCTGCCACTGGACCCACTTTTTAACGTTATGAATAATTATAACCCTTATACATGCTATTCAGTTTTAGTCATGATTATTTACCACCAGTTTAAAAAGAATATTTTATATCTTTTTTCAACATCGCCTATAGAAAAGAGTAATTTCAGTATGGTTAATCCACCTGTCGTGTTTTGCTATACATTGTTTTTTTTTTTTGCTCAAATATAACAACATCTGAAAGTGTGGCTTAGTAATAGATTAAAGCTTCGTTGCAATCTTCTTCGCATCGGTACGGTATCCTGTTTGTAAATCTATAACACGATTCTTTAGGATAAATGACTATGTATTACAATACTGTTATGTAAAACATGTAACACGAAGTTAGAAACATATTTTTTCATCGACACACAAAACCCTTCCAGAAAAATTGCTGTTAATTTTGAGGAAAGGCAATCGATATTTTAAATAATGTTTGCATGATATCCTGTATTCATGACATCGTTTTTCCTCCCCATATCTTGTGGCCTACATGCGCATACAATATGTGTATTTGTGTGTGTGCGTGTGTGTACATTTCCAATGTGAATTTAGCCTCAAGCATTTAGACAAGTTATTTAAAGTTATTGAAGGAAACCGCAAATCTTTTCAACAAAATCATTATTACATGGTTCGATGTTCGTTCAACCGTGTATTAAATTACACCCGCACGAAGTTTCCATCTACTTCGATATTACAAATTACTTTTCCTTGGTCGGTTTCACTTCGGTGTGCTAGAGTCTCATTTTTACTGACCGTTCAAGTCTTTTTCGACATCGACATCGACGTGGTCGTCGTCTGTGCTGTCAGTTGTAACCACCACTTGCCAATGTAACAGATGTGAAAAGTGGTCTCGAAGAAATGAGGAAGAACAGCTGAATGCATCCATTAGTCCAAAATGCAAGTAATGTTTTCAAAGTCAACAGTCAGAAGAACATTTGTTAAAACACAAGGGAAATTAACGAAACAGTTTGCTATTGCCGTTGTTTTTGCTGCTGTTCCTTTGCTTTCCTTTAGCATTTCCTTCCGCCTTAGCGAAAATGAATGTGTGTGTGTATGGGTGTGTGCAGAAAGGAGTAGTCATGTTCAAACGTCTGTGTGTTGTCGATATGTATGTGCGCATAAAAGATTTTTAAGAAAACTAATAATATACGGTAGTAAGAGACGAAGAAACTGAAGAGATATACTTTTCGAAAGTATGGCTGTGTGTGCTCGCCATTATCCTCGATCGTTGTATGATATGAAATTTCAATATACTTTTAAACAGCTTCCGCTGAGCTAGTAAAGCTTTTGGGTATTTCAAATTTAAAAGGATGGAGAAATGTTGAAAAGGACCTTCACAGAATCAACGAACGGCCCACCTTACAACCGTACTTCTTCAATAAAACGAATACGGCGATAAAGATAATCCCATACATTGTATCGAATCAAATAACCATGTTGGAATCTTTGGCAGCGTTCATATATTAAAAAGTTTTCATATTCTATGTCAATTTAATATTTTTTCTACACCAATTCATGCAACCATAAACACACAAACCAATACATTGACACATTTGTGCATTTAGTGTGTATGCCCTGACAAAGGTGTACATGTGTATGAGTGCGGCGTGTGGGCTTTCTGAGTGTTTGTGTTGTTGTAGTCTAGTGTATATACACAAATTGTAATCCTCTTAAAACTGAATCGTTTTGAACATTTATTGTGGTCACAGGACATTCAAAGCTCCTTTTAATCCCCCCATACTTTCGATGATAAAGCATAAACTATAAAGTAACCGCAATAAATGTATGTTTCAAGAGACACAAACAGAATATACGTGCATATCAACCTATGTATGTGAAAAGTAGAACAAGGAAACACTTAACACAACAGAGTGTTCCAAAAATGTAAATTTTACAAACTGAAAAAGTTAAATAAATAAGAAAAACTTAGAATTTCGTTTATTTAATAGATATTTTAACGACGTTTTTCCAACGTGTATTCTGAATAAATATTAGGTAAATTATGAAAAATAAAATAAATAAATCAAGTCTTAATATGTCACTTATAAAAGGAAGTGTTTAACCCGATAATTTCTACAATGACACTTATTCAGAAATAAACACGCTCATTCAAAAATGAGAGACAGAAATTAAAACATAATGTTAACAAGTAAAAAGCGCTAACTTCAGCCGGGCTGGACTTTTAATACCATTCATCGTTAGATAAAGAAAACCTTTAAAAATAAAAATATCGGCATTATTTATTGGATCCGTTTCGATTTTTACCAGTGAAATCGGTTGTACGTTATAAATAACAAGTTTGAGAAAAAAATCTGTTAGCAAATTTTGCTAAAATCACCAAAATATCGAGTACAAAGTCTATACAGAAACGTGGACAGTAGCCATTGGGAACTTCAATTAACAAATTTGAAAAAAAATTGAGTTGACAAATGTGACACATATAACAAAATAACGACTTTCTGTAGGTGGAATAATATGAGGGCTGTACGAAAATGAGTATCTGTGTGGATTTCTATCACAGAAGGTGGAAATTATTGGTTAAGTGTCCGGTGTATGTGGTGTGGATAATGACTTACAGGGGCCGTTCTCCAGTTTAACTGTAAAGGATAACATTACGCATTCTGTGAAGAAACTCTAACTCGGACCAATTAATATTTTTATATTGAATTTATAACACTTTATAAAAAAGTTGTGTTAGTTACTACGCTTATAACTCAAGAACCGCTGGTCTGATTTTAACGATTAAAACAAATTCCAAATTGTAGGCAGAAAAGGATAAAATAAAAGAAGTAAAAAAGCTGTAAGTTCGGCCGGGCCGAATTTTTAATACCCTCCACAATTTGGTACAAATTTGGCAATTTCCAAAAAATAAAACCCGTTAAAAATTCTGTTAAAATCATAAAAATACCGAAAGCTTATACGACGACGTGGGCCTGCATAGGCAACTTTTGTCATAAATTTTTACAATATTTAAATGCGAAACATGAAGAGAAATCTGTTTATAATGTAGCTAAAATCATCAAAATACCGAATATGGGGGGCACCGTTATATAGGGGCTATATGAAGACGTGGACCTGCACAGACAATTTTCTGGCATGGGCTGAAGTATCCATTACGAACTTCACATGCGAAATTTGAAACAATCCCTGTAAATAATGTCGCTAAAATCATCAAAATGCCGAATATCGGGGGGATACCGTTATATGGGGGCTATATGAAGACGTGGACCTACATGGCACATTTTTTGACTTTGGATGTAGTATCCATTACGAACTTCAAATACCAAATTTGAAACGATTCCGGTAAATAATGTCGCTAAAATCATCAAAATACCGAATATCTTAGGCTGTAGTATCCGTTATGAACTTCAAATGCCAAATTTGAAATAATTCTGGTGAATAATGTCGCTAAAATCATCAAAATACCGAATATCGGGAGGTACCGTTATATGGGGGCTATATGATAACTTGGACCTACATGGCCCATTTACGAACTTAACCTGCCTACTGGGAAAATATACATGTGTGAAAAATTTTAGCCTTCTATCTCAATTTGTTCGAAAGATAGCGTGATTACAACAGACAGACAGACAGACAGACAGACGGACAGACAGACACACAGACAGACAGACGGACATGGCTAAATCGTCTTAGAATTTTACGCTGATCAAGAATATATATACTTTGTTGGGTCTGTCATGAGTATTTCGAGGAGTTACAAACGGAATGACAAAATTAATATACCCTCCATAGTATGGTGGAGGGTATAAAAAACCGGGTAGAAATGATAAATCTGAAACTTTTTATTTTGACTTTTGTACAATGTGCAATAATAATGTTTTTTTTTTTTGCATGATTTTTTTTATTTGATTTACTATTCTGTAATGTACATTAGTAGTGTTTTTCCTTTTTGAATTCTAATATGTGTAATCTTTTAGTAGTTTAGAGCGACAACGGACAAAACTGTTATTTATAGATTTTATGTATTTATTTGATAAGTGGGACTGTAAGAAATCTATCATTTCCGAGGAGGATAAGATATGAAAAAATGATATTTTATAGTGGACAAACGGTTTTTTTTTCAATTTGATTAACTTTATTGACTTTTTTTGAGAACTGAAATTGCAGGCGGATTGAATAGAATTGTAGAACCGAATTTTGTAGTGGTGAACATACTAAATAGATGATGTCGAAATAATTATGGAATAATTCCTATTTTAAAATCGCAAAGAAATAAAGAAAAAAAAGAAAAATTTCTTTGCAAAACATTCTAAAATCGAGAAAACGTTTCTATGGAATCTAATTTCTATTAGCTAACCTCGTAAGGACCTTTAAACATTTGCTGTAACAAATTCGCGAACAAGTAAAAGAATTTATTTATTTTTTTGTCAATATTATATAATGTACATTTTTTTTCAATTTGACTTATCATATTGAATTCAATTGTTTTTTGTTTTTTTTTTTTTTTTTGAAAAATATAAAGTATTTTCCTCCATATATATATATATATATATATATATATATATATATATATATATATATATCACATGAGAACTTTAAATTCAAATTAATTGGGACTGCAATCAGTAAAATACCGAATACAAAGGGGAACTGCAATATGCGGACTATACAAAATGGTAGATCGACTTGAAAATTTAGTGAAATAAGAATTCATATACTCCGAAAATTATTTATGATTAATATAAATATGTAATTAATAATAGCATAATCTGGGGGTGGGGAATTCTAAGTGAATAGTATTAGGTTAGTAGAGTAAAATTCCAAAAGGGTTATGGGTTCCCGATATTCGGTATTTTCATGATTTATTTCAAATTTCATATTTAAAGTGGGTACTACAGCCAATGACAAAAAATTTCGTAAGCAGGACCACGTCTTCGTATAGTCTCCATATAACAGTTTTCATTTAAATGGAAGTTTCCGGAAGTTTTTTGAAATTATTCAAGTTCATTCCAAATGGTGGAGGGTATTAAGTTCGGCCGGACCGGACTTAGCTGCTTTTTTACTTGTTATTGTTTTGTTTTTGACCTATTTTAATCTTTAAGTTACTCTAACAGAGTTTATTTATCTCACAACCCATTTTATGGAGAACGTATGCTCTTAGCTCAACAGTCTATGGGGAATTTCCCATTTTATTTTCGAGGTCATCGAAAAATTTGTTAAAGTTGCCTTTCATATATCTTAAATATTGGCTCTTTTGTAAATATCTTTTGGTAAAGATGTTGAGAATGTCAATCCAACATTGACGTCAAAATCGTAATTGTAGCTTAAGAAATTTCCAAAACAAGTGGCATGAAAACAGTTATCAAAATTTACCAATTAGGGTCAACAATTTTCTAGCGGTCGTACCTTCATCTTTTTATAAAATAAGATCAGCTCTGAACTCATTTTATGGGGTAGTGCCTTAAAAGGACGGGTCATTTTCCCTGAGACTCCATTTTGTTATTGCGCAATATGCATCGAAAAAGAATTGTACGGCTTATTTATTAGTTGCACATCCATTCCAAAAATAGTATTATTATCAATAGTGGACATCCCAATAAACATGTGTGCATGTGTGCTCTCGTAAATGAACAAGTATACAAAGCCGATTCTAAGTATCTTATGAACTTCTAAACACTTAACACTTCAAATCTGCCATATTTATGTGTATTAATACAAATACAAACAAACACACATACATACATAGATATGTACACAGTGTTTGGTATTATATAAGAATTTGTTTACCAGACCATTTATGGACTCCTTCAACTCTATCCATTTAGATTGACACATGCACACACACTGTCACATCTGCTAAAGCAAACATACATATGTACTTGTGTGTGTGTAAAGATGTTTGTGTTCATAATGTATAATGGCAATTACATTAACATAGAAATAGATCGATTACAACAACAAAAACAGCAGGAGCAAAACAATAAAAAGCCCAACGACGACATATTTGCCCAAATGGACAACGATTCAAACGGAGACAATGTCTAAGACAAACAGCAAAAACAATAACAACAAAAAAAGCCGAGAAAAGAAGAAACAATAAACTGCCATTTCGGATAATTTTTGGTAATTTAAGTAATCCCTTGTAAACATAAATATCAATTTATTATTTGTAACAATATTTTAAATGTACTACGTCTTCCTTTGTCGGCTCCTTTTTCGTCTGTATTTGTGTGGATGGGTGTATATGTGTTTGTAAAACTTCGTAAATGTTGGTAGGTATATGTGTAAGGCAATGTTTATTTCAAGGTTGTTCGGTATGCATTTGCCAAACGTTTAAGCAAACTGTTTCAACCATACATCGATACATACATACACACACACCCACACATTGATACAGAAGCAAAAACTATCCCAACATACCAAATTGACTTGAGAATAATATTTTAATAAGCTTACAAACATAAGCCTAAAGCTTGAGAAAATCTTGAGAATGTATTGAGAAATGTTTGTTTAACAATTATAGAATAATCGAAAAGGAACCCTTATTCATAAGCTTATTCTTGTAATTGCAGAATAAGCTTACGAAAGTAATCTATATATATAAATGTAAGTTGTGTTAGTTACTACGCTTATAACTTAAGAACCGCTGGACTGATTTTAACGATTCACACAAATTCGGAGTTGTCTCCTCTCCGAAAAGGATAATATCCAAAAAAATCGCGTAAAAATGTGATATATTAACATTTTCATTTTGACTTTTCAAATGTACAATAGTAATGTTTTATTTAGCATGATTTTTTTCTATTTTGACTGGCTTTTTTCTAATTTACATTTGTAGTGTTTTTTATATTTTACTAGCTGGCCCGGTCCGCGTTGCCGGCCCGTAGTTTTTGTCTATTATGCATATTTGTCAAAGCATAATTATTATTACTTTTTTAAACCCATTAGCACCTCGGATTGTGCATTAGAGTACTCATAAGTCCCCCTAACCATGTCGGTCTGTTTTTCCGCCAAAAGGTGAACTTGAGGGGGTACTATTACATGGAGAAAATTCTAAAATTTGTAGATATGTTGAAATTTTTGTGTAAGATTTTACCCCCAAAAATACACATTTTTAGCCAAATCCTTTGAAATATGGTAAAATGCGAAACATCGACCTACATTGAAAACTTTCTTCACCATAATCCAAGATGACAAATAGAGGCCAAATCGAAAATATAGCAGAACAACATAGCATGTCAAACTGAAAATAAATCACGTGATTAAAATAAGTAAAAAAAAGTTTTATCCACCTCATAATTGAGGTCAGACTGATTTCAGAATAGTCAAATATAATTACTATTTTACACCCATTACCGTAATATGGGAACTAATTTTATTTGTCATTTAAATTGTAAATTGGAGACCCCAATTTATTTCATATAGATGTACATCCCAAATCTACGTTCCCAACCAATATTCTCTTGGGGGCTACAAATTCAATAGAATACAAATTTTTCTTTTCTGACCACACATTAGATGTGAAAGTGCACTTGGGGAATCTCCAATGTGGGGACTTTACTTAAATAAATTCCTATGGGGCAATTATCTGTATGATGGTTCCCTACCCCAAGGTAGAATATATACAATTTTTAGCCAAATCAATTGATGAATGTGGTCAAGACCAATATGGGCCCTACTCAAATTTTAAATTTTATGCGAAGAGGTTCTCTAAAAAGAAAAAAGTGGCCAAGACCCCCACAATAGCTTAAATCATACGATGGTTATATACATATGAAATCGGGTTGTACCCTTATCCGTTATCATGACCTGCAAAAGCGATTTAAGGTATCTTGAATGTTTGGGAAGAATTTCAGGAAGGATAGAAATCCTTTTCTTACTAAGCGTCCCATTCGCTCTACTATTTTCCACCCTTTATATTTGATGTTTTACTGATTGTACTCCCATTTTGAGCTCTCATTGGATGGATTATTGTCACATGAAAAAAGTAGGTCCACGCTTTGAAATGAGCTCAATTAGACTTTTTCTGTAATTTTTGTTTGTTTAAATGTGTTCGCATCTTCTAGCTGAACCACGATGGAGTTGAAAGGTATTTAATTTCTTTGCTGAAAATTTGTATATAGTGAAAAATTATTCTTTATTTTGTTCACAAAAAATCCACTGAATTCAATATGATAATACAAATTGAAAAAAATTGACAAAATAAGAATAACAAATTGAAAAGAATCTTTAATTTGTTCGCTGATTTTTTACAGCAAATGTTTAAAGATCCTTACAAAGTTTGTCAATAGAATGTACTATTATTTTAAAATTCGATTTCATTGAAATTTTTTTTCGATTTTTTCCCGATTTGAGAATTTTTGCAATGAGATCTCTTTTTTGGTAATTTTTAGCGATTTTGAAAAAGTAATTATCTTTTAACTTTGGTGTGACCGCGTTAAATAATTTCGATATCATCTATTCCGTTTCGCCACCACATAATTCGGTACTACACTTCCATGTAACCCGCCATCAATTTTAGTTCTCAAGAAATCAAGTCAATTAAATAAATTGGTATTAATATTCGAATTGAAAAATAAAATATAAAAAACACTACAAATGTACATTCGAAAAAAGTAAGTCAAAATGGAAAAAAAACATACAAAATAAAACATTACGATTGTATATTTCAGAAGTCAAAATGAAAATGTTAATATATCACATTTTTACGCGATTTTTTTGAATATTATCCTTTTCGGAAAAGAGTCAATTCAGAATTTGTATGAATCGTTAAAATCAGATCAGCGGTTCTTGAGTTATAAGCGTAGTAACTAACACAACTTACATTTATATATATAGATTTTTGAATTCGAATAATAAAACCAATTTATTTAATTGACTTGATTTCTTGAGAACTGAAATGGAACATGGAAGTGTAATACCGAATTATATGGTGGCGAAACGGAATAGATGATATCGAAATGATTTAACGCGGTCACACCAAAAGAAAGATAATTATTAATTAAAAGATAATTACTTTTTCAAATTCGCTAAAAAATCACGAAAAAGAGATCTCATTGCAAAAATTTTCAAATCGGGAAAAAATCGAAAAGATTTTCAGTGGAATCGAATTTTAAAATAATAGTAAGGGTCTTTAAACATTTGCTGTAATAAATCAGCGAACAAGTTGAAGATTTTTTCAATTTGTTATTCTTCTTTTGCATTTTTTTTTTAATTTGTATTATCATATTGAATTCAGTGGATTTTTTTGTGAACAAAATAAAGAATAATTTTTCACTATATACAATTTTTCAACAAAAAACTGAAATAAGTGCGAAATACGATGTTAACTGACATCTACCTTTCAACTATAGGGCCGACATCGTGGTTCAGATGGAAGATGCGAACACATTTAAACAACCAAAAATGACAGAAAAAGCCTAATGGAGCTCATTTCAAAGCGTGGACCTTCTTCTTTCATGTGACAATAATCCGTCCAATGAGAGCTCAAAATGCTAAATTCTTTGGGAGTACAATCAGTAAAATACCAAATATAAAGGACGGAAAATAGTAGAGCGAATGAGACTCTTAGTAAGAAAAGGATTTCTATCCTTCCAGAAATTCTTCACAAACATTCAAGATACCTTAAATCACTTTTGCAGGTCATGATATCGATCATAACTCACGATAAGGGTATATCCCGATTTCATATTTATATAATCATCATATGATTTAAGCTATTTTTGGGGTCTTGGCCACTTTTTTCATATTTTGGCCCTTATTTGGCATCTTTGACTCTAAGGGGTTAGGGAACCATCATACAGATAATTGCCACATAGGAATTTATTTAAGTAAAGTCCCCACATTGGAGTATCCCCAAGTCCACTTTCACATATAATGTGTGGTCAGAAAAGAAAATTTTGTATTCTATTGAATTTGTAACTCTCAAGATAATATTGGTTGGAAACGTAGATTTGGGATATACATCTATATGATAATATGGTGGATAAAACTATTTTTATTCATTTAAATCACGCGAAATTTTTTTCAGTTTGACATGCTATGTTGTTCTGTTAAATTTTTGATTTGGTCTCTATTTAACTTTGGCTATTCTTAATTCATTCAGCGCTCAATTATGAGGTGTACAAAATACAGCAAATTCCAAATTACTGCTCATTTGACTGGAAAATTTTGCTACGATTTTTATCATACTAAAAATTAATTTGATCCTTTACATGGAGATAAGATTGATATATACTTTTTAATAGATTTGTATAGCACATCCACACCTTTGAAGCCCACGGCTTAAATATGGGTACAGGTATTTTAAAACACTTTTAATCGACCAGAACGGGAACACTTATATCAGTCATATCTGTGAATAATTATGCTTTGACAAATATGCATAATAGACAAAAACTACTGGCCGGCAACGCGGACCGGGCCAGCTAGTATTTTATAAAGCTTATTTTTTCAATGGTAAAAAATATTTATTTATTCATTTTTTAATTATTTTACACATTTCATTCATTGATTGCCATCCCAGCTGTCACTGCATCCTGTTGCCTTGATACCTAGATGCTTTCTTTCCCCTTATTTGAGCTTCTGTATCTCCTCCACTTATTCTTCACTTCTGTTGAATTCCTGCAACTTTTTGACGCCTCCATTCTGAAATGAGATTGAAATAATTTATACTACAGATTCCCAGATTTATTATTCATCATTACCTTAGAGTTTCGTCCGGAAATAGGTCCTAAATTCGCGTGATTTTGATTTTAACCAAAGAAAATAATTTTTTGTTGACAATTTTCACAAAAAAAAAATCAAAACAAATTTGTCAACAAAGGACAGATTTGAGAAAAGTTTGTGCAAAAAAGTGTTTCTCAAGCATTGTTGAAAAATTCTTATGATAAACTATTTTCATAATATTATTCTCAAGCTGTATTGTATTTTTGGTATGCTGGGATATTGTTTACTCGCTCGCACATGGACACACGCACACACATGCAAATGTGTACACACATAAGAATATTTGTGTTGGCTGTAAGAACTTAAGCCGCTTTAAATGTCACCATTTGAAATCTTTGTTAGTAAACCGTAAAATATTCCCCCTAATTTGACAACCAACGAAATCTATAAATTTATGTTTCTCCCCCACGCTTAGTTGATGCTGCTGCTGTTGTTGTTGTAGTTGCTTTTCGGTTAGCATCATTTTGTCGGTGGCCTCTTGGCGGCGGGCTTCCAAATATTTAGTTAGAATTGCAAATAAAATCAACCATAGGACAAATTGCTGTGTCTGTTGCTGTATTGTATGGTCTTCATCCAGATAATATAAATATCGGTACTGATTACTGCTGTCACATAAATTGTACAATTTACATTGTTCGGCATCCTCAATTCCATTCAATTTCGTATATATGAACTCCATTTGGGATAATTTTCGTCTAAGATAACAAAAAGAAAAGCTGTGTCATGTCGGTGGGGGTCCATGAATACATTAACATTTCACATCGACAGTGATGGTCAAAATTTCCACCGAAACATATGTCGAGCCATCATTGATATCGGCAACCATTCTGCCAGCCATTTGTGTGGATTAGCCTATATTATTTTTGACAAAGGTATTTTGAATAGTTTATGCCACATACAATGAAGAAATCAAAAAGCAAACAAGTTCTCTGTAACATCTTCATTGGCTTAATCCAAAAGCATTTGACACACAAAATGTGGCGAGACCTACTGTGCATATTGGTAGACACATATGATATATGTGTTCATATTTTTCCTTCCCACTCCATCTTGATGGGAAAATTACATATTCCTATAATGGTCCCAATGACTGTTCTATTTCCTCATTTCTTTTTCATGATTTCCCGTGTTAGGATTCGATATCATCAGAAACTTGTGAATGTCCAAAATCGACAGAAACGGGAAAGTGAAACATCACGTTTTCTTATGTTTTATTAAATCTATCCATCAATCTGTCATTGTGTGTGCGTGGCATGAGTTTTTTTTAATAAAAATTATAATATAACACACACACACATAATTTTACACGTTGTAGTACGAGCTGTGTGTTAGCTCCAACAAACGTTTCACTTAGAGGACGAATTAATTTTAATCGTGGTGATCAATTTTGTGGTGTGGAAAAAACCTTTAAGGTAATGTATTCCAACGATATTGTATGATATTTATCCACTAATAAAGACATTAGTTAAACACTTTTAAAACATATTTTGAGATGGGTGGCGACTGATTGCATGTTCATTGTGCACAAAATGATTTCACATGAGGTGTTTCGGAACTCGAAGTCGTTTTAATGCCGTTCAGATTTAGCAAAAAGTACCATATATATGTTTCATCCGATTTGATTAAAAGCCTTACTTGCCGTAATTTGCACTTAATAAAAAGAATTTGTCTGCCAGATATTGACCTCATGTATAATTCACTCTGCTTTTGATTGCATATTAGAGATCATATACAGGCCAGAAATACCTCCAATAAAGTTTGAGGACATAGATTCAGTTACAGAAATAGCTCTCATATAAGTGCGTTCCATTTCAAATTAAATCCGATCTTATGCCGTTTTCGCAATTGATGACCATTTATTTATATATGTATTCCATTTTGGTGACGTGTCATAAAGATGGGACCTACTATGTCCCTAATCTAAAATCCAATGTTGATACAAATATTGCAATGTTCGAATTTAAAAAAAAAAACTTTCGCATTTTATGTGTGGGTGTGGTACCTGAAGCAATATATCGATATACCTCCTATTCATATTATCTCAACGGTCGGTAAAAGTATTGTTAAATAAACAGTGTGAAATGTAAACTTGGTTCGCATATTATGATATTATGAGAGTTAGATTATTCAAATTGTTGGCCCTTTGTGTGGGAGGTCCCAGAAGGAGTGGGCATATGCCATATCCATAATATATCTATGGTTGGTAAAAATATTGGTATATGTCATGTTTAAACAATCACTAACTCATTTCGTATGTATTAAGGGTTATAATTTCTGCAAAATACCAGTAGGAGTCGTCCGCTATACCCCATTTTCACAATAGATCTTGTATTGGTGGAAAATAAAATTTCTTTACTAATTGATTTTGCTGGTTTATTCAATAGCTTTTCTTGTACTTCCATTCAACAATAAAATGACCTTTATACAATGTGGCGTAGGCGTCGGTGGCCTTGATGTTTTTTTTTTTTTTTCAAAAACTAATGACAAGTGAGGATTCAATGTCTTCTGCTATTACATATGCAAATTAATTTCAATAAGAGCACGTGTAACAAGGTGAGCAAAGCGACAACAATCAATACCCAGCATCGATCCGCTCAGCACGGTCTCCGCCAAGGGAGTTGTAGAGGAGATTCCAGTACGCCAATCAGCATCCATGATTTCTCGAACAAGCGAAGTTGGAATGTCTGAAATTCATCAGCATAAAAATTTGTGAACAAGAGCACTGGCGTTATTTCTAGTAGCATCCACAGTATCATCTATGTTAAACATTTATATCAAAGACGAAAGGCTACAAGTTTCAAAAAAGAACGGTCAACACCTACAAGAAACTAAATTAAATTAACATTAACACTGTAGAGGGTAATCGTCTATGTAGTCTCCCAATATTCCCAATATTCTTCGTTTTATACGTTTTCTTTTTATCATTTGGAGGGCATTACAACCTTGCTTTGATTCACCGCCCTGCCTTTATTCATAACACTTAACGACCATCTGCTTTTTTAATCTATTCATGTGTCCATGAACATTGCTTATTAATGTAATCATATTTATGATTCTACTCAAAAACTGCTTTCATGTTTACCATGCTCATAAATATTAACTTCGCTGTTTCACAAAAAGCAAAAAAGAAACCTATTTGCATAAAAAGTGAGTCCTTGGAAGTATACAAATTGATTATATTTTGTTTTATTTGATATTGTACTGTGTTCTCACAATGTATGAACAATGACATTCTGTTAAAAATACCACCCAGCAGAAACAGCCTGTATCTCAAGTTTAGATACAATATATATGTATTTGTGGAATGATAAATGCGACCTATTAACGTATTACAGCATGTAAAAATTGATATGTGGTAAAAAGTTTTTTACCCGAATTTAAAGTATCATATATGCAATCCCCATAAAGATTTGATTTTGTTTTTAAGATTCGTTATTTTTCGTATATTTTTTATAAAACAATAGAATGATGAAGGAGTTCTCAAAAATATTCTAATACACTCACGACATTGGACCTGGAAGACGTTATAATAAATATTCTTAAAAAAATCCACGCTTCTTGTCCTGTGCAAATCTATAAAACGTACTATCTAAGCCAAGAAGCCGTAGAAAAATAAATTAAAAATGAGAAAATAGTAAGTAAAATACGTG